>NC_034606.1:33927087-33933596 GCF_900095145.1 Mus pahari
ACTTTCTCTAGCTCTTCCCTTGGGGGCCCTGTGTTCCATCCAATAGCTGACTGTGAGCATCCACTTCTGTGTTTGCCAGGCTCTGGGATAGCCTTACAAGAGGCAGCTATATCTGGGTCCCTTCAGCAGAATCTTGCTGGCATGTGCATTAGTATCTGGGTTTGGTGGCTGATGATGGGAGAATCCAGTTTTCTTAATCTTCCCAAGAGATGCTTTGTTTCTGCAGAAACAGGAGCAAGCATGCACTGGGACAATTGGAGCTGCTTCTCAGGGAAGGTGAGGCTGATCCTGCTAGCCCCAGCAGAAGGCATGAGTTAGGTAAGGAAGGCTCGATGATAGGCTTTCGTGGAGTAGCGATCAGGCTCGTGCAGAGCTGCAGAGAGGTCACGGCATGGTGCACCGGAGAAGGACAAGTTCTGGGTGACCAGAGAGAAGACTAGAGGGAGGCAGACCCAAAGGAATCAAGGCTCCTGGGGAGCTCTGGATCTCCAATGTGGGACAGCATCATCAGACATTAGCTTTTAAAGTCCAGTTCTGCAGAAATTCGGGACACCATTAGACAACATGACAAGTTAGGGAACAGTTTAGAGTCTAGGTGGGGAGGGAGGAAGTTAGGCACCAAGGGCAGGAAAGCAGGCAGGAGGGAAGGTCAGGATCTGAGGACTGGCTTCAGTAACAAGTAAGCCTTGATTTCGGAGGATTCTGACAATGAAGATCTATTTCTGGATGACTTTATGTCAGTGGCAATTCAGTTTAATCTCCCTTCGGGATCGAGCCCCATCTTAGGCAGATGCAGCATGATAGTAGAGGCAATTAAGTGTCACTGGCCCTTGACCAATGTCCAGTTAGGAAGCCATGTGGCCAGCGCAGTGTTCACATGGCAGGAAGCATGATTCATAGGAAAGAGCAGCAGATGTTTGAAATAAGAAGCAATCCGCCAGGAGGAGCAGGTGAGAGAAGGAAGGTTGAATAAGAACCTCTATAGCTATAACGCTGTCATTCTCTATTGGATTCAGATTCTCTAAAGGCAAGAGTTATTTCTCTCTCTCTCTCTTTTATTTTCTTCGATATTTTATTTATTTACATTTCAAATGTTATCCCCTTTCCCAGTTTCCCCTCTGGAAACCCCCTATCCCACCTTCTGTCCCCCTGATTCTATGGGCATGTTCCCCACCAAACCACTCCCACCTCCATGCCCTGGTATTCCCCTACACTGGGGCATTGAACTCCCCCAGGACCAAGGGCCTCTCCTCCCACTGACTCCTGTCAGGGCCATCCTCTGCTACATGTGCGGCTGGAGCCATGGGCTGCTCCATGTGTACTCTGTGGTTGGTGGTTTAGTCCCTGGGAGCTCTGGGGCATCTGGTTGGTTGATATTGTTGTTCTTCCTATGGGGTTGCAAACTCCTTCAGCTCCTTCAGTCCTTTCTCTAATTCCTCCATTGGGGACCCTGCGCTCAGTCCAATGGTTGGCTTCGATCATCTACCTCTGTATTTGTCAGGCTCTGGTAGAGCCTCTCAGGCTCCTTTTAGCAAGCAGTTATTTTTCCCTATCTATGGTACTTAGAACAGCTCAAGCTCCTATATTCTGTAGGTCTGCTCTATCTCAGGCCACAGAAGCCAGGACAGTCTTCCTCTTCTTTGTCACTTTCCCCTATGACCAGTGGCTAGCTGGTAGATCTTTCTCTCATGGAAGTGGCTGAAGAAATTTGAGAGGCCTCGTAAGTCTCAGGTTCACTCTTCCACCTCTGATACAAGGTTGATATGAACAAGTAGAATGGTAGAGCCTAAGGCCAGTCAAGAGGTATGGAATTGTACTTTCTCCACAGTGCAAGGAAGATGCGGCTCTGTGTGGATAGTACTGGTGAAAACTGGGGTCAAGGGTCTAGTCCATTCCAAGTACTAAGATCACCTCTAGGCAATAGGGCTTTGAACATCAGAATATAGCCCATCATCCACGTTCAGCTTCCTTTTTCCTTCAGGTGCTTAATACAGAGGCATCTTGGCACTCTGAACTAACCCAAGGATGTCAGCACCTCTCTACACTACAGTTTCGTACCCTGTGAAAGGAGAAACAGTTATGTCCCTTCTGCCTCCATAAAGTTATAAAAGAAACAAGTGAGGTCATTGTGGAACTATCTGCTAATTGTGACGGACCACACATAGGTCCCAGAGTTCTTCAGAGTGTAGGGTATAGCATGGCATCTTCCTAGGCATTATTGGGATATGTGATTCTGCATGCTCATCCTCTCTGAACCTTATACTCACATGTGGCTTCACCTGAATGTCATCACCTGCCTTGCCACAAATGTAGTATGTCTAGAAGTTCTCTCATATTATGCACACTTATGCTTCCAACTATGTACTTGTGATTGTTTGTGTATGCTTGACCCAGGGAGTGGCACCATTAGAAGGTGTGACCTTGTTGGAGTAGGTGTGTTACTGTGAGTGTGGGCTTAAGACCCTCACCCTAGCTGCCTGGAAGTCAGTCTTCCACTAATAGCCTTCAAATGAAGATGTAGAACTTTCAGCTCTGCCTGCATCATGCCTGCCTACATGCTCTCCTGTTCCCACCTTGATGATAATGGACTGAACCTCTGAACCTGTAAGCCTGCCCCAATTAAATGTTGTCCTTTATAAGACTTGCCTTAGTCATGGTGTCTGCACACAGAAGTAAAACCCTAACTAAGATAGCACTGCTGATGTGAAATGCAGACATACTTGAGAAAATGAACTGGACCATCAAGAGTGCAGGTGGTACCATTAGAAGAGGTGGGGGAGGGAAGGGAGGTGCAGAGAACAGAGAGGAATGGGCAGCAGAGTTGCAGACCTGAGATCAAAAGGCCTGTTTTGCTTTGATGTGGAGACTTTGACCTACACTGAACACTATTTGTTATTTCTGTGAGGTAACATACTTGTTCATTTTCAAGGGTTTCCTAATGAGTTGCCTCATCTGCTTCATAAATCACTGGGGAATCACAGTCAGGAAGAAGCAGTATATTTCCAGTGCAAAGTTAGATGGTTGGGGATACAAGCTAGAAATAAGGAAGAGACTTCTGTTGGTTACATTTGCTTTGAGTCAGGAGTCGTATTGAAGGCCCTTTTAAAGTTTGTCTTGATGGGAGTTCAATGGCTATGCTTGCTTCTGGCATACCCACTCAGAAATCTCACCATGTTCTGCAAAGAAACATCTTCTATCTAAGAGTCAAACTGTGGTGGTGTTGGGGAAAGCTTCAGGAAGCTGGGTCTACAGTTCTAGTTTTGCTGTGATTTTCTGGGACATACAGAGATGGTTTAATATCACTGAATTTCATTGTTAGGACATTTACCATGGAAGTCCCATGCCAGGTTTGCAGATACACAAGGCTGCTCCAACTGCAGGGCAATACTTCATGTCCAGGGCCAGAATATGATCAGAAGCTGGTCAAAGTGAGGTCAAAAGGCAGCTTCCAGCTTTCAGCTTCTTCAGAGTTAGCTTCATCCAAGATCATATCTTCTTAGGAACAGCCACATCTTGTCCCTCATTGAGGCATGACTTGGGCACATGAGCCTGACACTAGGGAATTGAAATGCAATTCTGTGTTTCAGATGTCGGAGCTACCTCAGCTGAAGTGTTGCCATCTTTACTTCCTTCATCTTGCTTTCTCTGCCCATTCCATTCTTCAGTACCATTTCCTTTTGCAATGTGGGCTCTCACATCTCAGCCCAAGCTTCACATCCCCCTCTGGAATAGAGAATATGTAATACTATCTCAAGATTGTGGGAGTATGACGGGGATCAGGGCCTTGGACTTCCACATTTCCCCTGACCATAGTCTCTTTGCTGTGGAAGGTCAAGTGTGGTCAATTTACCCCTTGCTCATAATGGCTGCAACAACTTGTCATTAAAACCATACAGACTTAGCATCTCATCACTCCGTAGTCTAGGGATTCAGTGTATCTCTCACTAGGTCAATGCAATATAGCAGCATGCTCCCCTTCTTAGAGGTCCTATAATGAATCTGTTTTCTTTTCATTTATATTGGCAAAATTCAGCTCCTGCACTTTAGGATTACAGGCTCCCATTTATTCATATGTTGTAACTGGACCACTTATGACTTCTAGAAGCCATCACAGACATTGGACTAGAAGACATTCAGAGTATAAAGACGGGCTTTCTTTACTCACATTGTTGACATGCACCTTGGGCTCTCTTTCTCCTTTGCTTCCCTCATTCTCTCTGATCATATGTTTTTCCTTTCCCTAAATCATTTAAGCAAGTATCTACTCATGTCTTTTTCTTGGACTGTTTTGTGAGAGCCAACATGAACACAAATTGTGGTAATAAACAGATATGGTAACTCATGGATCAGGGTGAAATCAGGCATTTGCAGAAGTATATTTAGTTCAGAGTACCCCATTCAATGATGGTTAGTACATAGGAAATTAAGTCAAAAGTATCTGGCTTATCTTGGGATGTTATGGAAGGCTTCATGAAGGGATAAATCTCTAATGTGAGATCTTAAATAGGAAAGATGTTGCCTAAGCAGTTTGTGGTGTTCAAGCGTAGAGCAAGGCCTAGGATGAAGGCATTTCTATGCAGATGGAAAAGAATGCTCCAGATCTTCTACATTAATGGAGAGGTACAAAGAATCATGTATGTCTGGGATAAAAAGTGTGAGGGTACCAGTACCTATAAGGAGAGATACTGTTACAGAGGGATACAGGGCCTGGCCTATGAATGCATGTCCCAGTTACTATAACCTAATCACCACAGGAACCCACTGAAGTGCAAGGCTTAAAGATGTGACATCCAGGTGCCTTTGCCTGGAAGTTGGCCTGTGCCATAAAACTTATACTCATTCATCCTGAAGAGTCTTTTCTTCATTCTCCTCTCATTCTGTCTCTACTGCTGTGTGTTATTACTCAAATACCTCCGGTTCTCAGCGCGCGCGCGCGCACACACACACACACACACACACACGCACACACACACACACACACACACACATCATCATCATCATCATCATCATCATCATCATCATCATCATCATCATCTAAGGCCAGAGTATTTGTAGATTCAACTTCCTGGTGAGATACAAAAAACAACTCCTGTTAAGGGGCACCTGTAGTGGTTCCTTTAGGAACTTGGTGATGACATCCAGGGCTCAGGTATCTCTTGGCTGGTCAAAACTTCTGTCCATGGTGCTGACTTATCCTTATCCGTAACAAACGGGTGAATGAAGGACTTTTACTTGCCACATCCCAGCAAGATTCTGTAGAGGAGAACAATTGCCCCAGAGTCTCTTTCTATGAAAGAAGAGGATTTTTTTTCTCTGAAACTTTCTCCTAAGACCCTACATTTCTCACCGAATGGAACAGAGGCTCGTTCCAGCCTGGTTACTGGCAAGGGTCAAAACTGAGTAGTTGGGGTGGAGGTGGGGGTGTTGAACCAATTCTGTATGAAGGTCAGTTAAGGGCTTATTAGTTTCAGCATCTAGGGGGCAATCAGAAATTCAGATCCCTAGGTTCTCCTGAGATTGTTGAAATCAGAATTTCTAAGCTTGGGTTCCTCCCAAATCTGTGGTTTCAAGTAAATCAATGAATTTGATGTTCACTTGAGGAATTCCTTGGACTGACCTCAGATGGGAAGTTTGTTGTTGAATGAGCTTTAAGGACCCATTAAATTTCTCCATCTGTCATCCTGTTCCTTCAGTACCAAGCTCCACGCTACTTGTAGGACATGTCATGTTCTTCTCTGGCACCCAGACTTATCAGAGCTCTGGTTCTTTCCAAATGCTGTGTTTCTTCTAAAGTCTGGGGTACCTTTCCATCCATCTTTTAACATATAAACATCCTGTGGGTGAGCCTTTTCTTGAATTCCTTCCTCTTTTAGGTTCTCTCCTTGGGTCTACACTACTCTTGGCTACAATCTTTACCAGTCTGTTTCTTCTGCTGGTGGTTTGCATTATTGTTCATAGGGTGGCCTGAGCACCAAGTGAATATACTGTATGTATGGGTGATGGGTATTAAGAAGATGGAAATTCTCACTCTTAGACCTTAGAAGACTAGAGGGATAGATGATTCTACCAAACTCTCCAATCTGATGAAGATCTCCTATATTTAGTGTGTGTTATAGTGGGGCAATCACAAGATTTGGAGTCAAACCAGCTAGAGGTTAGATTCTATTCTATAACCTCAGTTCTCTGCCTCAGTTCTTTAGCTGTAAAACGGGATTGGAAATGACGGCCTCATATTGCTCTCAAGAACCTTGGGTGGGGAGGTAGCTCTAAGAACCCTAGCATAGAGCAAGCACTCACCATAGATTCACAGCTGTGAAGAAGGTGCACAGGGAACATAGGAGAGGGAACTTTGCGAAATTCTGAAATGTCATTTTTTCACCTCACAGATAACACTGAGAATACAAATGATAAGCAAGACATCTGTGACTTTAGAGTAGGGAGGGCAGAGCCCATATTGAAGTGAGTTTTCAAGGTCTGCTCCAGAGCATTTGAGGCTTCAGGGTCTGCTC
>NC_034606.1:33933866-33980424 GCF_900095145.1 Mus pahari
AGAGCATTTGAGGCTTCAGGGTCTGCTCTAGAGCATTTGAGGCTTCAGGGTCTGCTCCAGAGCATTTGAGGCGTCAGGGTCTGCTCTAGAGCATCTTAATCTTCATCCCCTTGCATTCTCGGCAAAGGTCTAAAATCAGCTAGAAAAATATCCTTTTGCCTCTTAGCACCCAGGTCATGGACTAAAAGGAGTAGGGAGAGAAACAAGGCAGATAACATTTTTAGAAGCAAGATGGTCTTTAGAAGAATTTTTTTCCCTCTCCACTTACAGGTGAAAGAGATCAGGTAGTGGTAAGTAGGGATTTGTTGGGTGGAGGACGGACTTTTCCCTTTCTGAGTTAAGAATAATCTTCCTGATTCCTTTCTTTCTCCAGACATCTGCTTGTGAACAGGCTACAATATGTTTCTAAAGTCAACAGAAGGGCCAAGGAGATGGCTCACGCTGTAAAATGCCTGCTGCACAAACATGAGGAACTGAGTTCAGGTCGTCAGAACCCATGGCAAATCCAGGATCTGTGTTGTATATATAAAGTCCTAGCAATGGGGAAAGTGTGGAGAGGTGGAGCCAGGTGTATTAACTCCTGACCAGTAGCCTAGCTAAGTCAGTGAGCTCCAAATTCTGTGAGAGACGCTGTATCGCAAATAAGGCAGACATCAATTGAGGAAGAAGCCAGAATTTGATTTCTAGTTTCCATATATATTTTGACACACACATGAACATCTATGCATATATATGTGTGTGTACATCAAACATATACACTGTCAGATGGATATATAAATAGATATATAGCTATATAGTTTTATAGATAGATTGATATACATTCATATTCAAAACATGAAAGATTCAAACAGGCTCTTTTCACCATTGGAAGCTTGGACAGAGAAGCTGGTAGGAATTGGGAGGTGTTCCTGGAAATGAATTTGAGACCATTCAGTTTTAGGAAACTGGGAAATGGTTGGATTAATCAATTTCAAATTTGAAGTTTCTTCCATTGTACCTGAAAACTCACATGTTCATTCAGTCATGATGTCTCTCTGGGCTTGAGGTGTTCTGAAATGGTATTTCTCCCTTCTTTTCCTGGTATAGGGCTGGTCTCCCAAGGGAGATGACCAGAGCCTGGATGGGACCCAGGATAGAGCCTCAGGGCTTCACTCTCACCTGTTTTGCTCTGAGCTATTTGCTCCAGTGCTTCGGACAAGTGAGTTTTCATTGAGACATCACCCTTTGTGGTGCTATGTCAGTGTGGATCGGAGCTGAGCAACACAAAGAAAGTGGCTAGTGAGCCATTAGTAGGATGGCAGAATTCTTTGTGCTCTGCCATGGCCTCTCTGATACCATCCCACCTGGATTAGGTTTTAGTTAAAAACATAAAGTTGTGTGTACAAGATTAAGTGAGTGGGTACCATGGAGAAAAAGTCTATTCACCTCTGCCTTTGCAGCCAGGCACAGCTGTGAGATACACCTAGACCTTGTCCCAGCTGATTTGGGGAACTAATAGTTAAAGTGGCAGACACTGGGATCAACAGGGTGATTGAAGCAGGGCAGAAAATGCTTCTGGAGGTCTAGGATGAAAGGTCATTAGAGAAATGTTCAGGCAGATGTGTGGAAGCAGGAGAAACAAACATAAAACATGTGAGGAAAGGAATCAATGTGTATTTACATTGGTGTTGTGAATAACACTGGAGATGGGAGGGTAACTCTCCATGTATATACCATCTAGGAGAAGGGAGTCAGAGCCGAAGGAGTAAGCTTCATGGCCCCTGGCAGGATTGGGTCCATCTTCTCTTTTCCACTGTGAAACTGATTACTGTACCAGAGAAAGTGGAGGGTGTCTCCTAGTCACCTTTAAGCCCAGATATGTTCTGTACCCTGAAACAGAAGGAAGGAAGGAGGAAGGACAATTACTGTATCCTGGTTCTCACTCTACATTTGATGTTTGTTTCATCGCTTTGGACAAAGTCATTGTGTTTCTGTCCTGACTGTGGTCCTGGGCTGGTCATGTCCTTGAATGAACAGGCTAAGTTGGCATGGTAGGGGTGACAGTGTCAGGCATTGGATTCAGGTTCATCTGTGATTCCTTATGACTTGAAAGGTTCTCTTCTCATTCTCTATGTGTGTCTTCTAGAAGTTAAACAGAAATGAAATGTATTAATAGATATTTGACTTTAGTGTTATTATGCTGTGAGGCTCATTAGCAGCCATTTACTTGGTCATGGCTGTCATGCATCCTACCTGCAAGTTCCCAAAGGTTTTGGGCTTCTTATCTATTTGTTCTCTTTGTTATCTTTTCTTAACTCTGATGGGTATTGCTCTTGTGGTCCTTGGGAGCCAGAGTGGGGCAGAAGGTGTGCAGTGGAATGTCACAATGATGATCACTGTGTCCTCCCAGAAGTCTGCTGTGAGGCACTTAAGTGGTTCCTTTTTGAATCTTCACAGAATTGGAACAAGAAATTATTAACCCCGAGCATTGACTTTATCTCCTCCACATGTTGCAGAAATAAAACCAAACAACTTCAACTTTAGGAAATATGTGTGAGTTATTAGTAAGCAAAAAGAGACTCATGCAATATAAGAACTATAATCAGCAAACTTGAAGGAGGCTCATAGCCATAGCCTGCCCCGCTATGGATGTTCACCTCCTGTTGTCCAATCTATGCTGCTCTGAGCATCTGAAGACAAGCTTTAGTGTCCTTCCTTCCACATGTCATGCCCCACTAAAAATGTGTGACATGTCTTCCTGAGTTTATGTCCCAAATTCAGTAAATCAAAAGCTCCTCTCTCCCTTCCTCCCTCTCTCCCTTCTCCCTTCCCCCTTCCCTTCTCTTTTCCTCTTCCTCTTTCTACCTTTCCCCCTCTCTTTCATGTATGTGTTTGTATGTGTACGTGTGCGTGTGTATGTGTGTGTGTGTATGTGTGTGTATGTAGTGGATCCACCATCATGCACATGCATGAAGGTGTGCACACCCATGTGGAAACCATACATTGATATTTAACCCATTCCTCTATCTCTTGCTACTTTAGTTTGTATGGCAGAGATTCTCAGTGAACTTAGAGCTAGGGTTTTTGGCTCCATTGACTGGCCACTGAGCCTCTGGGATCTACCTTTCTCTCCCCACCTCCCAGGGAGCTGTAGTTGTGGATGGATCCAACCACACATGACTTTTAAGAGGGCATTGCAGCCCTGAACACTGATCTTCAGGCTTGCACAACAAGCATCTTACCCACTAAGCCATCTCTTTAGCCTCACTTTTACATTTTTAATTTTACAGTTTTATACAAGTAGACATTGTATCTTAAACATACCCCGTGTCCCCATACCTCCCTTTATGCCTCCTCAGCTTTGCTTCTACTTCCCTTTAAATATGCAAATTTAACTGAATGTGTATAATTTCATGTAACTGTGTAAAATACAGAAACCATAAATGAAGCAAAATATGCTTTCCATCTCTATGCAACAGGCTTAATTAACTTAATACATTTCTAGCTAATTTGGTTATTTCTAGTTGTGTCCATTTTCTTTTAAATGCTATAAATGTTATTTTTCTTTATGTTGGAAAAAAACCCATTGTGTACAAACACCACATTTTTTTATCCAGTCTTCTATTGTTAGAAACCCAAGTTGGTCTTATAACTTAGCTGTGGTGCAGTAAACCCTGATGTGCAAGTGTCTCTGTGATGTGTTGACTTGGAGGCCTTTGGATAAATGCCCAGAAAGTGGTATTAGCTAGGTCATGTAGTACATTTAGTTTTAAGTTTTTGAGAAACCTATATCATGGCAAGTATATGAACAAAGAGGAACCTTTATATACTGAAGACTAATCTATCAACTATGAAAATATTATTTCTCTTTTTCCTAATTCAAAGGAACATGACCAGTAGGCTTCAGTGGAGAGAAAAGGCTTTGCAACAGAAACTGCTGTCAATACCTGTGTGTGGCAGTGAAGGAAGGAAGAAGCCTATGACCTGGGTTGGAGAACAGATGACAGCCAGGCAAAAAAGGGATCAGGATTCCACTGCAATGTGCATTGTATGACTGGAAAACAGCTGTAGAGAACTCAGGTTTGTGACACCATACAGGCTGCCTGCAACAACCAGGAGAGCTGCACACTGTCTGATTCCCCAGCCCTGTCCATTTATATGGTCTTCATGTTCTGCAGTATGGAGAACATACACAAGACAATATTTGAGATGCATGTAGGTGCTATACAAAGGGATGCTTTCAATGCAGTTGGGCATCTGTAAAATACAAGGCATCATGTAAAAACTAGAATGTAGAGCTTTGACAAAGGAGCCTAGGCAATGGGATGGAGGAAAGATAATCTGTTCAACTGATAGTTCCCGAACAGCTGGATAGCCACTTATAAATATAGCATCTCAGCATGGATCACATACCTTCCTCAAACCTGAGCTCAGAAGGAAGCAGAGACCTCATAGCAAAAATGCAAAACTATAATTTCTGGAAGAGAACCTAGTAGGAAATCTAAACAACCTTGAGTTTGATATCTTTTGGTGCAGACTGAGTTCCTAGTCTATGAAAGTTGGATTTATAAGCTAAACATTAAAATTAAAAATGTCTGCTCTGTGACAGACTCTTTCAAGAGAATGCAAAGACAAGCCATAGACGAGAAGAAAGTCTATATAAAAGACTTACAGGATAAAGACTTGTTACCTCAACTTTCTGAGCTCTGAATACACCAGTAAGAACATGCCAAATTAAAAACTAAAGAACAGCCCAATTAAAAATGTGCCAAATACCTTCAAGGGAACTTTATATAAGGAAGAAATACAGATAGCAAATAGCAGATGGAAAGCACCCCACCTCACAGTTATCAGAGAAATGAGAAGAACAAGGGTGTGGCCTGCACATAGAATGGACAAAATGAAAATGTTTACAGCACCAAGTGCTGATGAGCATGAAGAAATAGGAGCCCCTCCACTGCTGCTGGGAATGCTAAATGGTACAGCTTCCTTGGGGGAACTTTAGAAGGTCTTATAAAACTAAACAAACTTTTAACCCACCAATTGATCTCCTTGGCATTTCCACAAAGGGAATTGAAGACCTATGAACACACACACACACACACACACACACACACACACACACACACAAAACTATTCATAACAGCTTTATTCACAATTACTAAAACTTAAGCTGTCCTTTAGTCAGTGAACAGACAAACACAGTGTGGTATATGTAGACAGTAAATTATTATTGTGCACTAAAATCAAATGAGCTCTAGAGCCATGAAGAATGAGAAATTCAAAATGCATATTATTAAGTGAAGTGCACCTAGTCTGGTGATACTGTGAGTGGACAACATATGACATTTTGGAGCAGGCAAAACTAGAACAGCAGTAAAAGATTGTCAAAGGTTAGGTGGGACAGAGGGATGAACAGGTCGGGCACCGAGCACTAAGGGCGTGGGAACAACCTGTGTGATATGATAGAGGGAGGCATGTGTCATGATGCATTTCTTTGGGGCCTTAGACTGCACAACAGGAAGAATCAGCTCTAATATAAACTATGGGTTTTAGGTTACCCTGTTACATCAATATGGCTCATGCATTATGTGCACAGTTAGGGTTGGGCTATTTAATCTTGCTGTGAATATAAAAAAAGTTGCCTATTAAAATAGCAAATAGTTGAGAGCCAGCTAATTAAAACACAAGATAGGCAAAGCATAGATAGAGAGTGATGGATTGATACAACGGCAAGAATTGTGTTCATTCCAAAGGATCAAAGTTTGTACACCTCAACAGGAGGCTGATACATTTTCCCCTCAAGCTTCCCAGCTTCAACTATATTTATTCTTTTTTGTTCATCTTATCTCCTTAAAAACAATACCAATGAATTACAAAACCCTTATCTAAAACATAATAAATATAACAAAATTCAAACAAACAAACAAACAAACAAAAGGAAATCTCCAGTAGTGCAGGCATGGAGACTTCGTTTTAATTTCCACTCTACTTTCCAGATTTAAACCAGCAAGTATTCCAGGAATATCTCCCCTCAAATGTCACTCAGAGCAAATACCAGCAAGACGAGCCTTCCTGCAGGGTCCATTCTTCATGGAAAGAGATGGGGTTGTATCACCAGGTGCAGAGTAAATATAAACCCTAAGTTTTATAAATACTTAGGATTTTCTCCAAACCTCCCCCAAGGCTGTCTTTATCAGTAACCCTGGGGGCTCAGAGGCCTGTGAAACTCAGCTACTCTGTCATCCCTCAGAGGTCTCCCTCCTGAAAACCACCGTGCATTGTTGTGGCATTTGTGATGTGAAGGCCCGACTTGTTGGCATCTACTCTGTGTGATATTTGAGCAGAGAGTAGATACACCGGAGATATTTGTTGCCTAAATATGGAAAACAGTGTTGAGTTGACAGGGAAGTTTCTACATTTGTGGATTTTGTTGTTGTCGTTGTTGTTTGTTTGTTTGTTTTAGTTTTCGCTCTACATTTTGTTGCTTGAATGGTTTAGGTCTTCAAGAGAGTCACTGGTCTTATGGATGGAGTCCCTGGAGGCCAGCCTCTGAAGTCCAACAATGCATTGCAGGTTGGAGTGGTTTCAATATTTAGCTCTGATCTGGGTCAGAAATTGCCTCTTATCTGTCCTACCTTGGTTCATCCTGTAGGGCATTATCTCTACAGAATCCCCATATACAACCACAGATAGACCACCTATCTGAGAGCTCTTGGTATTTTTACTTGTCAGCAGACATTGTCGGAGGCATTCCTCTTCAACCCAAGGACTTAACATTTGATAAGTAAACATCATTTGATAAATGAGTTTGGCCTTTGGATGTTTGTCTTCAAAAAACTTTCTAGACTTTTGTAAAGTGACTGAACACAAAAATGGTTGTGAAGTCTTGATCCAGATTAGACCAAGTGCTTTGTATGCAGGTTCCTGGGAAGGAGAAAGCCCATTTATTGAGAGCATCTAAAGTCCGGAGTTCAGTATAAAGCAAATGTTATCTCCCTCCTTATAATCTGCTTAACCTGTTAATGGCTTATCAGTTACAGTGGGCTTTAGGGATCGGGTAGGATCTATTCATTATCTAAGCCTCAGTTTCTTTCAATTGGGCAAGGAAAGATCCTTCCTCCATGGAGGAACTATTTACTGCCAATAGTTTTTCAGTAAGGGTAGGGCCCTGGAGATCATCTATTCAAGCCATGCCAGGACTTTGCCAGACGTTTGATCCATGTTGTAGGTTACCACAGCTATTGAGGGATCATGACTACAGTAGCCTTGTCATCTCCCTTCAGAGATGGCCTTGCACAAGAATGCATCTTGACCATAAGAACAGAATTCTTTCTACATCTTAGCTAAATGATTTTCCTTAAGACCTCCCTCCCTTCCTTCCTTTGATCAGGACTGAATCCAATATCTCTTCTCGTGACCCTAACCACTTAACTGCCCTACCATCCCCTGCTTCCCTGTGCTTTATATGCAGGTTCCTGGGAAGGAGTAAGCCCATTTATTGAGAGCATCTAAAGCCTGGAGCTCAGTATAAAGCAAATATTCAATATAAGGCTAACGATATAAGTATATCGTTGTCATTATACTATGTTGTACCTGTTAATTGCTCATCAGCCACAGAAGTCCTTTTTAATCTTGCTCAAGATGGTTTCAGGAACAACAGTTCACTTTAGGGATAGGGTAAGATCTACTCATTGTCTAAGTCTCAGTTTGACTGGATTACATTTTACACTGACCGGGCTACCTGTTGGCCTTTTCCTGCACAGTTCCACGCTCTGTTTCTCCCTTGCTGTAATGACTGCTTTCTTGCACGTGAATATGTACACCTATGGCAGAGAATTATCCATCATCCTGCCAGGCTCTGCTCATCTTTTTAAATTTACGTGCAGTGCCTTGACAGCTCTATTTCCTCTTCTCTGCTTGCTCCTGAGAAAGCAGAGCCCAGTGTGGGAGCAGCCTCACTCACAAGGCTCGCCCGCATTTGTTTTATGACACACGCGACATTCCTGCAGTGTCTTAGCAACATACCCACCCAGCACCATGAGTCTCGGGACGCTGTCGAGACGTTGTTTCCTTGACCACAGCCTGCATAGGACTCTATGGTGCTCTAGGCGAGGACCTTTGGTCCTCCCATTTACTGAGAAAGCTGAGGCTGCAGGAATATCTGAATCTATGTCCAAAGAGTCCCCTTGGGGGTAAACAATTTTAACTCACAGGAATTTATTTGCAGGTGCTGTAGAAATGCTCACCAGTTCAGGGCAATCCATCCCTGAAAGAAAATGATGAAATTCTCCAGAGCTGAACCTATAGTTATTTCTGAAATCCCAAAGCTTCATATTTTTGCCTTGGTCTTTTTTTTTGGGGGGGGGAGGATCCTATTTTGAACATATGACTATATGTATATCTTATGTCTCGTCTTCTTGTGAGGTCCTTTAGGGTAGGGATTTTCTTTTACCACTGGATCCTGAGAGTAAGCCACAATGCCTGTGAGTTAGTGGACACCAAAGACAGAAAAGAAGAACGAATGCAGACAGGAATGAACCCGGGTTCATTGATTATGGTCTCCCAGGTCAGGTCTCAGTTTAGGGTTGCATGTCTATTATCTGTGGTTTCTCTATCAATATGGTTAGGTTACATGGCTTTACAAGTTATGTAGAACAGAGCAAATCATTTCCATAATGAAAGAATAAACCCTTCTGTTCTCGTGTTTCTTAGAAACAACCACTTCTCACTCCTTGAATCATTTCTCTTGCCTCATCCACTAGATAGAATGAATCGAATAGCATATTGCTAGTGTTAATGAGTATTTCACTTCATTTTTAATAAACACCCCCTTTAGGTGTTCGCATATTCTCCCAGAAGACTTATACCATGATTTTAATTTAACAGTTGTGCAGAACTTTCAGGCCTGTAGGTTACATGTGCTCTAGAACCAGGTTGTATAACTCCATTTTGTTTTATTTTTTTGTATAACTTTTATATTATTCCATCATCCTTTGCTTGTGTCAGGCAGTCTTCTTTATAATTTTACATTGCATTTCTTCCTCCAGTGGGCAGATCTTGGCCATTCAGATCTTCTGATGAACATTTGTGCTGGCGTTCTTACAGGCTGACATGCACGATCCCATCTTACCCACATCTCATCGGTATGGAGGCCTCTGCCTCAAGCATTCCACCATTCCCTGTTTCCTACTTCTTTATTTTGAAGGAACACAGCTCCCATCCTTGGTAAATGGTATCTAAAAACATCCTGGCCTCTGTAAGTCGGAACATGGGCTTATTTGTTACTTGTACTAGAAGACAGCTGGAAATGATTGGTTTCAGTGTTAGAATACTCAACTATGTCCTCTCTGGATCCTCTGGAGGTGGAGACCTGGAGGCCAGAGTGGGAGGTCTGAACATGCAGTGTTCTCTTGTCTCAAGAAGTTAGATACTTGCATTTTTCACATTGTTCATTTATAGTTAAGGCAGTACGGCACTAGAGAGCGGATCATTCGAGCCCTGGCATGTTTTTGCACGTCCCTACAGCATAGCAACAGGAAAAAGCCTTCCTCACGTGGTGGGGATGAATACCCTCAATAAACATGTACAGCTGTGCTGGTCTGCCAGCTGTTGCTGTGAAGGGCACAGGAGATGCCAGATGATGGACAGGCTGGCCAGATGATGTTTATAGTCTTGGGGGAGTTTCATTTTGGTTTCTGTTATATGAACCTCCTCATGCACTTTGGGAGTAAGCACCCACAGGGTCCATTTGTGTCTGGATCAGAAATTTAAATCCCCTCAAAGGGTCATCAAGAGCAGTATATTTACTTCTTCCTCATGGTTTCAAACAGATTTCTACTACTGGTAGAGACATGTCATGTGATGGCTATTAAAGTCCTTACTGGGTATTTTCCTTAAACTAGTTCTGCAATCATCCCTGAGGGGCACAGGTCCTTGGCCTTTCATACCAGTGGCTTCCAGGTAGTGTAGTGTAGCAGAGGCATAGAGGGTCCTGTGTTATGCGGGTACCCCCCTCCTGCTAAACTCTGTGTCACTCGGTCTGGGGCAGTAGTATACAGGTCATCAGTCTCAGGTTATCAAGTAAGATTTCTCTGATCCTTCGGTGAGTGGAGCTGAGGTCCTGTGGCAGGACAGGCAAACCCATGATCACCATATGAGTCCATCCATGTCTTAAATATATGGCTGCCCCTCCCAGATAAGAGGGGAGCAGTATAAACAACCTTTGAAGTTTGAAGAAATGGCACCAGGACCTTGCTTTTTTTCTTGTTGAAAAGCCCAGTTTCCGTCTTCGCATGCACAGAAGAATCAGCCTCATTTCTTTTGGTTCTTATCACCCTATAGCAGCTCAGTTAACTCACATGGATCCAGAGGTTCACATCAGTGCTGTGAAATGCTCTACTCATTCTACCTTTCTTTTGAGAGCCTCCTGGTGGCTCCATCTTGACCCTCATTGTTCTCTATAGGTATTCCTCAGCGGCAACCCCAGCCATCACCAATACTTGCTCTATTGTACCTTCCTGGTTTGTGGGCCTGACACCTACCCAGAAGGTTCCTCAGAAAGTTAAGGTAAGTAGGAATTCTATTTTTGATATTTGATATGCCCAAGCAAACATTTATTTTATGCTCACATTGGATTTAAATTTGGCAATATTATAAATACCTATGGTGTAAATGATTTTGGCTGAAAAGTAATTACTTCATATGCCTAACCCCCTCTATTCCTACTGAGAAGTTCAAAGCCACCCCTACTCCCATACTGTTTTCTGGAACTCACCCTGTATGTTGATGTAAATTTTTTAGTTTGAAATTTCAGGTGTGCTTTTACTTGGGCCTTCAGACTGTTTTAATCTCCCTTTTATTTCCTGTTCAGAGAACAGTTGTGTACCTTCATTCTTGGAAATACACTTACATTTTTTTCTGTGATAATATCCTTCTTTCCATTTTCTCTGATTTCTTGGGAAACTCTTTGTTAGTTGGACACTCAACCTTGTGGATTGATCTAATTTTCTTGTCTTTCTTCTCCTATTATTAATTGCCTACCTTTTCTCCTACTTTCAGAGATTTTTTTTTTACTTTATTGTTAAGCATTTATTTTGAACTTCTTTAAAGTTTGAGTCATTGTATTAAAAAATTCTGAGAATGCTCACTTGTTCACCATATCTACCATTTATGAAAAGATTTTCCTTGTTTTATGGATTATACCATCTCCCTTTATTCCTCTGAGGACATTAATTACATGTTCCTTGGAGGTTTTTATGCTTCCTGCTTTGGTTCAATTGCCACTGTATTTTTTTTTTTTTGTTCACATCTCTTTTCTTAAGTAGGACAACTTTAAATTTTCTAAGTTCTTTATTGTCTCTGCAAACTAATGAGTTATGCTGCACTGCAGTTCCACTCATGGGCCATTGACATGTCTTTTCCTCACACATGGCTTTTCCACCATGGAGCTATGTATGAATCCTCTCCTCTAGTCACATATATAAACTTGCATCCATTTTCATCAGCGGTATACCCAGCACTCAATTCAGTTCTCCAGGATGATAAACCTTTGCAACTTTGGATCAGTGGGGGGTTTTGATGCATAGATCTCCATCACTGCAATCTTCCCATCATTCCTTTCACTTGTATTCCCTTTTCTTTCTATACCACCTTCTGTCATCAGTTTCTAAGTCATCTTTTCTACCTAGATGAGAAGTTAGATTAGCTCTTTTTTCCATACAGGCACCTGGGGCTGAGATACTCGCCCTACAAGTCATTGGCTGTCCTCCTCCTGCATCCCACCTTCCGAAATTGTGGCTTACAAAATATCTTATTTTGAATGAAATTGAACTGTGAGGTTTATTTTTACTTTTGCTTTTCTAATTCTTGCTATCAGAGGATGTGTTGGGGAAAGAGAAGGTAGCAGAGATGTATTTCGTTGGACATCTTAAAAGGAGAGATCTTCTGTAAAAACTTTCAGGGAAGTTTCTTTCAGAAACTCTCGGTTGTAATGCTTTAAAGCACAGCGAACTGTTAGTAAAATGTTGGCAAGGGCTCCCTCAAATCTTTGCCAGCACTTTGCCTTTCACTTAGGGAATCTCATATTTTCAACTTTGAATTCTTTAAAAAAGCAACTCTAGGTCTCTCGTAAAAAAAGACACCCCAGATGTGCTGCCTGTAGCGGGGTGGGGATGGGGGGGAAGGGTGTGGTTAGCATAGCAGATTGTATCCTTGGCTCCCAGTGCTCTCCTGTGTGGTCTTAGCTGGAGAAGAAAACTGGTTTGGGGCCCAGCTTTCAGCAAGTTCTCTTGGCTCAGCTCCCGATATCGGTGCTGCTGCTTTTCATCTCATCCAATGCACCTAAGTCCTGGACTTTCTTGCTTCATGGTACAAGATAAAAAAAAAAATTCACACTCACACACACAAAATTTTCACTTCCTTCAGTTCGCTAACACGAAGCTGAGACTCCATCTACTCCATGACATCAATTACATCTCTGTGCACTCCTTTCTGGAGCTTTGATTTAGTTCTTCAACTGACAATGGATTTTCTGCAGGTGTTGCCTTCATTGTGGCATAAATGCTTTTTAACCCTTTGTAGTTACAGAGGATTAGAGGAAGTGGACTGACTTGCAGTGTCTAGAACGCATTATTACTGCCTATAACTTTGGACGAGCTGTTAACATCTTTTGCCTCCATTTCCTATGTGTAAAATAATAATAATAATAATAATAATAATAATAATAATAATAATAATAATAATGATAATAACAACAACAACAACAACAATAATAATAATCAGAAAATCCCCTGGTAAGATTTTTTTGAGCAATAAATGAGGTCATCCAGAGAAATTAATGATAGTGTCACATGTGATACTGTGACTCATAATTGTTACTTCACAGATGTTATTCACAATTACAAACTCAGTGCAATGTTAGGATGGAAGAAGGGTGGACATTTGCTTCTGCTCTCTGTTGAGAACTAGAAGCTGTGCACCTTTGCTGAGATTGACATGGATATATCATGGTTTGCATGGATACACCAGGAGTAAATGAGCCGACACATGCAGAACACACAGATCATGGCTGACCTGGACTCATTCTTACGGGTAGACACTCAATTATTGATTGTTGAAGGAAACTTTTATGTGAAATGAATGACAGGCCTGAAGGATATACAAATAGATTTACTCCTGGTTGCCGTGTTTTCTCTGTAATTCCATTTTTTATTTAATTGGAGAATAGGAATAATACTGGCAGACACTCACCAATACTACAGCACGGATGCATATGATCAGTTTTATATAAACAAGTGAGGGGCATGTTGGTGATCATGTCTGCTCATGAGCATGAGAAATACCAAAAGACAACATGAGAAGAGGCATTGCAGACAAGAAAACAAATGTCTGTTCACTCCATATCAAGCATCGTGGACAGACCAAAGAACTGATGCCTCTCAGGTCCACGCTAAGGCAAAGTTCGCTGGAGTTATGTCTAGGAGCATCACTAGGTCAAAGTAACTGCAGCATCAGAAATCCTACCCAGCATAAGTGACAAGTGATGACAGCCAGATTCCTTGAGCTCTCTGTTCAACTTGTAGGCCGCTCTGCAGTCTCCTCTGTAGTGTCTTGGTTACTTTTCCTGCTACTGTGATAAAAATACCCTGACAAAAGCAATGTAAGAGAAAGGGTTTACTTCCTCTCACAGTTCAAACAAGGTACAGTCCATCCTGACAGGGAAGTAAAGGCAGCAGGAAGTCGAAACATCTGGTTTGTGAATTCTCTACCTCCCTAACTCCTTTCCTCCCTCTGCCCTCACTGCCCCACCCCCATCCATCCCTTGCTCTAAGAGGGAGTGATTCAATTCAGAGGAATTTCAAGAAGAAATGCCTACAGGGTGTTGTTCAAGATGCTTGGAAATTCCACCTGTTCCAAAACAAAATGATGCATGTTCTACGTTTTCCCCAGAGTCTGATGGTGATAAAGAATGAGTAATTAGTGTCAGAGTCTCTAGACTGGTGGTTGAGACTTCCCTGCTACCATGTCGTTCAGTGTAAATCTAGGTGTGTGTGTGTGTGTGTGTGTGTGTGTGTGTGTGTGTTGGGGAGAGATGCTACCATTCATGATCACAGTGGGAGACATCACATTGCTTGTTTGTCTTAAGTTCACAAATACAATTTTGGTGAAAAGGAGCCAGTATAGGCGGGTACCTCTTTCTTCTAAGACTCTGTATAGAGACCCAGGATAACTATTCAGTGTCTCCAAGCCCAAAGAATCCCCTTTCTCAAACCTGAGTTTTATTTTAGTAACTTTTCTCTGTTGCTACTATCTTGTGGCTTCCCACATCCTTCCCTACCTAATTCTTGGTATCAGAATCGTTTGTTCATTTCTGAGGGTTCTTCTTCAGTTTCTATCTGAGCTTCCCAGCCTTCCAGAGGCAGACCTCTGCACTCAGCTCCTTGTTCACCGTGTTTACAAGGAAGCTAATTATATTTCCCTGTGCAACAGCCCACTTTTGACTTTGCGGCTGTGCTCAGCCTCCTGGGGTTGGGGGTGGCAGATAGGAATTTTAGAGGTCCTGACTGTACATCAGATGGCCTAAAAATACTCACAAATTGGTCTTCTCTTTCCTAACTAGGCTGGCACTTAATGGAAAGGCAAACTCTTTGGAGAATTCAGAAGGACTATTACTTCTCACGGACGGCATTGTCTATAAATAGCAGTGCTTTCCAGGTAGTGAGATGCTGGCTTTCACAGCCTTGTGCTCATATCATTCCAGGGGAGATTTAATGCTGTGGGAGAATTCTGGGAGTCAGAAGATTTCTGGGAGCGCTAGAGCTTGGGGAGAGCCACAGTGAGGCTCCCAGGAGCCCTGTTCTTAACACCCAACCTGTGAGCAGGGACACTGGGAAAAACACATTTGCATCTGAGCCTGGGCAGCTTAGGATCTTAATGCAGAGAGCAGCTGCCCATCATAAATGCAATGCAAATCATGGATGCAATCTCCTAGTAGTCACATTTTTAAAAAGTGCTAACACTTTTAAAACATAATTTTAATATTTTATGTTATTTAATTCACTAGATACAAAACTTCACATTTCAACATGCAGTTACATAAATGGGATATATTCCCTATTCCTTTTTGCTGTGTTTTGAAATATGGCATTCATTCATATATCTCATTCATCCCTAGTTGAACTCACACATTTTATTGGAGTTATGCAAATTACTTGAATGTTTTAAACTTGGTGGTTAGAAAACGGTCCTCAACAACTCTTATTTCAAATGATGTTAGGAGCTTTCTAATAAAAGACTTGAGTTTTGCTATTTGGATTGGTATTTAAAGTTATCAAAAATTAGAAAGTGACTCTTCAGTTGTACCAATCACATTTCAAGGACTCAGAGGTCTCATGTAGCTCCTGGTGATTCTACTTCACAGTGTCAGCATCAGTGAAGAGACATCAGAATGAACCCAACTGTATGGGTAGAGCTTGGATCTAAGATCTATTACTCAGGTCTGGATGACCTTGGATATATAGCTTACCCTTTTCCTGTATCAGTTCTATCGTCTATAAAAGAGAGAAGTGGAGTGTGAGGGGTATGTGGAGGCAGATCTGTCTCTGCTGGAAGAAAAAAGGGGCTTTTCAAGGGTAGTAGCATCTAGCTGCATCTTCAATGATTGCCAGGAGTGCGCTGGAAAGAAAGGAGCTAGGTTGAGGGAACTTCACATCATGGAAGAGATGTGAAGGCAGAAGAGTTCAGGGAGTATTCAGGTTGTGGCAGAGGTGAGCTTGCTCTGACTGGAGGAGGGGCAAAAGGTAAAGCCAGCGTCCACACTGTGGTCTTCCTTCTTCTTGAGCTTCATGTGGTCTGTGAATTGTATCTTGGGTTTTCCAAACTTCTGGGATAATATCCACTTATCAGTGAGTGCATACCATATGTGTTCTTTTGTGATGGGTTACCTCACTCAGGACGATATTTTCTAGTTCCATCTATTTGCCTAAGAACTTCATGAATTCATCATTTTTAATAGCTGAGTAGTATTCCATTGTGTAAATATACCACATTTTCTGTATCCATTCCTCTATTGAGGGACATCTGGATTCTTTCCAGCTTCTGGCTCTTATAAATAAGGCTGATATGAACATAGTGGAGCATGTGTCCTTAGTAGCCTGATATAGCTGTCTCCTGAGAGGCTCTGTCAGTGCCTGACAAATACAGAGGTGAACACGAATAGCCATCCATTGGACTGAGCACAGGGTCTCCAATGAAGGAGCTAGAGAAAGGACTCAAGGGGGTAAAGTGTTTTGCGGCTCCATAGGAGGAACAACAATATGAACCAATCAGTACCCCCAGAGCTTCCAGGGACTAAACCACTAGCCAAAGAGGGACACATGATGGGACCCATGGCTCCAGCCTCATATGTAGCAGAGGATGTCCTTGTGGGACATCAACGAGAGGAGAGGTCTTGTGAAGGGCCCCAGTGTAGGTGAATGCCAGGACATGGAAGCGGGAATGGGTGAGTTAGTGAGCAGGGGGAGGGAGATGGGATGGGGGGGTTTTCAGAGGGGAAATGAGGAAAGGAGATAGATAACATTTGAAATGTAAATAAAGAAAATATGTATTAAAGACAAAAAAAAGTAAAAAAGAGGTAGTTAGTATCTTGTACTTAATAATCCACCAGGGCTCACAAGGCTGTTTATTGATCTTTAAAGCTGACCTTGTGTCCTTGCATTTTCCTAGTCCTTGTTAGAAGTCTTTCTTGCTGCCCCCACCCCAGCTTCAGAATTTTGAGGTGCAACTAGCAGTCTGCACTTAGCAAACCTTGAAGTTTATTCAGTCACTACTGTAGTTTGAGAAACATTGTTTGGACCAGGGGAACTTTCAGGATAGCATTTGAAATTTACACAGTGCTTTCTGGTACTACGAAAGCTCCTCCTCAGGAAACTCACGAACCGTATTCATTTCAAACTCTCCAAGTCTAGGTCTGAAGTACACGGTATCTTCAGCAATAAAGACTTACTTTCAACTTCTGGAAGGAAATCAAGGGCAAAACCAATAGGCTACATTGTTTTGGGAGTCTTTTGGACTTCATTGGACAATAGCTAGAAATGGGGTTTCTTCTGCCCAGTGTTGGGGTTTCTGTTAGATAGTCTATGGCTCTTGGGTCGATCATGGTCAGATAAAGTGAGATAATTTCATTCAAACTATATGTTTATATATGCAATAGGCTTATAGGTATTTAAGTAATTATAGATAAATAAATAATAATTTGATTCCTTGTGGATTTTCAGATGTCCTTACTGTTATTTTACCCTCTTCTCCCATTCTATATTGACTCCTCAATTTACTCATTTCTCATTTCAAATCATTGTTCATCCTGGTATTCCCCACACCATTGCTCCCTCCACGCCTTACATTCTTGGTTTCCCTGTTTAATACATGCTAAATGCTTACATTAGAAACCAAGAACTGCTGGTGAGTGAGAACATGTGGGTGTTAGTCTCTCTGGGTCTAGTCGGTTTAATACTTTCCAGTACTTCCCGTATTCCTGCTGACTTCATGGTCTTTTTAAACAGCTGAACAGTGCTCCACAGTGCTATTCTGGAGCCCCGGAGTATTCCTGAGCACGTACCTGGAGAGTATGGTGTTGTGTACTTTTGGCATATGCTGAGAGAAGTGATATAACCAGGTCATATGGTGGAGTTATTTTTTGATAATTTCCCATACTGACTTCCGGAATGACTGTACCATTTTGCAATTCTACCAGCAGTGAATGAAGGTTCCTTTTCCCCACATCCAGCATGTGTTTTCAGTTTTCTTGTTTAATTTTCCTATTCTAGTGTAACATAAAAGTCTCAAAGTTGTTTTAATTTGCATTTCCCTTATAACTAAGGGCAGTGCACATTTTGGGGGTATTTCTTAGCTATTTTTATTTCTTCTTTTAAGAACTCACTGGTCAGATTCATAGCCCATTTTTGAATGGGTCATTTTAACTCTATTTTCTGAGTTCTTTATGTATTCTAGATATTACTCCTCTGTCAAAGGTATACCTTGCAAAGATGACCAATCTGTGGTCTTTGTCTTCACTCAATTAGTTGTTTCTTTAGCTTTGCAGAAGCCTTTTAATTTTATGAGATCACACTTGTCAGTTGTTGACCTTATTTCCTGAGAACATAGAGGGATATTAAGAATGTTCTGCCCCATACATGTATCATGTAGGGTATTATCTATGCTTTTATCTAGTTACAAAAAAAGTTTAATGGAAATCTCATATGAATATTATACTTACATCATTTCTTCTCTCTCTCCTTCTAACTCCTATGTCTTCCTCACTAATTCTCAGGTTTTGGCATCTATCTATCTATCTATCTATCTATCTATCTATCTATCTATCTTCTATCTAATATCTATTTATCATCAGTCATCTATCATACATCTCTATCATATATGACTACATATAGAGTTCGTTTAGTGTTGCTCTGTGTTTATTTGTTTAGGATTGATCACTTGGAATTTGATTACTTGTCAGAGGGCTCATCCTTGTAGAAGACTGATTATTTGTCAATGGTCATTAAATTTCCATAGCTCTTCATCTGGGGTGGGGCCTTATCCATGTTGACATGTCAACTCGTATTGTCATTATGCAGTTCTTATTTAGGCAACTAGAGTGTTAATATTTCATGGGTGCAGCTTCCCTGACATATATAGAAGACATTATTTTGCAGAAGATGTCATGTTCTTCTGGTTTTGACAATTTTTTGTTTCTTCTTCCATGATGTTCTATAAACCTTAGGTATAAGACTTGCATTCTCTCTCTCTCTCTCTCTCTCTCTCTCTCTCTCTCTCTCTCTCTCACACACACACACACACACACACACACACACACACACGTGTGTGTGTGTGTGTGTGTGTGTGTGTGTGTGTGTGTGTGTGTGTTGATATTGGGCACAACTCATCAATTGCTCTGTGCATTTTGACCAGTTGTGGCTTTCTGGACTCTGCAGCAAAAAGGTTCTTTGATGACAGATGAGAACTACACTTCTCCCTGGGTATAAGTGTAAGTATTTAGAATGCTTTTTATAAATTGTACTGATTTAGGAGAATAGCAGTAGTACATTATCTTCTAAGGTCCACTGCCTTACTAGCTGCAGGTGGTGGGTTAGATTTACAGTACCGGCATGAAGTCCCTCCTGTTGAATGGAGCATAAGTCCAACTTGACTGCTATTGTTTGCCCCAGGATATAAGTGTCACTATTTCACCTCTCAGCATAGCTTGACATTCTGGTCATTATTGTGATTCATTGGCATTGCATCTAGGTAGGACTATTGATGGCTTTTCTCCCTTGGCAGCTTGCATAGCTTCTTCTAGTACTATGAGAGCCAGTTCTTGTGGAGAAGTTCCCAGGGCAATTCCAGTTCTACATTTCTAACTACTATGTATAAAGTTTGTAATATCATCAGCACTAGGGTCCTACCTTCAGTGTCTGGATGGCAATCCAAGGGTAATAACAGTAGCCTGTATTGTTTCTGAAGGTCTCTCATATACCTCTGACCAATAACTAAAATGGTTTTCCATGCCTAGCACTGGGGTTTTAGATAATCTGTGGTTTTGGGGTGTAAATTGTCATTCTAAGTAGTGTAACTTCACTAAAGTATACACACAAACACACACACACACACACACACACACACACACACACACACACACTTACATATGTAACTTCAAATAATGTGGTTCCTTATGGCTTTTTCAAATATCCTCCTCCCTCCTCCGTCCCTCTTCCTCTGTGTTCCCTCTACCTTGTAAAACCTAAACAATATGATTGCTTTTGCAAGACCAGCATAGTGACAACACCCACTAAGATGCCAATGTAGATGAGGGAAGCATCACAAGACCATACTCCAAGTTGAAGTAAGTAACAACAAATAATTCAATCCCAACTACTAAACATATATGCATTAGATCAAAGTTAATGGACTCAGCAAGTTACACATGTATGTATACACATACTTTCATAACATGGACATGTATATGTAACAATAATTGAAGATGGAGAGTTCATGGATTTGATAGAATTGGGGAGGGACATGGGAGACCTTGGAAGGGAACAGGGAGGGGTGTAAATGATATAAATCTATATTCATGTACAAAATATGAAATAAAATAAATGCAAAAATAACGATGTGGTTTCCTCAAAAAGCTTTGGTAAGATGAATGTTTTTTTACTGCAGAATAAACTTATTATTTGCCACCACTAGACTATGAGCTGTATTGGGGCGAGTACAAGAATAATATTCAGTAAATATATTTGAAAAAAGTACAGCTATGAAGCACGAATGGAATATGAGGGATTATAGATCCCCAAGCTCCTCAAAGATTGTTAAGGATGGAAGTGAGGTCATTCATGCCCAGAAGCTGGGACTGGATACAGATCCACCACATAGGCAGAAAGGCCATAATCGATTGAAATCCAGAAATCAGTGAAGGAGCCATTGAGTTTGTACTAGGGACGGTGTTTATTTAAGTCTCTGGCCAGTGAGGCAGGGTGATACAGTGGGGAAAACACAGGTTTGGCAGTGTTAGCAACTTTCTTTAAGTCCTAACCTTGCCATTTAAAATCTGTGAGGTTAGAAGCAAGTTTCTTTGCCTCTAAGCTCCAGTTTCTGTCCTGGTAGACAGGGACAGAAGCTCCTTATGTACAGTGGGTGCAGTGGGAAATCTCTTGGAAGACAACTGGACTGCAGTGCTGGAGTTTGTCAGTGTCCTGGACACAGCCGTTCTTCTGCAGTATTCTTTGCAGCTGTTCTTTGCAGCTGTTCCATTTAACAGCCGTTCTTCTGCAGTATTCTTTGCAGCTGTTCTTTGCAGCTGTCACATCTAACACACTCCCAGAGTTTCGGTTGCCACCTGGTAGTATCTTGCCTTGGGCTATGGTTTGTATCTCTTGCTTCCTGTTTCCAGACTGCTCTGGAATGTCCACACTCACCTACTCAACCATCCTTGCGAGCAATCCAGAAATGTACAGGAGTTGGGATGTTACGGGGATACCCATGAGAAATTGGATGGTGGTTACCTGAGAGCAAGCTGTTCTTTGTGGTCGGTTCTATAACATAACTTACATCAGCTTTCTTCCCAGCAAGCTCCATCTATCATGGTGTCCTTCCTGTACTAGACCCAGATCCTGAAGGTTTAGCCCCCATCACCTCACAGCTGATACAAATAGCTGACAGGCCATATCCAGTCACAGTCTTCTTCTTTTTCCATTTCAAAAGGAGTGAAGTTTCATGGAGAAAGAGGAACACTCCTCCATTGCTGGTGGGATTGCAAGCTGGTACAACCACTCTGGAAATCCGTTTGGCAGTTCCTTAGAAAATTGGACATAGTAATACAAGAAGATCCAGCAATACCTCTCCTAGGCATATACCCAGAAGATGTTCCAACTTGTAATAAGGACACATGTTCTACTATGTCATATCAGCCTTATTTATAATTGCCAGGAGCTGGAAAGAACCCAAATATTCTTCAACAGAAGAATGGATACAGAAAATGTGGTATATTTATACAACGGAGTATCACTCAGCTATTAAAAACAATGAGTTTATGATTCTTATAAATTCTTATAATTCTTAGGCAAATGGATGGAATGAGAAAATATCATGCTGAGTGAGGAAACCCAATCACAAAAGAACATACATGGTATGCACTCACTGATAAGTGAATATTAGCCCAGAAGCTCAGAATACCAATACCCAAGATACAATTCACAAACTACATGAAACTCAAGAAGAAGGAAGATCAAAGTATGGATACTTCAATCCTTCTTGGAAGGGGGAACAAAATACCCATGGAAGGAGTTATAGAGATAAAATATGAAGCAGAGACTGAAGGAATGACCATCCAGAGACTGCCCCACCTGGGGATCCATCCCATATATAATCACCAAACCCAGACACTTTCGTGGATGCCAGCAAGTGCTTCCTGATAGAGGCCAGTTATATCTGTCTCCTGAGAGGCCCCACCAGTGCCTGACAAATACAGAGGTGGATGCTCACAGCCTACCTTTGGTCAGAGCACAGGGTCCCCAATGAAGGAGCTATAGAATGGACCCAAGGAACTGAAGGTTTACAGCCCCCTAGGAGGAACAACAATATGAACTAACTAGTATCCCCAGAGCTCCCAGGGACTAGACCACAAACCAACACATGGTGGAACTCATGGCTCCAGCTGCATATGTAGCAGAGGATGGTCTAGTTGGTCATCAATGGGAGGAGAGGCCCTTGGTCCTGTGAAGGCTCTTATGTCCCAGTGTATGGGAATGCCAAGGCCAGGAAGCAGGAGTGGGTGGGTTGGTAAGCAGGGGGAGAGGGGAGGGGGATAGGAGATTTTCAGAGGGGAAACTGAGAAAGAGGATAACATTTGAAATGTAATTAAAGAAAATATCTAATACAAAAGAAAATCTTTAAAAAAAAAATAAAAAGGAATGAAGTGAAGTTTCCTTCCTTGGACATAGCAAGTCCAGAGAGAAAAATCTTAAAGAGAGAATGACTATAGACAGGACAAATGACTCCTGTCACATCAAACTTACTTCCTCTCACTTCCTTACTTCCTCACAGGGGACCTTAAAAGAGTTGGCTCTGCTCTCCTGAGGTAGGTAGAAACCGTTTTATCTTATAGATTCTGCTCCCTTCTCCAGATCTCCAATAAACCCTTTGCCTGGAGAATGAAATAATTCCATGTCTCATTCTCTCTTGATCACAGTTTCTCCATTAAATCCATCAGTGAAGTGTCTCATGCAGAGATATGAAATAACAGGCGTTGCCCCACAGTTCTTGAGGCCAAACATCTACACTCAAGTTACGAGCTACCATGGTCGTCTCTCATCTCTGCTTCATGCACTTGGGTCTCTCCATGGCTTTTCTATGTCTACATGTCATAATCATATACTCCGTTGGCCGTGAGTAACACACACATACACACACACACACACACACACACACACACACACACACACACACACCTTTCTCTGGTTCTGCTTTAGGAGAACCTGCCCTGTGACATTTAAGCTAACTGGCTGTTCTCAAATCAAATATGGAGTACAGATGATCCTTATTTAGATATTTTTTTCAAGGACGAATGTATGGGAATTATAGGAATGTGTTTTCTCATGTAGAATAAATGGTTTGGGTAGTTACAGTGTGACCCTTGGCATTCTAAATGCTGGAAATATAATGGTGACTGTGAAAGGACTTCCCTATCAGAGAGCTTATAGCACAGTATTTTAAAGGATTCTTTCTCAGACACATAGGGTGTTCATAAATCATACAGCTTCCTCAAGTGTCGTGTAGGACTCTCCATGAATCTCCTCAGGTGACTGAGAAGCAGCATGCCTTTGTTTAAGTTCATTTCTCAAACGTTTGTTTCTACTTCTTTGTTTTAACTCTTCCAGGAAGTGGGTGAGCAAGCAGGTGTCTAAAACAGGGATCCCTAACAAGAGTTTTATATTTTTTTTTGTTTTTGTTTTCGTTTTTGCTTTAATTTATTCAAACTTATTCTTTCCCCATCCCTCCTTTTCTCCCTGCCCCTTGCCCCTCCCGTTCTGCTTCCCTCCCCTTCTGCCTTTTGCTTCAGAGAAGGCAAGACCTCCCATGGATACCAATGTGCCTTGGCATATCAAGTTGTACATTTAAGAGCATTTTACATTTTTTTCTTCCACGTTTCCATGTACATGAGCCCTCATCTTAGTCTCTGATGTCTTAATCTTTTGTAATGGATGGGCACTCTCAAAATTATTCACAATTATTGGGGTGACAACACCTTAATACCCTTATCTACCATCAGCACTTCAAGTACAGGAGGTATGATTTAGGGAGCATAGGTGATGGAGTCTGTCTTTGGGAATAAGTTTCAATCATACAAAGAATTGGTACCCTTCACATAGTCCCTTTCATGGCAGATCCGAAGTCCATTATGGGTATCGGCTCTCTGCTTCTGCCTTTTGGTACCATGTTGAACTAGGAATACTATTGTTTATGTCCTGAAACCTCCCTTTTACATTCCCAACTTGGACAGTCTGTCTTAGAGTCCTGCACAGTGGCGACATTTACTGTAAGACAGACATCTCCCACCAGGCACATTGTCATGACTCCAGAGCATGCCCACCACTGTCTCCCTAAGCTATGAGTCAGACCCACAATCCTGGCTACTGCATGCCTAAGGTAAGTGTTATGCTTTTGAAACCAGCTTTCTTCAGGCTTTACATTTCAGTGGAACATTGCTCTTCTCTTCTTTCTTTCCCTGCCAGCTTTAGTATCCGGCATCCCCCAATGATTTATTTCATCCTCAGTCCATGTATTCAGAATGCATCTTTCATGTATAGCCTCTCTTCCAACTTTTTCCAGTCCTATGCTGCAAACCAGGAAAGGTCAAAGGTTATCGAGATAATGGATTTTTCACACTTGGAATCCTCTCTTGCCAATGACCTTCTCTTTCAGGCTAATTGCCTTTCATCTCTAGCCACACTCTAGACTTTGATGGGTGTATTTTGGATCCCTGAGTCTGGAGTGAGGACCCTGCCTGTTCCTAACATTTGTCTTCATTTTCCACTGCTGCATGCCCAAGCAGGGATGGGAACTTTGTAGACTGTATGCATCTTCCTTTCCATTCATTTAGATATCAGTGTTCTCGTCATGTTTTACTATACAAGTGTTTATAGGTTTGCCTCCTGTATGTAGCTCTGTAAACTGAATAGTATAGACAGGACATAAAAGAGAGCTATGGTGTTTGTTCTCTTGAAAATTGTGGATCTTTTCCCAGCCTCCTTCAGATCTTCTGAAGTTTCTCTGCATAATTAGGAGGATGAAAAGTTACAGCGAGGCTTCCAAGATTTCTATAATCCAGAATCTTCCTTGGGTTTGAAAGCGCAGAAGTGATGTTTTCCAGGTACCATTGGATTTTTTGTCTATAGAGATGCTGCCTCCAGTAGTGAGTGCACCACAATGTCTGTGGCAGTCTTTGTGGGAGTTCAGAGGAAACAGATGCAGCAGTGGCTTGCTGATCGGCCACAGATGTTCCTTGGGATGTGTTTTTCAAGTTTAGGGATGGTGCAACCCGACTCTGTTTATATCTTGGTAGAAGAGGAGATAGAGAAATATGACAACATGTATGTTTTTCCTAAAGTTTAGGTGGGAAACCCAAAACAGCCTATATTTTTTTTCTGTGGGGATGAAAAGGATTTCCTTCACTGACAGCTCAAGGAGTGAGGTGATATTCCATATCTGGCATTGAGCTATTGGGCTATGTTTGGCTCTGAAAGGAGCATTACATCTGCAGGATAACTCCAATAGAACTTTTTTATGTTATACATGTAGCTCTGAAGCATATAAAATAGTATATTTACATATGGCCTTTTGAAGCATCCTTTATATTATTTATTCCTCCCACATTCTTCCTCTGGTATTCTTGCCTTCTCTTACCCTACTTAACCCCCATGCACTAATTCACATTTTCTCTTAATATCATAGAAAGATCTTTTTATTGGATATTTTATTTATTTGCATTTCAAAGTTATCCCCTTTCCTGGTTTCCCCTTCCGCAAACACTGTATCCCATTCCCCTCCCCCTGTTTCTATGAGGGTCCTCCCCCATCTTCCCACCTACTCCCACCATAGAAAGATCTCTGTCCTTAGACAATCTCTGAAATCTTAGAAGAGTAAGCTCCAGCCTTCAGACAGTTGGGACTTTCTAGACAACTTCTATGTCTGATATGGCCAGGATGGGGAGGACACTTAAAGCCGGTGCTATTCAGCACTTAGATTAATTAATCTACCACATAATTTCTCAATGTTTTGGGCTCTTGGCCAAATTTACTATAGTAGGCATGTTTCCTCCTATGGAGTAAACCTTAAATTCAATCAGACAGCAGGTAGTTACCTCTGTAATATTTGTGTTGCCATTATGCGAATGGTCATATCTTTTTAGACTGGTCATGAAACAAATTGCTATAGAAGAACATTTAGAATTTAGCTGAAGGGTTGAGGAAGAAGTCTCATTTCCTCCCTATCATGTTTGACTGTTTTTCAAATTATACAAAGCTATGCAATAAAGCCTTTAACATCAGTTTTCAAGATTCCTGAGTTTTGACAGAGATAAGAATTTCAGGGATTTATAAGATGGATATAAGACCTACATCCGTTTTATTTCAGGCAGAGTTCTTTGTTCTAAGTCCATTTCTCTGATATGCAGAGTAGAAACCCTTTCTGTACTTTCTCCAGAATTCAGTTTCAAGCTCTGGACTCTTGCATTCCTACTGAAGTGAGTAATCTGTGCACTTGTCACAGTGCAGAGAGGAAGTATCTGCAGAGTGCTCTGCCACAAATGGGACATCTCTATCACAGGGCTCTCCACAAGGCTTGGATAACAGCATGTAAGGAGGGTGGAAAGTATTTAAAAGGCAGAGGTTGCGCATGGCAGAAGATAAACACTCTTCTAGACATAGTGGGACCACTGAACACAAGAATCTATAGCAGTTGCTTAATATGTGCACAGGGTCAAGCCAACAAACTCTCCAGCAAGGAGGGAGGTGGGGTACATGAGCCCCTACATGTAGCTGAGGAACTATTGACAGGTAATGGTCTGGGGGAGGTGAGTTTGTTTTCTTTAAGTGTGTGGTCCCCAGTAGATGGAACAAACCCTTGTGTATATATGGGCAGTATTAACTGCACTCAGTATTTTGTTTTGTTTTACTTTGTTTTAAGAAAATAAAAAGTAGGTAGAAAGTTGGATCTTGGAGGAGTTAGGAGGAAGAGTGGGGTGAATATGGTGAACATATTGTGTACATACATGCAATTCAGAAGAATTAATACAAATATTATGTTTTGAAAAATTTACGCAGAAAGACACACTTCAATTGATAATTTAAAAAAATACCCACAATATCTCTTTCATCTACACCTACATGCTTAGGGATATAGGCCTTTAGTCCAGTCTGACTGAAAGATGGAAGAGTGGCTTTGTAGAGGTGATAGTATGGACAAACAGTCTTGGTGACTGGGTAGGCATCCGTCAAGGAAAGAATTGGGAGAAGGATCAGTGGACCCAGGCTTAGGACTAGCAGGGAGTGTGGACTGCAGGCATTTTCTACAGGCCTAGGAGCACTTAAGTATAAATAGCAAGGCAGATGGTAGGGGATGAGCCAAGACAACAGTAAGGAAGAGATTGAGGAGGGTCCTCTGTGCTAAGTTTGGAGGCTTAAATTCACATCTTTTGGGTGATTCCCATGACAGCTAGTCACCTACCCCTGTGTGTAGACATGCTGGAATATAAAGCGATCCATGGGACATATGGACTTTGGTGGAGTTCAACCTCTCTTCTCAGCTGAAGATGCCAGAGACAGTTTTTCCCTTCTATTCCCCCTCACTTCAGGATGAGGGTTCTAAGAACTAGCTGTACATAACAAGATCAAAGAGGGGAAAGAAGGGATTGCTTTCTTGGATGGAACGCCTGATCCTCACATTTTCAGGCTGTGGGGTGTTCTTATTTGCACATCTGGACTCACTGAACTTTTCTCTTTGAGTCTCCATGGCCTCAAAGAGGAATCCAAAGAGAGGAGACCAGGTGTGTTTGTGTATCACTGAATATCTTCCTCATGCTGTGTTTTGGACTTTAGTCATCTACAGGGTCCTTTGTAATCTGTGATAGGAGAAAATGATGCAAATTACACATTCAGTGACTATCTGCTGTAGGTGGGGCCTGGGTCATAGAGTAAAAGATGACAAAGGAAAGCAAGGCAAAGAGCTTTAGCTGGCAGCAGCCAGGAACTCTCACTCAAAGCAAGAGGTAAGGCTGATGAGGGAGGAAACTCATGGAAATCTGGTTGAGGTTCATAAAGACTCCAAGCCTTTATGATGAGCCAGAAGTTTAATATATAAATATTCGGGGACCATTTGCCATATCTCTGTTTAGAAGAAATAGGCTGATTGTGTGGGAAGGTCTCTAGATTGTTCTTAAACAATCTTTCCTTCTTTGCCTTATATTCTAACTTCTGTCAATTCATTAATCATATGTCGTCATTAGCCTCTGATTGTATCCGTACTGTACTCAAGGAGCTTATACACTTACTCATTGTGAGAACATAATGTGGCCAAGGACCAAAGAAAGGCCTTGATACTGGGTTACACCAGAGTGAGTATTCTGGCTGTCCCATTAAACCAGTCAAGTTTTTTAGCAATGGGAGAGACATAAAAAAAGAATGTAGATCTCAGACTCCCCTCCCAATGTCCTATTTCTTAAGGAAACTCTAGAAAAACTTGTGTGGCATAATCTTCTTACCTAGCTAACAATGCCTGCTCACTAAGGACAGGAGGCCAAGTAGTGGGAGGTAGAGGCAGATGATGCAGAGAAGTAGGATGGTCAGACAGTCTAGAAGTGCTGATTTTCAGGGGTGGGTGAAACTTGGCCAAGAAGCTAACAGCATATGTCCCCGAATGGCAAGTCCCTTCTTGTACCACCCCCAAGCCATGGCACGGTACTAGAAGGGCTACAGATGGAGTTCCAGTCATTCAAAGAAGAAAAAGGGCATGGAGCTGCTAAGACAGCTGGGCTGCATCAGAAGTGCTACACTAAGCCCACTCACACATGTGCTCTGCAGAAACCTCTGTGGAGCTCAGCTGATGCAGATGGGGCCTCTAGAGTCTCATTGGGTATGGATTCCTGTGATTAGTTGCATACCCCATAACTGAAGTTTGTTGAAAGTTTCAGTGTCAGACAAATTTTGTGCGCTACTTGCTCTTCTTTCTACCTTTGTAATAAACCTGAGGCAGAAATTATCATTTTCATTTCACTAGTAAGGAAATCAATGCTAAATTAAGTACAGCAAGTCTTTAAAGTTTATTCAGCTAGGTTTGAGTTCAGGTGTGTTTAGCTGCAAGGTCTTTTATCTGTCTTAATTTATATGTGGATATTAACTAATTGAAGAGAAGAAGCAGACAAGATTCCTGCTCTTGTGGTGCTTTCATGACCACAGCATGACTGTATAATTATTAAAGAAAGCAGATAACTAATAAAAAATATATACCATTTTATATGTCATATATCTTGTAAAGCTAAACAAACCAAGACAAACAAATAAGCCACCGGGCATGTCAATAGGGGTTACTTTAGTCTGGGTGATTTGAGAAAGTTTTTTTTTTTTTTTTTTTAATCGATCTGGCAATGATCAGACAATGAGAAATACGAGTCAACCCCAGTGTAGAGTCCAGCCCATCACATCACACATGTCACAGCATTTCACTCCATCAACCCCTTCCCATCCTGTTTCTTGACATACATACATCTCATCTCAGTCTATCCTACTGTGTCCCTTTCTGTTTATCTCTTTGCATACCACTTACTATATCTTATCCAGTTCAATTCCATTCTATTTCATTCTATCTCTTCACGCTACTCCTTCCCTTTCATCTGACCCTTCTCATACTGTTCCATGCCATACCATCCCACCCCATTCCAACTTAACTGTCCCATTCTGTCCAATCATCCTCGCTCATCCCATCCCATCTAATTCCATCCCACCCCATTCCATCCCAGAAATCCTATTATTATTTCATATTACCTACCCTATCTTACCCATTTTATCCCATTCCATTCCTTCCCATACCAGACTCCCTGAAAGCTATTATTGCATTCACAAAGGGTCTCATTGCAATCTGATCATTGAGTTATCTATCACCCAATCATGAGCACTTAGATTCAGGATTGGTAGGAATGTTATGAGGTCAGATTTATTTGAAATTATTAGCACATGATATAGAAAACAACCAAGTGTGAGAGAAAAACACATGTATCCTATCACGTTTGTTTTTTAACTAAAGAAAGAGATATGCAGAAAATAATTTTCACTAACAGCAACTCTTTTAGTCAGATTACTCTGTGTCACCTATTAGGTAGGATCTGGGCTGAATGTGCCCAAGAGTAGATCAGTACAAGCTAGTTGACTACTGTTGAATGGGGACTTGAATATTTACATTTTTCTGATTATTAGAGATCTCTCCTTTTAATCTACAAGATGTTTGAGGAACTTACCATGTTTTAAATCTATGTTCCTTCTTTTTCTTCCACCAAATTTCCTCCATCACCTCTCAGTTTCTCTGAAGTTTGAAATCATCAAATGGTAGAATTGCGATTTATGTGTTCTTTCATCCATTGAGTCACTTCCCTGCAAAATCATTTGGAGTGGTCTTAAAAGGACTTTTATTCAGCTATAAAGAAAAATAACACCATTGTATTCATAGGAAAGGGCATGGAGGGGCTGTTCTTGGGGGAGAGGGTTGATCGCTTGCCCCTCATCCCCTATTTTCATATTCTATCTCCTACATCCTCTATTTCTCTCCTGACTACAATGAGCTTAAGAAACTTGTATGCCACATGTTTCTTCTGCCATGATGCTGAACTCAGAGTGTATGGGCCAAGCAACCATGGCCAAAATTAACTCTATGAGACTATAAGCAAGTCAAGCCTATCTCAAGCTGCTTTGTCAGGTATTTTGTCCTAACGACAGAAAAATAACTAATCCCCCTAGAATTCTGTGGTTTATTCCTACCCCACCATTGCTGCTTGGTTTTAGTAATATTCCAGCTTTTTACATCATAGTTTAGAATATTTTGCTTGATTTTAATATTTAAAACCTGGAAGGACATGTCTACACACATGATGTGAAAACAAACAAACAAATAAACAAACCACCAAATTCTTTCTATTCTCTCTTGGACCTATCACAATGAGATGATATTCTCTTCCTTCTACATCAAATAGATGATGTCTTCAAGGTTTCTAATGAACTCTATAGTATTAAATGCAGTAGCTCTTTGCATCCTCATTCCTCTTTGCATAGATAATTCCTTACTCAATCCTCATCATAACACTTGTTACTGTCTAGAGTTCTTGAATTTCATCATTCCTCTGTGGCTGATCTTTTCGATTACCATTGAGCCATATCTCCTTTCCTAACCTTGAAACTTTGAGAATTCAGTGCTCAGTGCTGGAGTTCTTCTTTTCTCATACTTACTTACATTTTGTGATCTCATCTAGTCTTGGAGTTTTAAAAAGCATCTAGCCACAGACAACCTCCTTTGAGCTTCAAAATCTATACTACTAGACATCTCATTTGAATGCCTAAAAGACATCTTAATTTAACACGTCTAAAACCAGATCTTCCCCCAACAAACCTGTTCTTCCTCCAAACTTCCAAAGTTTAGTAAATGAACTCTCAGTAAAAGTCCCTCTGTTTTCTCAGACTAAAATCTTCTCTCAGATCCTACAGCTAATCTATTAGCAAGCTTGCTGGCGAGCCTTCAAAACAGTGAGAAGACTGTTCTTCCAATCTCAGGTATTCCCATATAATTTACAGTTCTCTTTGGCTTGCATTGTAATAATGTCCTTTTCTTCCCTATTCAGTCTATTTCCAATACCAGAGTCATTAACAGAAAGCAACAGTAATTATAATTACAATATTGATGTACTATTGGAATTTACACTTCCATATATCTCATTTTTTATCTTTGGCAATATAGGACCATGGGAAGATTTGTAAAGATGTCATGAAAGTTTCTCTCCCTCGTTGCTTAATCAAACATTAATCAAGGTTACCATTTCAAAGGATTTTGTAGATGTAATTAACCTCTCAAATTAATTGGTCTTACAATAAATATAGAGGCATTTTCCCATCAGAGAAGCTCTTTAAAAACAGAATTTTCCCCAGCTAGTAGCAAGGAATAGAAATTGGAAGCATGAACACTGTTGGCTTTCGAGGAGGATGGGTGGTATATCAGGGAGGGCAAATGGCCTATAAGAAGGAGGTGTGATTCCCCAGAGGAGAGCTGACAGGGAAATGAGGATCTCAATTGTACTGCCACCAGAAACAATTTAAACAAATACCCTTCCTTGGTACTTTCAAAGAAGAGACTGGCTCATGTTTTGATGTTAGTCCCGTGGGACCCTAAGCACAGAGGTTATGGCCAGAGCTTTCATCTATGAAGCTTACCTATAATTTCGATGTATGGAACTTTGAGATAAAAAGAGCATGCTATTTTAAACAATTGGCTTTATGGTAATCATTGTGCAACAATAGATATCTATGCAGGAAATAATGAGAGAGTGGTTCCTTCTATGGTAAATGCCACTTTTAAAGTGAGTAGTGTCTTTATTCTTCCTTTGAGAAAATGGTTATTAATGAAAAATGAAGAGCATTTTGCATCACTTACAGGTAGACTTGGTACTTGATTATTTATTTACCTTGGTAACAAGACTTTCAAGTGAAAATATGAATTGCTTTTTTTTTTTTTGCCTGACCAAAGAAAGGATCACAGTTACTTCAAAGATACAAACTACATTCATTGTATGATAGTCTTAAAGCAGTTTATTATTTGACTTAGTATGTATGGTCAATGTTATGACGTGAAAATCAAATTTAAAAAAATGAGAAAAAAGTTAAGTCTAAGAAAATCCCAGGGTAACTAAATTATTGATATTTGCATTTTCATTGTTAATTCTCAGAAATGTATTGAATCAAGTAACATCAGCATTTGAAACAAACATAAAAGCTAATAGGATAGAAAAGATGATCATTTTCTCTATAAGTCATTGCTTTCGTTTTTGCAAGGGGACCCTAAACCTTTTCAGAGTTGCTGGGAATATCAAAGGTGAAGTGCTGTACAGAAAACAGCTGAACTGATTTTCTATCTTTTATAGAATATTTTATGTGCATTTTCACCAAGCATTGCAATATTTCATGAGTTGTATCTTAGTTATTTTTCTGTTTCTATGATAAGACAGCTTATAGAAAAAAAAAGAATTTATTCAGGGCTGGGGCCAGGGAGGGAGGGAAAGAGGTGAGGGGAAGGATGACATGGGCTTTTGAAATCTTAAAACCTACCTTCAGTGACACGCCTCACATCCTCATCCTTCCTAAACAGTTCCACCAACTGGAGACCAAGTATTCATTAGCAAATGGGAACCATTCTCATTAAACCACCACAGGACATTATTTTCAATCTGTTTTGAAGATTGATAAGGAAAGCCAAAAGGCCTAGTTGGGCTAAAACCTGTTTCCTTCTCTCTAATTTCATATGGCCTGCTCCAAAACTACCATCTTTCTGGAGGAAAGAGTCTCAGACAGTAGAAACTCATACATCTCAACAGACATTGGTGCAGTAGGGGGATTTACTCATGTTTCAGTGGCCACTCCACACAGTATGAGTTCCCTCTCCTGATATACATGTGGAAATATCTGGAAATTCTGAGACTAGGTTCCATCACAACATCAAAATCCTAGGTGTTATGGTCAAACGAACCCTTTCATGCTCTAAGAATGCTACACATAAAATGTTATGTAAAAGTAAAAAACATTTAATTTTCTGTAAAAAAAAAAATCAATATTTGAAATTTAACTAGAACTAAATGTAAAGCCCCTCCTAATGTCACATTGAAGAAGTTGACTCCATCCTTCAAATACAGCAGTGACCTCAGGTTACTATGGTATGGTAAGTTCTTTGAAAGTATTTCAGGCACAGCTAGCATTTTTACTTACATGCTAGACTGAAATAGTCTGAACTCTGGGATGTGGGGAAGGGAGGTACACAGATCTATTTATTCTGTATTCTTGAGAAATCAGTGGTCCTAACTGAGTATACATGGGATCCTCTTTCCTGGAAGAGGAAGGGAAACTAGTAGCGTTCCAAAGACTCTGAAGACCAGAGTTTTAAACACTGACAATTTAAGGTCTTCAGTAGACTTCCGGGTCTCAGTCTCCCAGTCACTGGCTTATTATGTCTACTCCAAAGATCCAAGAAACTTGGAGGTTAGAAAACATCTGTTTTGTCATCTGACAGGTTGGCCAGTAGCTCAGACAGGGAAGTCCTTTAAAAAAAAAATGCCAAGAAAATGTAATTGCATTTACCTGGAACTAAAAGCCCTGTGCAATACAATAAGGATATTGACATTTATTTCTCATTATCTTTTGTGCCAAATATCATGTGCATTTTTATGCTAAATATTTCCCTTACATTTACTAATGAGGAGCAAAGGCTTTGGGAGGGCAAGTGGCTTGCCTGAAGACTAGGAAGGATGTATAGATGGGGCTAAGACTTCAGTCCATATTCTGAGCAGTAACAAGAGCAGTATTCTTCCACTTGGCCATCATTAATATTCCCAGTGGTAAAAATTTTTTAAATTTATTTCATTTTTTTCTTTTATTGAAAATAGATTCTTTTCTGTACTCACTGATAAGCGGATATTAGCCCAGAAACTTGGAATATCCAAGACACATTATGGAAAACAGAAGAAAATCAAGAAGGATGACCATTTGTGGGTACTTCATTCCTCCTTAGAATAAGGAACATAACTCTCATGAAAGGTTATAGGTACAGAGACAAAATTTAGAGCTAAGATGAAAGGATGGACTATCCAGAGAGGACCCCATTCGGAGTCCATCCCATCATCAGCCACCAAACCTAGATACTAATGCTCATGCCAGCAAGATACTGCTGAAGGGACCCTGATATTGCGGCCTCTTGTGAGGCTATGCCAGTGCCTGGTCAACACCGAAATGGATGCTCACAGCCAGCTACTGGATGGAACACAGGGTCCCCAATGGAGGAACTAGAGAAAGTACCCAAGTACCTGAAGGGGGCTGCAACCCTGTAGGTGGAACAACAACAGGAACTAACCAGTACCCCCGGGGTTTGTGTTTCTGGCTGCATATGTAGCAGAAGATGACCTAATCGGCCATCAGTGGGAATAGAGGCTCCTTGGTCTTCCAAACTCTATATGACCTAGCACAAGGCAAGGCCTGGGCCAAGTAGTGGGAGTGGGTGGGTAGGGGAACAGAGGTGGGGGGAGGGGTATGGGAAACTTTCGGGATAGCATTTGAAATGTAAATAAAGAAAATAATAATAAAAAAAAAAAGAAGGAAATACGTCTGACAAGATATGGTTGTATTATTCTCTGTCATTGGCAGAGAGCAAGTAAGTATTCAATACCATGCAACAACTATCATGTTCTTAGTCTCCTGTGTATAGTTTCATCAGTATTATAAGCATGGTAGTCATGTCACCACATGAAGTTACAATAGTATAAAAATTTACAATAATATATGATATATTAAATGTATTTGATAATTATAAAAAAAAAAGAAAGAAAATAGATTCTTTTCAATTAATATGCTCTGATTATGGTCCCCCCTTTACCATTCCTAGTTCTTTCCCATCTCTCCTCTCATCTGGATCCACCCTCTTTCTGTCTCTCATTAGAAAACAGAAGAGAACCTAAGGGAATATAATAGAGTACACTATAATATAACATAATGAAACAAATTGGAATAGGACAAAACAAGCAGAAGGAAAAGAAGCTTGGTTGGCCTGTGAACATGTCAGTAGGGGATCATCTTGATTATGTTAATGGATGTTTGAAGATCCTGTCCACAGTGGGTGGCATCATTCCTTAGCCTTGGAGTGCTACCAGGGTGGAGAAAGTAAGCTAAGCACTAGAGATATGCATGTATTCACTCTCTCTCCAATTGATAACCACTTGCAAATGAAAAATTAGTTTTTTTTCCCCAAGGGAATCTCACCTGGTTAAAGAAGCTACTCTTAAGAATAGGCTCACATGCAGTAGACAGCAAACAGAAAATGAAGTCAGTGGCATCTTTGGAGGTTACTTGTCTCATAATATCATGTCAGGGCTTTTTAAAAAAATATTTTTATTTTTTGTTTACAATAGTAATCATTTTTAGCATCTTACCATTTGTGGAGGGAAGCCTCTTTATTCACGGCATCTATGTCTTTGCACTATCTCCTCCTCTTGAGTATGAGTGATACCTAGGGATTAGTTTCTAACTGTAAGACTAGAAAGATAGGCTCCAACCTTTATAAAGAGATTACAAAGAGATGGGTACCTCTTTCAGGGTTCTCCCCTCCACCCTCCACCCCATCTGTAGACCTTGTTGAAGGAGAAGCAAAATACCTATTAGAGAAACACCTGATCATAACTGATACCCTGGACAGCTAAGGGCATTGACCTACTAATAACAATAACTTCTCCTTGAGTCCAGCTTTAAGATATCCACAACCACATCAAAAAACCTTGCCTGTAGTTCCATGAGAATTCCTGAGCCAAGGGACCACTAAGTAAAGCAGCTCTCAGATTCTAATCTACAGAATAGAATAATACATGTGGCAGTCATCTCTTATTCTGCAATAGGTAGTAGAGACTACTCTGCATGCCAGTATTGCTACAAAAATAGCTACTGCATTTAAATACATTATAATGTCAAGAATACATTCTTAGGTCTCCCAGTGCAATGACTTGCATTATACTTTCAAAAGCCAGGCTTCATATTCACATCTGACAACATAGAGAGAGGCAGGCACAACAAACCAGTACCTAATATTTCTAGGTCCATGATTTAAACTGAGGCCCTTTCTAGAGTTGTTACCTTCAGAAATGATGAAAATGAGAGAACAAACTCTGTTGTAGACACTACTGGGCCATAGCTTGGATGGATAGATTCTTGGGATTCTCAGTGGGCTCTAGTGTGAAGAGGCAGTTATGACCAAGTCTTCTCAACATGGCTATCATCTTTGGACCAATAGAAGTAGTCTCGTTTATGTATCACATTCTGAGATCCTCCTGGGATGGTTCTCTGGGATGTGCACTGTCATGAGAAAAAAATTAAAGCACTCTGAAGGACAAAAAGAAACACACGAGGACAGTCTCCTAATGTTTGTCCTTGAAATTGGCACATTACCATTTCATCAACTAAAGTGAGTAGCTCAGCTCCACACCAGTGGTGCAGAAACTGCTCTCATTTTTGGAGGCAGAATAGGGAAGGGGTTGTTTAACTCAAATCTCAACTCCATATACAGACCTATAGTGAAGGAAACAGAATCAATATGGAAGACCACAGCCAGCACTGGTGTACATCTTCTATGGCTTTAAACCCTACACTTTCTCTTGAAGAAAAACTTCCACAGTCCTAACATTGTAGGATTCTTGGACTCTCTATGCAATAAAAAAAGCAAATTAGAGATAGCAGCAAGTTTCAATGAGAAAACTCAGGAAAGATTGGATTCATTAGGAAAGGAACTTCAACTGGGAGTCGCCAGGGCCCTGATGGGTTTGAGCAGTGGAAAAAACATGGAGCATAAGCAAAGTGGACATTAGCGAATGCAGATGCTTCCAGGCTAACCAGGGAGGAAGCCCCAGTGCAGTGCTACTACTCAAGCTGAGAGAACGACACACATTTTCTAGAAATGAAAGCCACATATACTAAAACAAGCATAGCCATAGATAGTTCTGATGGGTCACCATGAGCAGGGAATTTCGCAAATGAAGCAAAAATCTACCTGAGTGGTTAAACTAACTCTTTTTCTCCTTCACTCCTTAGTCCATATGCTCTAGAAAGTCTGAGAACAGAAACAAGAAAGGAATCATGGAGCAGCCATTTACAAGAAGGATGATGTTGTTGCTTTTTGATATCTACCCTTGTTAAATGCCTGTAGCATTTATTTAGGAAGCAGTTACTCTTTCAGGTTTGCATTTGTATACAAGGCAATCAGTTACTATCATATGAGGTTGTTACATTGCACACAGGGTGGATACTTTCCAAAAAAACAGACAGTCAATGAGGGGAAAAGTTCAGGAACATCCAAACAAACCATGGTATGTCCTGCAGTGGAGGTGAATATGAGTGTTGTAGGGGAAGATGGGACATCCTGGAGGAGGTGATATAGACACTTGGAGTGTGGTCCTAGAGGCTATCAGGAGAACTGTGTGTGCACAAAGGCAGAGAGTAGCGAGGGAAGCATCATTGGTTTGGAGAAGAGAGTACTGATACATGATGGGAATGTGGGATCATGAGAGTGAATGCATTAGAGGTGGGAACCTACTGTCATCAGAAATATAGAAGAGCTCATATCTCCTCTCATCCCTGTTCTTTCTCCCAGCTCCTCCAGGGATCATCCCTCTTTCTGTCTTGTGTATTTTGGTTTTATTACTACTGTTGACTCCATGGACTTCTTGATGCACATTACTGCTGATGCTCATCTGTGTTGTAATATTCTTTCTTATAGTTTAAGGCAGCTAGAAACCCACTGAAGACTTTTCTGGGCTGGGTTAAGTAAAGCCAATTCCCTTTGCTTCTCCTTGGGGCTTTGGTTTTATTAGAAATATTAATGAAAAAACTATATAGTTTTTAAAAGTGGAAATGTCCACTTCCCTGGGCTTTATGGTCCTTTGGACTTTGAGGTTTTATTCTCATTTATAACATGCAAGGTCCACCTTAGGGCATGTCAGGGACTGCACTGATGAGTCAAGAAACACAAAGAACATCTTTTCAGCTCTGTGGAAGGTATGTAAGGACTATGTGATTTTCTGTAATCCTCTTAGCATCTAGAAAGCATGGGCACTAGTTTCCTCAGGCTGTAGGCAAGCAAATCCATGCCTATAGACGTGCACACAATTTGCCCAATGTCACATAGCCAGAACAAGGCATTGTTCAGGGCTTGACTTATGTGTGAGCTATAAGTCAGTAGCTCACAGAACATTCCTGCTTTCCTGTCATGTGTTCTACAAAAACTGATGACTCCCCACCACCCCAATGTACTGGATCCAAATTTAGTCTAAACAACTGCCCGACATCCATGATCACAAAAACATACCCTGGTTAAATGAAACATACTATGTTAACTTTTCACAGAATTTCACCCCAAGTCACCCTCACTTTTGAATGCTCTCTGCTCAATAACATCACATCTGTAATTATCTTTGTATATAGGAGAGGCTGTTGGAATATGAAGACAATGAGTGGTGTAGTTACTGGTTCCCCTCATAAGTCACTTAATTTCTGGGTCAGAGGATTTGTAGGAATCAGGCTGTTTAAAGCAGTTCAGAAATGGAGAAGGCTTAGGGCCAGGGAAACTAGAGCTGCACGGCCTTGGTAAGACACTAATTTTTTAGGTTCTACAGATCATGAAGCAATTCTAATCACACTGTTTCACACTTGGCCATACTGACTTGTAATACTGGCACAGGAAATACAGCTAACTCAAGACCAAGAATAGAACCCAAACCTAAGGCTTTATTTCAATGGCTAACCACAGGCATCTATCCCCTTTCTTTTATCAAATTCTTGAAACTAAAGCAAAGGAATGAAAACACACATGCCCACAAGGAGGACAAATGGGAAATGTGCTGCCATAAGGTGGGAGAGGACAGCTAACACCTAGCCAAGAAGAGAGTTCTCTAAGTCAAGCCCTGGGATCCTAGCAGTATAAGTATACTGTTTGATCTCATCTGAAGTGCAGAGTGCACTGGGATTGGGGGATTGGAGACAAGAGGCCTAAAGAAAACCTGAAAACAAGGGAAAGTTGTCATTAAAAGCACAATATCAGAAATTCTTCATTCAAAAGGAAAGTCATTAAGATTAAACATAGTAAGATTAACAGATGGAAAACCAAAGAGGAAATGGTAACCAACTAAAGGATCAACCCAGAAAGCCCAACAACTAATGGAGAGCCAGAAAAGGAGGAAATAACAGTAGTTTTAAAATAAATGTGTTTCTGTCTATGGGGAGAGGGAATCTATGTTCTCTCCTCCATTCCTGTTACTATGACCAGAAGAAACTCTGGGCATTGTACATAAAGCAAATATATTGAGACTCTGGAAGATGAAAAGAATACCGTCAAGAACAAGACTCAGAACTTAGATAAATATATGTTCGAGAAATTGGTCCCTCTTTAAGCCCATCAAGTATGGACGAATAAACAAATCCAACCAAAATCCAGTCTCTTCAAGACAAAGGAGCTAGGTTAGAAAGGCAGACTCTTTCCAGTCAATATTTGCTTCACTCCAGCCAAACACTACAAAGAAACTATAGCCCTGCCGAACTGTGTGGACAAAGGCTCAGTGGGGCAATCTAGGTTCACTGTTACTTATCTGTAAGGGAGACCCTATCTACATACAGTGGTGTTGGCAAAAATCAAGGAAGGACTCTGGACTGCTATCCATGCTGGTCAGTAAGACATGTTCCTTTGTTTTCCACAGTGTTGATAGAGACTGACTAAGAATCCTGACTTGCTCTTCTTACGATCATTGATGAAACCTCCCTCTTGTGTCCCTTGGTGTGGTATTAGGTGAGGTTTAATGAGAAATGGGGAGTTTGACCACTGCTCAGCATCAATCAAAGAAATCCATAGTAGTAACAGCTGAGATTACTGGAAACAGAAAACTTCTGCCTGGGCATGGTGACCAAGAATACCATCTTGGTGTCAACATAAATTCACACAAGACTCTTGATATCTAGGGGCTGGAAAGATAGTTTAGTGGTTCAGAACACCTATGGGTGGTTATTGCACAGGACCAGAATTTCATTTCCAGAACCCACAGGGTGACTCATGAATGCCTATAACTCAAGTTCCAGAGTGATCTAACAACTTTTCCAGGATTCTCTGGGATCCTATGTGCACATGGCACACAGTAAATCACAAAGGGGCACATATATACATGTAAATTATAGAAATTAAAAATTCTGGATTTTTAACTCCAGCTATGCCTGGAAATCTTTTTTTGGTAAACGTTGTTGGAACAGGGTTCAAAATAGCAGCCAATATGCAAGGGTTATCCAGAGTCTTAAAATGTAGAGGCAAATGTCCAGTATCCTGAGAAGAATCAGTCTTTATGCCAGCAACCAGAAAAGCCTCAAACTGAAAAAAATAGAAAAAAGAATACGCCACCAATAGGCTGATGGCATGATGATGAGGATAGAGTTATCCAACAGATTTCAGACCACCCATGGCTTAAAAGGTCAGATTTTTATAAGTAGTCAGTAGCATTCTTGTAATGAATAAAACAAAGTCTCAGAGAATTTCACAATTTAAAAACATGCATAAATAAATAAATATCTGAATATTAAATTTTAATTTAATTAAATAAACATAGATAAAATGATTTTCAATAAGTAAAAAAAACATGGAGAAGAGAAAATGAAGAGGCAAATTGAAATTTGGAAATTTTAGCACTAAAAACTTGGGATAGCCAAGAAAAACAATATGAACTCAAAAGCAAAACCGAAAAGAAAAAAACCCAAATAAACAGAGGAGTCACTACCATGGAGAAAGTCATAGCAACCAGCTACTCTGAATAACAGTGATAAAACTGGCTGGTGAAAACAGAAGAGCATCTAGAGAACTGAGGTAGCTAACACAAGATCTGACATTTCTGATACCACACATCCAACGAGATAATGGAAAGGAGGGACCGGGAAATGCTTGAAGAAATAATGGCTATGAACTTCATGAATTTGGCAAAAGGCACATGAAATGTGACTTCATGAAAGTGACTGAAGTTCTATTAAAAAGAATCCTCACCCGGCTCAGCATGACCAACCATGTAAAATTTAAAGACAAAGGAAATACCAAGAACACCCAGAAAGGATGAACACTACCAATAATGGAGGTGAATCACAGGATTGTAGGCTTCTCAGCAGATGCTGAGAGACCAGAAGGATGGAACCATTTTTCATGTATTGAAAGAAAGCCTTTGATGTGGAATACATGACTGGCAGAAAATGCTGCAGTGCCCGGGTGCCATGGGTTGCTAACCATCAACCAAAGAAAACAAATACAACACAAACAACCTGGGTGACCATCTGTGGAATCACACTGAGTGAAAAGAGCCAACTCCAAAACTTGGGTGTCCATTTATATTTGTCTCATGGAGACCCAAATTTATGGAAATGGAGAACAGGCAAATTAATGAGTTCTAGGAGGGAGGGACACAGTAAACTGACCAAATTCCTATGCCAACAATTAAGGTGATGATATTTGGTCAGTGAGCTGACTCTCAGTAGGCAGGGGTATTAGTGTTTAAACCTGGTGACCTGAGTTCCAGCCCTGGATCCCAAAAGAGATCCTTGGGATGTACATATCTTCACCCATGTGCGTGTGCGCTCTCTCTCTCTCTCTCTCTCTCTCTCTCTCTCTCTCTCTCTCACACACACACACACACACACACACACACACACCTCCCTAAGAAAATGAAATAAAGCTATTGATAACTTCCAAGGAAAAAAATTTAAGCCATGTTTTAAGTATTTTATTCTTTTTTGTTTGTTTGTATTTCATGACAGGGTTTCTCTGTGTAGTCCTAGCTGTCCTGAAACTCACTCTGTAGACCAGGCTATCCTCAAATTCAGAGATCTTCCTCCTATGTCACCTGAGTGCTGGGATAATAGGCATGTGCTACTACTCCAGGCATTATAATAATACATCTTTTATTCAATACAACTCCTGAACTCAGGGATCACTGCAGACGAGAGGATGCAAGGGTTGAAAAAGCCAAAAGAACAGGATGCTTTCTGTAAGATTCTGTATCCTCTAGAAATATCAGAGATGTTATACCCATGTAGTTACTCCAACATGGCTGCCTCAACATGATCTGAACAATGAAGACACTAATAGACATGCAAACACAGAAGGGGGAAGAGTAAGGCCTCGATACTAGACAAAGACCTTTAGGCAGCTAAAAAATACCAAAAATTTAGAAATAGTCTTCTCCAAAGAAGAGCACTCCATGTAGCTATTCAATACCAAGTAGTCAATCCTGAAAAACGTGTTTGTACAAGTAACAGACTTAGCAAGTTGTATACATGCGTGTATTATTATATTGTATGTAATAAATAATTAAAGAAAAAAACATGTGTCCTTATTACATGTTGGAGCATCTTTTGGTTGTATGCCCAGGAATGGTATAGCTGGGTCCTTAGGTATGTCCAGTTTTCTGAAGAAACATCAGATTGATTTCAAGAGTTGTGAGGGCCCATGGTTCCAGCTACATATGTAGAAGAGGATGGCATCAATGGGAGGAGAGACCTTTGGTCCTGAGGAGGCTTGATGCCCCAATGGAGGGGAATGCTAGCTAGGGTGGTGAGGCAGGAGTGGGGGTGGGGAAGGGTGAGGCAGCATCCTCATAGAAGCAGGGGGGGGGAAGGGGATACATAGGGGATGGAGGATTTGTGGAGGTGAAACCCAGAAGGGGGATAACATTTGAAATGTAAATAAGTAAAATAGCCAATTTAAAAAAAAAAAGGAGTCTATGGCTTTGAAAGAGAACAGAGTGGCATTTGTGGGAGAGGTTGGAAGGAGGTAAGCTCTGGGAAGGAGGATGATGTAACTATTTTATAAGATTAAAACATTAAAAAAAAACCTTAGAATAAAAAAGGATCATACTCTTAGTTGATGTAATTAACTGTGAACATACTTATGTTGTATTAACACAACATTCAATACGTATTTAGTTAAGAATTAGAAATATAAAATAAGTTTTCAGGGATGACCAAAATCAGGTGAATGGGAAGCGAATAAAAGCAAAATTTGTGCCAGTTTCATTTTCATTTATAAGTATTGACTTGTATTTTATAGAAAGGTTCATAAAACATAAAAACTTAGAAGTTCAGAATCACTGTGCAAACAGTTTAACTAAAATTCAATAGGCATAGTATGTCTAGCACAAAGCTAATAAATTGACACTGCTTACTTTTTTATTATTATTATTTTCTTTATTTACATTATAAATGCTATCCCAAAAGTTCCCTATACCCCCCCCCCGCCCCTGCTCCCCTACCCACCCACTCCCACTACTTGGCCCAGGCCTTCCCTTGTGCTGGGTCATATAAAGTTTGCAAGACCAAGGGGCCTCTCTTCTACATCTTCTGCTACATATGCAGTTAGAGACAGGAGCTCTGGGGGTACTGGTTAGTTCATATTGTTGTTCCACCTACAGGGTTGCAGCCCCTTCAGCTCCTTAGGTACTTTCTCTAACTCCTCCATTGGGGACCCTGTGTTCCATCCAATAGCTGGCTGTGAGCATCCACTTCGACACTGCTTACTTTTAAGGGCAGAGAAGGGAAGACAGTTGATAATTTGTTTGTAAACATTCAGTAACTTAGACTTATAAGCCCTGCACACGTTATTTCACTGAGAAAAGAAAAAAATAAACTTAAAGAATTGAAATAATAATCTGGTTGTAGCTTTCTTTCATCTAGTTAGTGAGTTACTCTGTGATGGTTTGGTTTGGTATAGACATATTCACTCTTCTGGAATGTTTTAGAAGACAGAGGCACACCTTCAAATAGTTTATCAGTACCCTTCCTCCACCTGATGGTATTGGCAGTAAAGTAGTAACGTGGTTAGATGCCCCAGTATGTGCCGGTGAAGGACATTTGAGAATAATGGTGGGTATGTGCTGCTATTCATCTTCTTGGCTCTTATTTTGGATCTTTGCCTCCATGAAGATGGAGGATTTGGGGCTGTTGTAATAGAGCAGATCCATGCACCATGTTAATGATCCTATCTTTCTCCTTTATAACCCACTGAGGTCTGAGTGGCTGTGAAACAAGTGTATTAAAATGCAGCCATCAGCACAGTTATACCAACAAAGAAGGAGACAAATCAGTCCTATAGATGGTTTTTAAATTGGATCAAAGGAAGGGTCATTCATTGCTCTCTCCAGTCTGCTATAGGCTAAAATTTGTGATTTGTACCCTGTTGAATTCATAATATGAAGACCTGCCAATATGTAGAGAGTCTCTTGTGTCTCATGGAGCTGGAAGTTCATAAAGCATTTGCTGCCTTGTACACATGGAAGCAAGAACATTATATTCTTGTAAATAAAGAAAGTGAGATGTCAATTCGTTCCTGAATACTGATGTGCAGATGCAAGTTGAGGTTCTTCTTTTACAAAAAAATATTACATGTAGAGATGGGAACACAATGTATTCCAAGCTTTGGGATAAATATTGAGGGTGATATTCCTAGGATGTTGCCTTCATTCATTCATTCATTCACTCATCAATTCAACCAATATTCATTTAGAATGTGGAGCTAAGTATTTGTTGGATACTGAAGATATTTTAATGGTTAAACTAAGTTGAGTCATTCCTTTTATGAAAATTGGAATCTTGTGCAAAGGTTCTTGGCCATGACCTACAATCTTCTAAAGAGGAGATATTCTAAGATACTTGATGGCCATTTCTTCCTAGGGTCAAAGGAGCAAGGTCCTTTAGTCAGGATCCTCTTCAGTCCTCTAGTGATAGCAATGTCTAGGTGAGCTTGAGACCATTGGTTCAAAGCAACAGACGGGCAAATAATGTATAGTGTCAAATGGTAAGTGTTGTGAAGGAAACACAGAAGATGAAGTAACAGAATGATGGGAAGATGGTGTCTACCCTAACCACACATGTCAAAGGAAACTTTACCAGGAGGTGACATTCAATTATTTGTTTAAGAATGAACATCCATGGAAGAGAGAGCAAGCACTCACAAGGCCCTGAGAGGATAGAACTTGGATGTTCCAGCTCTGAAACCAAAGGCTTCAGGGATGCAAGCCCGGGTCTTAAGTACATAAGGAATAGGGGAGGCCGATCTTGCAAAGGACAAGGCTCCTTTGCTTCTCAAATGCAATTTGGTTACTGCTCTTGAGAAAGAAAATTCAAAATGTGAGGTGAAGGATGGCCAAGAACAGGAAGAGAAACTGTAATACTCAAAGTGATAGGAAGGGGTAGGCTATTCCCCTGAAGTCTGTTTTTCCTCCCTCCCTTCTTCCCTCACTCTTCTTCCCCTCTTTTCATTCCTCCCTTCCATTCTTCTTTTTCTTTTCATTCTCTTTCTATTCCCTCCGCCCTCACATTCAGATCATAAGGAATTCAAATTCTAGAAGGGCCTGAGCCTTATGACACAGGTCTCTTTATCTCTGAAACAGCCCTTCAATATTCTTAGGCATGGTCATGAGAGCCGTGTGAGTACCTCCCTGTGGAAATATAGGTCCAAAATGGCAGGCCCTAACATGAGCTTACCTTAGTGGACAAGGTACAGTAGAGGCATACTTGGGTATACAAGATCTAGTTTCCCAAATTTATGAATGATAATGGTACTCTGAGCGTTCCTTATCTTTTGATTAGTATGCTGGGATTTTGGTTTCTTCCTCCCTCTGCAATCTGCTCATAATCCAAACATCAGTAGGAAGGAGCTTCTGAAAATACCACCACAATCATATTACATAAATATACAAACATCCATCAGTGACTTTTTTTTTTTTTTTTGGTTTTTGGTTTTTTGAAACAGGGTTTCTCTGTGTAGCTCTCACTGTCCTGGAACTAACTACTAACTCACTTTGTAGACCAGGCTGGCCTCGAACTCAGAAATCTGCCTGCCTCTGCCTCCTGAGTGCTGGGATTAAAGGCGTGCGCCACCACGCCCGCATCAGTGACTTCTTAGAGTACAAATGGGATGCAAAGTCTCTCCCTAGCCAATAAGCCCACTGTCTTAGTCAGGGTTTCTATTCCTGCACAACATCACGACCAAGAAGCAGATTGGGGAGGAAAGGGTTTATTTGGCTTACATTTCCATACTGCTGTTGATCACCAAAGGATACAGGACTGGAACTCAAGCAGGCCAGAAAGCAGGAGCTGATGCAGAGGCCATGGAGGGATGTTCTTTACTGGCTTGCTTCCCCTGGCTTGCTCAGCCTGCTCTCTTATAGAACCAAGACTAC
>NC_034606.1:33980669-33991673 GCF_900095145.1 Mus pahari
CTGTGTCATTCTCCTATCGCAGATCTTCTAAAGCCCTTGGTGAGATTTGCAAGTACAGGATGAGGAGTTGTTAGCCTCTTAACCCCCCCCCCCCCCGAGTCTGCTGATGTTCCATTCTCCTTCCCTATTTGGTAGAGTTTTCAGTGGCTCTTACCTCAGACATGTTGTGAAGCTCTGATGGCTCCAAGCCTGAGAATAGTTTGGTCCCTTGTGAGGGCCAGAGTGCTCCAAAATAGCCAAATCCAATGGATGCACAATGACCACGTGTGCACTGCTTGCCTCAGCTCCATATGAGGCCTCATCTATGGGAGCCACATTAGGTTACCTGAAAAGTCCTCCACTTCTGTAACAGGAAAGATGTTAATGGCAATTCCTGAATATGCTCTCTTCTTTTCAAAATCAAAGAAGGAAAAAAATTATAAGAGCACCCATGGTTCTATCCATGAGAGACAGAATCAATAAGATGGGGTCTATTGTTTCCATTCCATTAGGAGAGTGATGAGAGTTAAGCCAGAGGATGCTGAGTTAGGTCTACTCTTTTGTTATGCTGTATTCTTTGTTAGTTTTCACTTGCAATAATCAGTTGAAACTGTTACCACCAATTGTGTGCACTTGACAGAATCTGGTAAGCATTTCTTTACTTTGATACTGTTTTCTGGTGGGAGAGAAAAGGGGCAAGACAGAGGGATAGAGACACTTCTGTGTTAGGCTTCACACCGCTGTCTCACCCTTTGAGCTCCCTGGGAACCTGTAAGGAGGCAGAATATTTCTCACTGGACAGCTGAGGAAACCTTGGTTTAGGTGCTAAAAAGAGGCTAGATTTCCACCCAGGTCTGTCTGCTGACCTTAGAGTCTGTGCTCTGCAATCTTCTCCCACCTAAAGCAAGATGCATGAGCAGAGAAGCAGTATACTTCATCTGCTGCATCTGCTAACTACTGAAGCATGGGCATAGCACGATGAAGAGGCAGCCAAAGAAGAGCTTACTGTGAGGTTTACTCTCCAAGCAAGTGTATCTCTGAGATTGAAAAGGTGTTGTTATTTAAATTGTGCTGATTAATACCCATTGCAGGAACTCTCGCTGATCAAAGAAGAGAGTGCAGATCATTCTGCACAAGACAAATGTGGAAAGTTCATGGCATGGCGACGGGTTTCTCTTTGCAGGAAGCAGAAACTCCAAATCACAGAGCTGAGGTTCAGGGCAGCTGGCATCCACACTCAGGTCTATGAGTCCTAAGTTCCAAGTTCCTTTCCAGCATGTCTTCATGAAAATTCTGAGTTCTACTTTTTTAAAGTATAGACCCCACCTCCACCCCCGGGGATGGGCATGAGACAGGCACTGCAAAGTACATCTTCTTGTGCCAACACCATTTACTCTCAAATCTGTTTTTTTCCAGACATCCTGTCCCCATGTCCCCATATGGAGGTTCCCTCTGCAGCAGATCTTAGGGACCGGGAAGGAATACAGGAGGCTTTCCTTGTGCCAAATGCAGCATTCTCTGTGGTCTCAGGAATATTTTTCCCATCTGACCATTCCATGTGTGTTCCTTCATCCCAGCCCATGTATTAATTGGTTCTGTTGATGATTTGCTACTGACTGCTTTAATTCACCATGCTTTTATTGAGAAATAACTCTAGGTAGAATCCCTATTAATCGATGAGGCTAATAGGAAAGTAAGATATTAATTCAAACTGTTAGTCTTCAAGTGTCTCTCAGACTACAGCAGGGTGCAGATAGTTCCCACTGCCTCATCAGGGAACACAAAAATGGCCGTTGCTACCTGAGGATTGAAAGTCAGTGACATTATCTTGGATGAAAGGTAGCAACATTAGGCAGTTACATCCATTTATCTCTTGCCATGGCTTGCCCATCCAATAACTTGGCTTTTGTAGGTTTGTGCCTAATGAGCCCTAACTTGTCAATAAAATACTTTCCCAGATACCTGGTGCTTTATTCTGTCAATTAGTTAGATATAGGAATGAACATGCTCTAGAGCTCAAAAAGTCTCTTGAACATAGACTCCTAACTGTCCTGATCACCGTAAGTTGGGAGATTTATTCCCAGTGCAATGTTTTAAACCTCACTTGTGAAATGCTGTATCACAGAATCCAGAGGAGAGCCTGGGCATCGACACTGTTGTCTCTGAAGCATCCACAGTGAATGGCAGGTAGGCTACATCTTCAGACACTCTGCTCTCATTGAGTAGTAGTGGATTTGAGAGGAGAAGCTAAGAACAAGACCAGGCATTTTAGACAGAGACACATTAAGGAAAGTCTCAGACTTATAAAAAACAGAGTGAAACGAGGGGTGGAAGATGATTCAATGACAGGGTGATGAGATGTATAGCACCAAGGAAAATGGTGGCTGGAAGGAAACAAAAAGGCTGGCAGGTAGGAACTGCAAGGGTTGAACTCATGGAGGCAAACCTGACTTCATACAAGCGCTTGGAAGTGTGTGTGTGTGTGGGTGTATATTGTAAGAAGCCATTTTAAAAACGTTCCCACTAAGTTCCACAAGATGAAGGCTCAGATATGGCCTAAACATTTATGTGCATTGGTATCTTTATTGACAGCAATTCCCTTCACTTAGGAGTAGCAATGTCTGCCTTTGGGAGCACTATAGGCATCTGTGAGATGATGAGGCACATTTCTCAGTATATGGCAGTTTTCCTCTTTGCATTATCACTGGGTAATCATTTGGTGTCCAGAAAGACCTATGCAGCAGAGGTACCAGCTAGCACAGACCTGGGAGGCAATAATGGTCTGATGGTGTGATGGGGCTCCTTAAAGAGAAGTGATAGGAAATGGAACGTGGAGACATTGCTCCATCAAGACTTGTCTGTGTGAAAAGGATAAAATAGAAGAATTCAATGTAAGAGGAGAGTAGTTATTTCATGCTTGCCTCTTTATCCATAGATTCAGACTTCCAAATGATCTCTGGCTTAATAGTGATGAGTATTCATAATCCCAATACCCTGGTAAGAAAACAGGCTTGCTCCCAAACCATTGTGTGCACACCATCTCCTCTCGATTATGCTTTTCCCCTTTCCTGTGTTTGTCCCACCATCCCCACCTTCTGTTTACAGTGCCTTTTGCCTAGCAGCCAGCATGCTCAAGCCAAGGTACCAGAGGATCAGAAATGAGAGTGAGGCAGCCTCCAACCTCCTACACTGCCTGCAGGTCAGACTTCAGGCAGTCTTGCTATGGACTTCCAGTGCCCTTCACTCTCCAGTCTTTGCCACTCCATAGCAAATGCTCCAACTATCCTCTCCTGTCTACTGGGTGCTGTGTTCTGGGAATATTACCCAGTCTAACATGGCTCACTTTTCTCAGTAATGAATGAGCTGGGTGGGTGCCTAGAACTCTATTAAAGCTCTTGATTCATTTAGTTTTTCTGTCTCCTTTGGTGTAGTGATTATAAAGCCATCCCATTACCATTTGGTACTGCCCTTGATGATCTAGTAAGATGGGAAAAGCCCAGTGGGGAGGGTTTGAAGGCCAAGGTTATAGTCATTTCTCATATTTCTTTCCTTAAGGTTCACAGAGCACTTCCAACAGGGCCCAGCAAGTCAGACTCAGTGACAGGAAGGACAGGGACCTCACTCTTATGGAGTCCATACCTGGAGAGAAAGCTCATAACCATGAACACAGGAGTTAGTAAACACAAAACCCTTAATTGAGAAGGACTGTAGCTACTAGGGGCTATTAGTGGTCAGCGGGATTCCAAGTACCCTCTAAACTGTGCCGAAAACTTTTCAATGGGTATCTGCTTTGAAAACTTGCCCTGGTGCATCAGAGCCTCCTTGATTCTTATGCTTAGGAAATGACCTGAGCCAGTGACCATCAGCCTCTTCATTTTGTATTATGACTAGTCTAAATATACCCTTTTCTGTAATTGCCCCTTTGCTTATTTACCCCCTGTTTTGTTCCTCCTCTTCCTGTTCAGTCTTTACCGGAAGAATGTAATTCAATTACCCCATCACCCAATTCTTCATCTGCTGTCTATATACTAGAACTCAGTGACAGATGGTCACACCTAGCAAACTGGACCAAATGCACCTCCCCCCCCCAAAAAAAACCCAAAACCCAAACCAAAACACAAAACAAACAAAAAAATAAAACAACAACAACAAAAAAAAAACCAAAGAAAGTAATAGATATCAGAATCATGACATTACAGCCAAGTTGTGGGGAATGACTAAAGTCACTGGGAAGAAATACTGGAAGGCTAATGTGTAGTTTTAGACTCCTCACACCCAAGATCTCATCTTCTCAAGATCAATACCAGAAATTATTCTCCAAATGCAGAAAACTTGCTGGGTGAATGGATAGATGGGCAGGCAGGTAAATAAGTGGATAGATGGATGAGTGGATAAATGGATGCATGTTTATTTGTATAAATATGTATATGGATGGGTGGATGAGTGGATGGATGAATATGTGGATATTTGGTTGGGTAGACTGGTGAACAGACTCATAGATGGTTGGGTGGATAGTTGAATTAGTGGATTGGTGGATAGGTAGGTGGAGTGGTAGGTGTACAGTTAAGTGCAGGACACTTTGAACAGTTTCTCTACTAATGTTACAACTAACACAGCTGACTTATGAGTAATTCAGAAAATTTGACTCACAGAGATCTTAAATTTATAGCATATTAATGTAGCATTGGTATAATTTGCTACTATTTTATTGTTTTAGATGGTTCCAGCAGACAGTAAAGTAAAAATGTTGAATTCTTATCTTTAAAATACACATGGTGGTATTTTTATAAGATTGCATGAAATACGTGGCAAGCCTCAAGTCCTGGCCAATTTGTGTTCACCGTGAGCAGTATGAACAGGCCCAACAACCAAGGTGATTTGGAAGCTTCTAGAATTTGCCAGTGAGAGCGTCTGGAAACCTCCTAGGGATGAATGATGCAGTTTGAGCACTCTCCATACCTTATGGAGTTAATTGATTCCAAATCGAGGCACTCTCAGGAGGGCAGTTGCTGGCATTAGCTCTGCTCACTTGCAACCTTCAGGTCTGATAAGCAAGGAAAAAATATTCATGCGCAAAGGCATTCCTGAGAAAGCTAATGGATGCACAGAGAGGGAGAAAGGGGGTTGGCGTTGAACAGTCCACAGTAAAAGACTCACAAGAAATCTTGGCCGAGATCAGGAAGCCTAGGAAAATAAAGATGTGCTTTTCAGGTCTCAAATACTAAGAGTCAAGGTCATCCAGGAAGATCTGTAAAAGAAATTGGAGAGCTTTAAGAGGAAGACTTTTTCCAACTTCACAAGCCCTGGAGAGCCCCCCAAATAGAAGATTTCTAATTGAAATTATATTTCCCTGTTATGAACATTACTTCTTTTTAATTTTTCTCCCTTTATTCCAATTGCTAACTTTCATTTGGCTTCATCAAGGGACATTCTCATATATTTATTCCAGTGTGGAAGCTGAGATTCTCTGATGAAGCAAGTTAGCCAAAGCCATGTGGCTTGGCCAGTGGCATATACTTCAACTTACTGACCTAAGCATTCTCAAAAATTCGTTTTCTCATAACAGGAATGTCTTTGAAATATTTTATGGAAATATACCGTAGAAAATGTACATTATTAATGTACAATTTGGATGTATTTTCACATACTGCATGTAGATTAAGGAAATCATTAATACAGTAGCACCAGGGATCCTGCTATTGGTACCTGTGAAGGCCACCTTGAGGACACTACTGTCCCTGTTTCTAACAGTCTGTTAATTGTCTCTGCTTTTAACCATCATGTAGATGCAATCTCATGAGCCTTATCACTGGGCAGAGCTCCTTTCACTTGTTATTTTCTTTGCGAGACTCTTGCATGTTTCGGCATGTGCCTGTAAGTTATTCATTCTTATTGCTGCTAGAATTCTATTATGTGAGAATATCATAATTTATTATTCATTTTACGTTGACAAGTACTTGGGTTGTGTCTAGTTTAGGACCATTACAGATTGACTGATATTTTAATATTTTACTCTCTCTGTGGCGAAAGAAATATATGCTGTTTATAGGAGTCTACACTTCTACATGGAACTGCTGGAATCATGGGGAGGGTGTGTATATCTTCATTAGATCCAAACCGACTCCCAAAGCAGCTGGACCAATGCCTTCCCTCCAGCAATGAATGGCCATTCCCAACACTCTATTTCCCCAGGCTCTTGCTATTTTTCTGTAGTTTGACGTCTGGTCATTTTGATAACGATAATGCTGCTTTATTGTTGTTTTTAACTGGAATCTTTTGTGAATAATCAAACTTGATACATTTTATATGTTTATTAAATTCACAGGCAGTATCTGGGTTCTCTAAGATCACAGTTAGAAGACACCATAGATAGAGAGGCTTGGTTAACTGAGGCTGAGAAGTGAAGGAGCTGGAAGGCTATGGGATGACTTCCTTCCTGGACTAGCCTCCTGCGGGGCAGTTAGATATGAAGATTATAAAGATGGAGAGAGTTAGAAACAGAGATGAATACATAGATAGGTGGCAGAGAAAGCAGTGTTCCACTTCCTAATACGACCATATGCTGATCCACATGGATATGTCGAAGGAATGGCGTGACACAGGTCGCTGCTCCCAAACACCTCTTCCCAGGAACTCCTCTCCAAGCTAAGGCTGGTCCTTGACAACTACATGGAAGAATTAGAATACACAATATTTGGAGAAGAGATGACCATTCAGTTCATAAATTAGCAAAGCATAAATCTTTTGTGATGTTAAAATATTGGCTACAGTTTTCAGTAGACTCTGTCTGGCTCAGTTCCCAATCCATAAAGGAATTTACAGGAACACTTTAATATAGGAACACTTAAAAATCCATCAAATGCCATTCATCAAAATCAAATTTATTATATTAATGTAATTTCCTTCCTTTATTTAGTCTTGACACTGCACCAGGCAGATTTTTTTATTTGACACCACACTGTGAAAGGACTTAAGTAATTTTGCCAAATAATGGCATTAAGCAGGTAACCATGTATGTATATACATGCAAGTGTACCTGCACACTGAATAGCCAGCCCTCACAGAGCACCCCCAATGCCGGCTTCCTCTTTTCCCTCACCCTTTCAGCATTATTATCTGAGGGCTATCTGTATTTACACAGTGTCCCATTTATAGGTCCCAGTATACAACACAGGATACAATCTGTTATACAACGCAAGAAAAAGGCCCATTCACTTCAAGTTTATAGTATATATCTCTGTAAAGTGAAGATGGATTACAGAACCCAAACAAAAGTACAACTCTGTCTGTCTGTCTGTCTCTCTCTCTCTCTCTCCCCCTCTCTCTCTCTCTCTCTCTGTATGTATGTGCATGCATTCGTTCATGTTAGCAAATACTGGAGTATAGAATTTATTAAAAGTGAAGTTGTGTCTACTGAAAGTCTAGCTTCAAGAAGAATCTAAATGATCCACGAGACTTCCACATGCAATTATTTATAAAGGTCTTGAGAAATTGACTGTACTAATGTAGGATGCAAAGAGAAACCTTGCATGGCTCATCTCTAGTACAAGGTGATGTCATTGTCTCCTAACCACTGAGCCATCACTCCAGCCCCAAATTCTTGGAGAAAATAGCTCTCTCTCATTTTTCCGATGATGGGAACATCCCTTAATTTGAGGGGAAGGCTTTGTGGAGGCACATTTCATTCTATAACCTAATATTTGTTATAAATCCATAAGCTTCTAAGTATACATACACACAAAATCACATATATAATACATGTTGATATAACATGACCTCCTTTAGAGCACCATGCAGTTTTTACGGAGAAGGATTGAAAGTTCACAACTTGTTACTTTCCTTTTTGGCTTTGAGGCATTTCAGTGAATAAGTCTCATCCCTAATTTCAGCCTTAGTCACATGACAGACCCTGACACGTCTCTGGATTTTACTTTATTAATATCAGCCTCTATCCCCATTTACTCCAAGGACATCTATGATTCCATGTTGGCTGACAGGATAAAGCCTTAACTCTTTAGGGTTTCATCCAGGGATGCCATAATCTGGGTTCAATTTACTTGCTCCCCTGCTTTTCTATCTACCTTCCCCAATATGAGTTCTGGGCATATCAAACAGGCGAGCCATTTTTAAAAATATTTATTTATTTATTATATGTAAGTACACAGTAGCTGTCTTCAGACACTCCAGAAGAGGGCATCAGATTTCATTACAGATGGTTGTGAGCCACCATGTGGTTGCTGGGATTTGAACTCAGGACCTTCGGAAGAGCAGTCAGTGCTCTTAACCACTGAGCCATCTCCCCAGCCCCAGGCTAGCTGTTCTTTTGATTGGAAAGTGCTTTGGCTTCCAGCTCCATATTGTTACATGTACCCTTAAACAACCTCTATCCTGAATGACATGTACCCCAAAGAAACCTCCTGGGAGCACTTGGTGCTCAAGCTTTCCTGCTGTGTCACCTGGAATGTGGTTTTCTCTGTTGTCTCTCAGTGTGACTGGTATCTTTTTGAGGGAGTCCTGTCTGCTCCTTAGGACCCAGGTAAAAATGTCTGACCCAAAGGAGAAGTGCCTGCAGGCTCACCTGGGCCTTAATTATGGTTTTGACCTTGAGTTAGCTCTTTAAGAGCAGCAGAAGATCCGTATCTTTATCCTTAACTGGAGCATGATAGTTATCATGTGGATGTGAAGCAAGAAATTCAAAGTTTTATGCACTGTAGCCCACATATTACATACTTGTGGTCTTTACGTTTTTCATATACTGAATAACTACTCCACCGCCTAGTAATTTGCCAGTAACATATGTCTAGAATTATAAGCAATAATTAATATTTGACTATTTACTTATTATTGAGGTTTATAAAGAGGAAAAAACAACAGTATAGAAAGTTGATATAGGCAGGTGAATGCAGAAATTGTTAAACTGTGATGTAGCCCAGAACAGATAAGAGGGCGTGCTCAGGAGAACTGATGGCAGGATTCAGCAGTAAAGCTGGCAATTGGAAGGGCAGGAGTTGAACCTTTTCTCTTCTTTAAGCTTGAGTCAGTGGAAATGTCACCTTGCAGGCAAACCTAGAGAGCTGAGGCTTTGAAGGGGTTTCAGAATGCCCTTCCCTTCCTTCTGCGAGGGAGGGAGAAGGGATTGTTGCTGAGAACACATCAAAACCATACCTGTCTACTCTGACAGGCTGCCAGGAGCTTTGGTCCCGCTGGACAAATTTTGATAATCTAAAGGCAAGCACTCTGCCATTTTGCTAGCTCAGGAAAAGAGGCCGAGTTTTCACTAGTGTCAAAGTAGAAATAAAGACTTTCTCTGCCTGACAGGGAAGAAGAGTGACCCACACAGAGCGAGAAAGACCCAGGCTGAGCTCTGGAGGGGTTGCCGCAGGCAAAAGTGAGAAAATGGTGTGACTTTGACAGTGGCATCTTCCTTCTGTATTTAAAGGACAACTCTAAACTGGTCTGAGGTTCAGCTCCTAGGACGTCATGTGACATGAGAGACACCGTGAGAAGGAGGTGACCAAGGGCATCACACTCAGTCTTGAGTTTCTAACACTGAAAGTCATGCCCTTGACTTTGCGAATGAAATTAGCTCACCAAATGCATGTTTTGTTTATACCAGGCTCAGGCCATAAAGAAAGGTTAAGTACCTTACGAGAATGTATTTACTGTAAACTAAGGTGCTGTGGTTTGAATATGAAAAGTTCTTAATAGACTCCTCTTAAATCCTTGGTCGCTAGCTGTCGGTGCTATGTGGGGCAGTCTATAAACTTCGAAGCTAGAGATTAGATAAAGGTCATAGGTCAATAAGGATATGCCCTGGGTGGATATTCTTCTTGGCTCTTCTATTTCCTGTCTTGCCTTCTCTCTGCTGAGAGCTGAGTGCATAGGGCCAAGCAGCCCTGTGTTCTGAAACCACGAGTCAAAATCAAATCCTTCTCCTTTGTGGACCATTTTTGCCAGGTGCTTGGACAAAGTAATGAGAGCTAATTCATGCACAAATTATAAATAAGAATGTGAAAGAACCAAGTAGAAGTAAAAGAAGAGAACTGTCACAAGGATTAAAAACCATTGGGGTCTATGAGGCGCTACAAGGATGCTAAGATGTGCCTCTTGGCTTAAGGCAATCCAACAGAAGATGTTTGCACAATACTTCCTGTCAGGCAGCAGAAATGTAGATACTTGCAAGATAGAGACTCTGAGGAATCCTAACCCCAGGAGCAGCTGCAGCAGCTGTTTGCTCTTAGTGTGGTCTAGGGGTTGTTCTAAGTGGCTGCACTATTTTCCTCTTAATTTCACAATGACCCATAGGCACACTGCTGGATAGAGTTAACCTGGAACCGTTGTCCTTCATTTGTGCCTTCCTGAAGCACAGGACTTGTAATGATGTGGAAAGAGTGTCACCAGCAGCCCCAGTTATCTCAAATCTGTCCTAATGCAGAGGCAATTAGCACATTGGGCTAGCCACTAAACAAAAACAAAACAAACAAACAAAAAAAACCTATGACCTTGGTGGTTTCTTGGTCTCTGAATTTCAGATACTGTGTTCTCCCAAATCATGGATGACCCTATGACATCCCAGTTTTCAGATCTTAAGAGATTGTGGTTTCCTGGGTATTTAATTCAGTTCTACTTCCCTTTTTTAGTGAACTGCTCCTGCAGGTTCAACCCACTTTGTTCTCTGCAGTCCTCGAGGGTGCTGCCATTCCTTGCTTCCATCCACTGAGTCCTTTTCCTCTTAGAACACCTTGATTCATGTACCAAACTTTGACTATTACAGGCAGATGCTAATATCTACTTTATAGTAAAAGCAACTGAGGCTGTCTCAAACCTGTCCTTGGAATATTGAGGCATGAGGATTGCCATGAGTTCCAGGCCAGCCTGAGCTTCAGAATGAGATACAGGATAATCTGGGTATGCTTCATCATCATAATCGTTGTCATCATCGTCGTCTTCGTCATCGTCATCGTCGTAGTTGTCATCATCATCAACAACAACTTAAAAAAAAACTGGTAATAAGGACACATGCTC
>NC_034606.1:33992473-34011906 GCF_900095145.1 Mus pahari
GGGAACTTTCGGGATAGCATTTGAAATGTAAATAATGAAATGTAAATAAAGAAAATATCAAATAAAAAATATTTTAAAAAACAAAACAAAACAACAACAAAAAAACCAAGGCACACACTTCATGGGTCAGTGGATGTCTTAAGCTCTTCTATTTTGAAGTTGGAAGTTGTTCAGAAGGAATTGAGAAGACAAATAACAAACAAACAAATAAACAAACAAAACCAAAGATTCTTACATCCCGGAAGCCTCAGCTTATGATTTGGGATGACTCAGGGAAAGAGAAGCTCAGGGAAGTCAGCCTATTTCCATTTCCTCTCTTGGCCTCCTCCCATGAGTCTGGAATCATCAGTGTGGGAGTCCCAGTTATTGTGTTTATGTTAACGGCTTCAGGAGATGAGGGGCTTGACCTTGGCTGAAGGAGCCCTTCAGTCCAATCATCCCTCTGGGAAAACTTCCCACACTGCCATTCGTGACACTTCCTGGGCCTCTGACAGGCAGCTGGACAGAGCACACCCTCAGGCCTCCACAGCAGAGAGGGAGAGAGAGATGCCTGATTGCCCGTTAAATTGGAACACTCACTAGGACATCTGAAACAAGGGAAAGAAAAATGGCAGCAGTGTTTGCAGGGCTGGAGCAGAGCTGGCAGGAAGGGCTGGCCTCTTGTCAGTGGCTAGTGTTGTCTTGCACGCTTCTGGACTTGGGTCTTCCTTTTGAGTGCAGAGGTAGAGTCATGTGACTCCAAAGTGCTCTTCGGCTCCAGGAGGCTCTTGGGAAATGTGATATCAGTACTCAGTTTTTGCAGGGGCCACCAAATGCAACGGGTCACACATTGGTCAATGCCAAGTCCTAAAGAAGTCTGACCTGAGCAACGTTCTCTGAACGAACCTTGGTGGTTTTCTTTCAAAGCCTACCCATACCAGGTAAGAATGCGTGTTAGGGGCAGGTTCATTCCTGAGCATGCGTAGTTAAGGACTGCATACCTTAGCATGCTCAGGGTAAAGTCATAGTCAAAGAGAAAAGTAGTGGATGCTTTGTAGGACATGGTTATCCCAAGGTTGTGGAATACATATTCAAAAGGTTAGTATGGCAGACAGGAACACTTTTAGGCTTGCTCAGGTCAGACGTCCTCTAGTCATGCTCAGTTTTCTGTAGTATGTTTTTAGCTAAACACAAAAAGGGCATTTTGAAGGTGTGTTAATATAGGAGTTTGCTTCTAAAGGTGCTCGCCTCTCTTGACTAACAGAAGTGTTTGATAACAGACTCTTGTGGGATTTTGCAGAGAAATTGTGAGCTCCTTGGCTGTGTTTCCTAAGAAGTCACACAGTCATGCAAAGGCTTGTAAGAGACAACTCAGGGAGAGGACAGCCAGGCTTGGGTTAGGACCTGGCTTTGCTCAGCAGGCACAAGTACCATCCTGAAGCCCGCAGGACTTCTGCATCACCTCTTTCTTAGTGCTTCCATCATGCAAAGACCAACCCAGTTGATCTTTCCAGAAACTGGAAACTAGCAGGGACTTTGTTTTTTGGTGGTCTGGGGGCCACATGGGAGGAAACAGGGAAAGGAAGAGAGAGAAGGTAAGAGAGGAAAGGTAGAAGAGGAAGAGACGGTGAGTCAGAGGTGAGAAGGGGAAGAACATGGTGACTGTTGGTGTTTTATCACCTACTTGGAGAAAATGGTATATCCGAATCCATCCTTCTTTTCAGTCAGGACACTGGGCCAGTGGGAGGGAGTCCCCTGTCCTGCAGGACTGAGGGCTGTCATTATTAAGGCAGGCTCATGATGTTTCCAGAGCTCTGCAGCTTATTCTATAACTCTTGCATTCTTGTGCCATTGTGGCTATTTGGTTGACTGCCCCCTCATCCTAACTTATGTGTAGCTCCTGGATCCCTTCTCTTCCTTGCACCTCCAATTTGCTCTCTTGGTGCTTCCCTCCAGATAGGAGGTGGATAGCATCTTGTTCCACTTAGTTCATCACAACACTGCTTTAGATGGTCTTCATCATCAGGCATGGAAGAAAGGTAGAGTTAAATATGGCTTAGAGGAAGAAACAGGCTCAAACAATGTGTATTCACTCTTCCTTATTTATTCTTTTGATATCTATCTTCATATATCTAAATGGCTTCCTTACATTGCTGTTTCTCAATTTATGATGTTATTAATTTCATTTCAGATCTAATCTATTGAGTTTCCTTTTTGCAAGATAAAACTTGCTTCACTACCACCCCATTAACCCCAGACATCTTTAGCATACACAAATGTGCTGTCCCATAAGCCTCCAGAATTCCACTTTTGGATAGATTGTGTTTATATCATCATTTATCATAGAATACTGTTTTTGATTTAGGCTGTGTGTCACCATGATTAATCTTCTTTCACAGCACTTTTTATTTCCCCTGGAATTAATAAGAACTTGACATTTTGTTGGCTTAATCATCTCTATTATTATCATTAATTTGATCCAAATTCTCCATCTCTTGTCTAAGTCTCCTCCAAGGATAGTCAAACTCCCTGGGCATGCCAACTACTTCTTCTCTTTGGAGAATGCTTTTCTGGGGTTTCCCTAGTATTGGATGACACACAGTGTCCATGGGCCAATATGGACCCTTCATTTTCTGTCCCCTTTGGTTCCTTCTGTCTCTTTTGTTCTATGTTGCAGACTTAATGACCTTATTTTGTGATCTATTCCTTTGCTTTAGTCAATCATTGTAGCCTTTATCAGCTTCTGGGCTACGGGTCCAGGAATGCCTGAAATTTCAAGGCTGCAATGTTTTCAGATGTCTTTGTCTGTTCTCAGGCTATATTGAGAGTATATAGTTTTAAGTTGGATACAATTACATTTGAGAATTTTAAAGGCATTCCTTCATCATTTTTATTTCATGACTTGTTTTAGGATATGTGAGCAGTACTTTGTTTTCCATTGGAAGTTTACATGATAATGCTTTAGCCCATTGTTCTGAAATATTTTGAGAATAACATTTAGTTTATTTTATTTCCCCATTGAGCTGGGCTTTGAGGTTCTTTCCATTAAAAGAGTCAAGGTGTTCAGTCCTTGGAAATTTTCTTAAAGTATTTCTTAAATGATTTTTATCCCCTGTGGTTTGTTTGTTTGTTTTTAAATTTTATTTTGTTGTTGTTCTAGTCTACACTTTGTGGATATAGGCTCTCTCTCTCACTGTAACCCAGAATAGCCTTGAAATCTTAGTCCTGCCTCAGGCTATTGAGTGCTATGACTGTAGGCAGGCATGGACTAGCACCCAAAGGTTTGTCTTCCTCAATTGTTACACAGTGTCTAGTACTTTCTGCTAGTTTGTTCATCCTCTCCAAGAGGAGCTAAATCAGATAAGAAACAACCTGTCCCTTTTGAAGTTTGCGTTTGTTCTCTTGTATTTTCTGAATATTTTCTTTAAAAATAAAATCTTTGCAATGTCCTGTGAAAGCATACATGCCACTCTCCTTGGAGATGCCCATCAAATCCTTATGATGTTTTTCTCCTTGTGTAGTTTTTGTTTCATTATGAAGTATTTTGTTTTCATTGATGGCTTGTTTAGTCTATCTCCTTTTATGGTACACATGCAAGCAAGCAAACACAGGGTTTTGTTTGTTTGTTTGTTTGTTTGTTTTCATTTTTAAATGACAGAATCAAAAATATACCTAAAAGTGAAGTTTCTGGAAAAACCATTTGTTTTTCTTTCTTGTATCGTGCCTCAAACTTGACCTTGACCTCTTGCCTGGCCCTGTGCTTGAGAGCTGGGTCTCTAAAGACATCTTTTTTGACAACAGTTATATCAACAGAATATCCAAAGGGATATTCTCAGGATACTTTGCAGGTATGAGGTTATTGTAGTTATAAACTTCGATAAAGGATTTGACCTTTGATCTCTTGATGATTTTCTTCTTGCCCATGGCAACTGCCACTTTTCAGCCCAAGTGGTCAACTCCAGCCACCAGGGCATGCTTGTAAGTGCAGTGACACTTTCATCGTTCTTCATGATAGATAACAGCTTTATATCTGGAGTAGTAGCATCTAGCTCGGACCATCACCACTTTCCTGGGTTTCATGAACTTGCCCATTTCCACAGCAAGCAGCCAGCATGCAGCAGGGAGGAAAGAAGGACACCTCACTCATTGATAACTTTGGACTTAGAACTTTCCTCAGATACATATCTGGTCATTTTAACAATCCATTCATATTGAAGAGAGGAGCCCTCAAGTACCCAATGGAGTTCTGAGCTTGTGATGATGCTTATGAATGTTGCAGACTAATAAGAGTGGTATAGCCACTTTTGGGGGGAAAACATCTTGGGGTCTGAGTGTGAAATGGTCTACATAATCTCATAGATGTGAATGCTTGTTCCCCAGCTGAGGGTGCTATTCAGACATTTAGAGAATCATGAGGAGGTGAGGTCTTGGCAGAGTAGGTGGCAGAAAACTGTTATAAAGTTAGTTCCTCGGGTGTCAATAATGAAAGTTAAAAAGAATCCTGAGAAAAATCATAAATGCCTAAAGGGCACTTTTAGGTGGGCCTTGGGGTTTTGTGCCCTGGCCCAGCTTCCTGTCTGCTTTCATTTCCTGACTGGATGTGCCTCACACTTATGTGGCCATGCCTGCTGTGCTGTGATAGAGTCATCCATTCTCAAACTGAAAGCCAAGATGAAATTTCCTTCCCTTGTGTTGTTTCTTGTTGTTTGGTCACAAAACAGTCACTAATACAAGCCTGGGATCAGTGCTGTTAGTGTTTTGTTATGGGCTAATCATATTATCAAAAACCAAACCAAACCAAAAACATGAAAAAACAACTTTCTTTGACACCTGACCTGAGACTTTAGACCTGACTGCTTTTGTTTGGGAGCATTTAATATTCAAACACTACCCCCTTTGTCTCCGGTAAATTTTTCCTGCCTTCATCTGTCTCCCATTTTTATAAACTTGTAAACAAAGATCTAATTGATGGTGACAGTGATCCACTGGAACGTAGGACCTAATGACACCCTAAAGCAGAATTCTATGACTTCCACTTGTGAGCTCACAGTTGTTTACAATCCCAGATGTGTTGTCAGTGTTTGTGATATTGCTCAGGATTCTTTTTAACTTTCATTATTGACACCTTAGGAACTAACTTTATAACACTTTTCTACTTATGACCATCCAGAGACTGCCCCACCTGGGGATCCAGCCCATCAACAACCACCAAACCCAGACACTACTGCAGATGCCAATAAGAGCTTGCTGACAGGAGCCTGATATAGCTCTCTCCTGAGAGGTTCTGCCAGTGTCTGACAAATACAGAAGTGGATGCTCATAGCCATCCATTGGATGGAGCGCAGGGTCCCCAATGAAGGAGCTACAGAAAGTACCCAAGGAGCTGAATGGGTTTGGAGCCCCATAGGAGGAACAACAATATGAACTAGCCAGTACCCCCAGGGACTAAACCACCAACCAGAAAACACATGGTGGGACTCATGGCTCTAGCTGCATATGTAGCAGAAGATGTCCTAGTTGGTTATCAATGGGAGGAGAGGTCCTTGATCCTGTGAAGGTTCTATGCCCCAGTATAGGTGAATGCCAGGGCCAGGAAGCAGGAGTGGGTGGGTTGGTGAGCCGGGGGAGGTGGGAAAGGATAGGGTATTTTTGGAGGAGAAGCTAGGAGAGGGGATAACATTTGAAATGTAAATAAAGAAAATATCTAATGAAAAAACAAAGAAATAAAATAACCCCATAACGCGTTTCTACTTTAATTTCCATTCATATATGTGTCCCAACATCCCCCTTTTTTCCAGCTATCTTTCCCTCATTCTCGGTGTCTGTATGAGTTGACATTTTTATGTTCCATTAGTATGTGTGTGTGTATGTGTGTGTGTGTGTCTGCATATTCATTATTCATGTGCAATAATGTGTGGTGCATGTGTTCCAAGATACACATGTGGAAATCAGACTTGTTTCTCTTTACCTTTCACATTGCTTATAACAGATGCTTTTTATTGTTGTACAGCTCTATATCTCAGGTTAGCTGGCCCATAAGCCTCCACGATTCTTTTGTCTTAATGGCCTATTGCACCACAGGAGCACTTGTGAGGTGCTCCACATGGGTTCTGGGGATTCAGACTTTTATCCTCATTCCTGCTCATGGGTGATCTCAGTTGTCACTTGGATAGAATGTAGAATCACCTAGAATGCAAGCTTCTGGGTATGCCTATGAGGGCTTCTCTTGACAATAATAATTGGCATTGGAAGGCTGACTCTACAAGTGGGTGGCACCATCCCCTAGGCTTGTGTCCTAGATGCTTCCAAAGGAGGATACTAGCTGAGCACCAGCATCTACTGTTTTTGCTTCCTGCAGGTGCAGTGTGACCAACTGAACTTTTGATGCTTTTTCCTTGCCTTCATTCTCATGGTGGACGACATTCTTCTCATCATGATTGACTGAATTCTTGAACTACTAGCCAAAATTTAAAATATACCTTTTTAAAATTTTAAGTTGATTTTCTCAGGCTATTTTATCACAGCAACAGAAAAAGCAGCTAAAACATATGCAGATAAACAATATTTAAGAGATAAACAAAATTGGATGGAACCTTTCTCTTGCCTCCAAGTGCTCTGGACACGTATGTGGCTTATGTCAGTAACATTTGGAAGAAAAGTTGGGAAATAATGAAGAGATTCTTCATAGAAGCTGGTCCACTTCTTCTTGTTGTTTTTTAATGTTTGGTTTATTTTGTTGGTAAATTGAGTTTTTTATTTTCATGTCTTCATCTTAACTCCCTAATACCAGACACCCTAAAAAGATCATGGCCTTCCTTAGGCAGGTAGACTACTTAGGGTAAAAGCAATTAATTTAAATGTCATTGTCATTTTAACATCAGTCTGAAGAGTTAGAAATTTTCTCCATTCAAAATGTCAACCACTTTTGATATGATTGATAGGAAATTGAAAATGATTTATCTAGATAAACACACATCCAAGGTATCAGTGAATTTTATTAAGAAGGGGAAAATGAACCATTTAGTTGGAACCATGACAAGAGTTGGTTTAAAGTCAGTTTATTAAAATCATAATAATTATGTCTATTTCATTTGCAAACACAAAGGCCATATTAGATATTGTGAACAGATGTGGCTTTGGCATCATGGGGCCCAGAGGTATTTTGATCCTATGACCAGGCTAGGAAGAATATCAAGGGTGGGAACTATCATGCTATAGAGAGGACCTTGCTCCTAGAAGCAGAGGAGTAAAATCGCTCCAGAGTAGACTTTATGGAAGCACTGGGGAAGTACTTACACACGGGGTTAGATGACATCATGGAGAAGGGCAGCTTGACATATGTGAAAACTAAGCTCAGGACAAGTGGACCTAACATTCTTGATGGGATCAATTAAGGACTGAGAACAAGAAACACCAGAAAATACTATAGTCTCTTATGGAGACTCATGGCTAACTTGTCAAAAACAAATTCTGTTCCCTAATGAAGCAGCCTAGCAAGGGATGCCCTGTATAAAACATAAAAATATAAAAAAAAAAATAGAGTATGTACTTTCATAGGATCACTGGGAGACTCTACCAAGCCTAAGAATTGAAACAGAGGGGAGGGTGGGAGGTGTGGACAGCTTGTTGAACATCATATAGTACCCTCATATTCCAGAGACCTGCCAATAAGTTGAATTGTCACCGAAGGAACATTCCCATATCTTCTCATGCAAGCTGTTCCCTTCTCCTCTCTCTTCTTGTTCTCATTTCTTTCTGTCTTTGACATCTGTGTCCATTTGTCTGTCTTTACTGTTTCACATAGTGTCTCTGTGCTTCTGTCTCTGGTACACACACACACACACACACACACACACACACACACACACACACATACACACACAGAATATCTATCTATTTATCTGTCTGTCTATCTTCTTCTTCTTCTTCTTCTTCTTCTTCTTCTTCTTCTTCTTCTTCTTCTTCTTCTTCTTCTTCTTCTTCTCTCTCTCTCTCTCTCTCTCTCNCTTCTTCTTCTTCTTCTTCTTCTTCTTCTTCTTCTTCTCTCTCTCTCTCTCTCTCTCTCTCTCTCTCTCTCTCTCTCTCTCTCTCTCTCTCTCTCCCTCCCTCAGCACTCAGCTCATATCTTAAAGTCTAGTTTCCTGATAGTTGTCAGCACCGGGAATAAGTATTCAGTTTCAGTTTTTCCAGCTTTAGTTGAGATGCCATGCTTCATGCATGGCAGTTGAGTCACCAACTGAAGATTAGGGAAGAGTTTATATGCAGAATTGTGAACTTTTTCTGAAAATTCTCTTCGAATTACTCCCCTCACTTTCTACCTTATATGCTTGGTTTGAACTCTGTCCTCTCTCTCTTCAACAAGATTTTAGCTGAATCCCAGACTTCCTGAAGAAAAAAAAATTGACTAAAGTTTGCCATTAGGCATAACAAATAGGGAACTCACTCTGGGCCATCTTATTTATTTATTTATTTATTTACACTTGTACAGACTGGTCCTTGCCTGTTCTTGGTCCTTTCCAAGATTTATTAGTATATAGATCCATAATTTTTTACCTTTCCCCACTTCTCATCTGTGACAAGTGTGCACCAATACAAGAATACAAGCTGCTTTGCCATTACTAGAAGCGGAACTGTAAAACTCAATTTTACTAGACAGCAAAATGTTATGTGAGCCAGGGAAGGCAGTAAGCTATGGCTGTACACATTTTTCACTTCTTGTTTATAGCTGCTTTCAAGAGTTGAGTGCTTACAACAGAGATGTGCAAAAGCAAGGGGCCGTGAGATCTAAAACCTGGACCTTCTAACCTTTATAGAGAAAGTCTGTCAATCCTTAATTCATAAGAATGGATAGATCAGGCATCCAGGCAGCTCTGCACAACCTTTGCTTCTTATCACTAGGATGTAGAGAATGAAATGGTAGAAAGTTTCATGTTGTATATTTCTGACCTGAACTTGCTTAGTAGCCACATGTGTGTGGTTGACTATGTGAAGATGCATATGCTTGGGTAGACTAGGAGAGAACTGAGCAGGGGTGGAAATTCTTACACAAGCTTGTGCAGATGCAGAGTGAACAAATAATCTTCACCTTGCTCTAAGTTCCCCAGGGAGTGTGTCCTTTCAGGTCTACAGTTAAAATGTCCTCATTCTTGACAATTACTGAATTCCAGTAATTTTGGGGTTATTAAGTCAAAAATCTCATTATGTAGCCCACATGTAACCCAGGTTAATTTCAAACTCAGTTTTCGTGTATTGGCCTTCCAATTTCTGCCATTACTGGCTACCATACTTAGCTTTGCAATTCAGGTTATTTATGCTTTTGTTGTTGTTTTGTTATGTTTTGTTTTTTGAGGCTGGTACAAAGAGAAATGAAAACTGCTTTTACTGTATTTTTGCTTTTTTTTTTTTTTCTGATTATATTCCAAAATTCTCTCTCCAGTCAGGAAGTTTGATGTGAGGCTCAGTCTTGGGTATATAACTTCTCATTCACTATTTCCACTCACAGACAGGAAATGTATCCCTCAGTTAAAATATCAAGAAACAGGGGGGTGGGGGAGAGGAGGTAGGGAAATCAGATGGGAAAAGGGAGGGAAAAACCATTCCCTCCTCACTCTTTAAAGCTATTCCATTCTTTTGATATATATCTACTCCCCCATCCCCATTTTCTGGCCATGTTACCTGCTTATTGAATGTAAAGCTAAGTTAGGTATATTGTTTCTAACTCTGACCCCTCATCAATAAAGAAGTTTAACCCATATTCCTAGTCACATACTATGCTGTATTAGTACTCTTGCAAGAAAGGAGTAACTGTCCATTGGCAGGCTGTCTGCCCAGTCATCTTTTGCTGGTAGACCTGCACATTGCCCTGAAAGGTGCTGCAAGCCTGCATCATCTCTATTTTCTCCCTTGTTGGCTGACACCTTGTACAGGAAGCCCATCTATGGTTGTCTCCATGTGGCTACCTGAAAAAGTGAGCTTGAAGCCAGCTATGCAGAAGCTGTTTCTGGGCCCTGCAGACACTCTTCAGGGTCAAAATCTGAAAGAAGAATGAGAGTCCTCACCTTATCCCTGATTTTCAAATAGTCTTGGGCACAGAGCTAGAGTTTTTCATTATCACTATAGTGCTAAGCAACCATCTCCAGCATCCTTAAAGGGTCCAGAATGAAAGCATATTTAGGTACAGACTATCAATTCTGAATTTCTTGTAAACATCAGATGAAACATCTGAAGTGGAAAGGAAACCCATGTCCTGAAAGTGTGTGATGTGCCGAGTGTTAATGGCCACTGTTTGCCTGAATTCCTAGTAGCACATGAACTGTCTGCATAGCAGTTCTCCATCTTTGCCTCATTTTAAGCACTATCATTATTTTAATCTATTTATGTTAAAATGGGGACTGACACTCACTTTGCTTCCTCTGCATGGATCTTACTTTCTTTTCTAAACACCGTGAGTGCTTCTTCCTTTAGTATCTACCTAGTCCTCAGAGAGTTTCACTTGGCCCCACCATTCCTTCCAGCCTTCTTCTCAACTTGCTCTCTCTCCACCAACCCTGTCTAATGGAGGCCTTTATAGCTGGACACAACCTATCGCCTCTACCATCCTGACAGGGTTGATCTACGTCCTCTTACTTGCTGTACTTTTACTGGTTTTCTACCACACAGTCACCTCATCACCCATCATGTAACTTACCATTTTAAGTGTTTTAGCCATTGTCAATCTTCCTCTCTTGGGATGGATCCACATTCCGTGATAATGAGTATCATTATTCAGCTTATTAATGTATGCAAAATATTCAGCATGGTGATTGCTGGCTGTGTGAATGAATGCTGGCCTCCCTGTTCTTTCACACTGCAGCTCATGTCTGTGTGGAGCTTTCACTTCATTTCTGTCTCCAGAGTAAGCCTCCCTTCCATCCAGGCCTGACCACTCCTAGAATTTGAAGACAACCCCTCTAGTGCTGTGCTGCCATTGTTATTGTCTTCGTTAGGGTTTTACTGCTGTGAACAGACACCATGACCAAGTCAATGCTTATAAAGGACAACATTTAATAGGGGCTGGCTTACAGGTTCAGAGGTTCAGTCCAGTATGATCAAGGCGGGAACACGGCAGCATCCAGGCAGGCATAGTGCAGGAGGAGCTGAGAGTTCCTCACCTTCATCTGAAGGCTGCTAGCAGAATATTGACTTCAAGGTAGCTAGGATGAGGGTCTTATAGCCCACACCCACAGTGACACACCTACTCATAATATGGCCACATTTACTCCAACAGGCCTACACCTCCTAATAGTGCCACTCCCTGGGCTGAGCATGTGCAAACCATATTAGATTCAAATGAGAGATACCTATGCCTCTGTGCCTTCATCACCTCCTATTCAGCATGCACTTTCATGACCTATTAGTCTCCTCCAAGATAGTAACATGCTACATGTAAGACTTAAAACGGCAACTTTGATTACTAGGGTATAGGACATTGGCATCATTTCACATGATGATCGACTTTATGTTGAATGTCCTACTTGACTGATCCAAAGCATCCTCTAGTCATTCCTGTCCAGTAGGGGATTCCTTTTGCTGTGTCTATAGCTTTCTGCCAGGTTCCTGTATCCTCTTTCCGTAGGATGACTATTCTTTCTTTGCCTTACTTTTCTAGGTTTTCTGAATCAAGTAAAATCTATCCTATGCAATAACTATGGGGTACAGGGTAGCTTCAGAGTTCCTCCTCTGTTGTTATACTGAGTCATTTCAGTGAAAACTCCATGCCATGCGTTGTGTACTCAGTGCTCACGAGACGAAAGTTGCTGGGATGTTGCCCGTGGTCAAAGTTGGATCTTCCTAACGTCTCCACCCAGGGACATAGGGGCAGCAGGTGTCGGTAGTTCTGACTTTGCTTTTTGGTGATGGGATTCTGTGAGAGCCAGAGCAAACCTCAGGGCACTTTCCCCCATCCCTTACCCCCCGACACACACACACACACACACACACACACACACACACACACACACACACACCTGCCATATCACTAAATGGCAATCACTAGTGAGAATCATGCTAGATAAAGACCCCAGGCATACATTGATGATTCTTCATCTAGTTGAGTATACAAACTACCAAGGGAGCTCTTGAAAATCCTGATGCTGTGACTGGGGAGACGGCTTGTGGATTAAGTGCTTGTCGCCCAAGGATGAAGACCTAAGTTTTGATGCCCTGAACCTGGATGCAGTAACACACTATAATCCCAGTTCTTCTAAGGTTCAATGGGGAATAGACACAGAAGAATCCCCGGAAGCCCATAAACTACTAGCCTGGAGCACACAGCCATTGACAGCAGAGACCTTGTCTCAGATAAATTAGAGAAAAGGACTGGTCCCCAAGATTGTCCTCTCATCTGTACCCCTGGGCTCACAGACACAGACAGACGGATAGATACACTCACAGGAACTCGAACAAATAAAAACAAATAAAACAAAACGACAACAGCAATTATAATAGCCAGAAGCTGGAAAGAACCCAGATGTCCCTCAATAGAGGAATGGATACAGAAAATGTGGTACATTTACACAATGGAGTACTACTCAGCTATTAAAAACAATGAATTTATGAAATTCTTGGGCAAATGGATGTATCTGGAGGATATCATCCTTAGTGAGGTAACCCAATCACAAAAGAAGTCACTAGATATGCACTCACTGATAAGCGAGTATTAGCCCAGAAACTTAGAATACCCAAGATACATTTTGCAAAACACAAGAAAACCAAGAAGGAAGACCATCGTGTGGATACTTCATTCCTCCTTAGAATAAGGAACAAAATACCCATGAAAGGACATAGGTACAGAGACAAAATTTAAAGCTAAGATGAAAGGATGGACTATCCAGAGAATATCCCATCTGGGAATCCATCCCATCTGCTTGTGGACGTTGTACATCGTGGTGCGCACTAGGCTCCGCACCACGATGTACAACGTCCACAAGCAGCGGCCATCATTGGGAAGAGAGGCCCCTTGGTCTTGCAACCTTTATATGATCCAGCACAGGGGAATNCCAGGGCCAAGAAGTNGGAGTGGGTACGTAGGGGAGCAGGGGTGGGGAGAGGGTATAGGGAACTTTCGGGATAGCATTTGAAATGTAAATAAAGAAAATATCTAATAAAAAAACATTTAAAAAACCCCTAATGTTATTTACAAGTGAGGCAAATCTCAAGGGTGGACCCAGTACTAGCACTGAGTGCCCTAAAGTGCCACAGAGGACCATTGTTGTCAACTTCTGGCAGCTGAAATATGAAGCTCGCACTTTTTGAGGGATGGGGAATCTAAGAGTAGAAGGAAAATGAAACCATCATGGTTGCACTTCCTGGAGGAGTACATGCAACACAGGGTAGACAGACACTCTATGCTTCTCAACTGTGCATATCCACAGAAGTGATGTTGCATCTCCCTGTGTAGCAGAACAAAGAAGCAGTCTCTTTGTGATGCCACAGTAGACAGTGGATGTGTGGTAAATGCTTTGCAAACACAGTGGGGAAGCCACCTACCCTTATGTTGGAAGTAAGGGAAGAGAGTTGTGTGATTTTCTGACTTGTGCCAATTTATTGGTAATTATTGAATGTTTGTTTCAGCCTGACTTTTATCTGGATAAGCAGGTTGAGGAGGAAAGAATTGAGGACTTGAGGGCCCCATTAGTGTGACTCTAATCCCCCAAGGGGAAAATCTGCACAGATCTCCCAATGAGCGAGCTGCTAATCCTTCTCCTTCATTAATGAGGTAGGAAATTTCCCTGCTCCTGTCCTGGGATGGCTCATTAGCCTCAGAGCCATTCTCCTTCCCCAGGAGGCTTCTTCGAGATGACTCCATCAGGATTCTGAAGGTGTGCTCAGAGACTGAGGTTGGCCTCTTGTAAATGGCCATCTGGGAATACAGACACTCAGTGCCATTTACCCTCCAGCACCTGGGGTAAGGTCAGTGCTACACCAAACACATGGCTAAATTCTATGAAGGTGTTTGTGAGTGTGTGTGTGTGTGTGTGTGTGTGTGTGTGTGTGTGTTTGGATGTGTCACAGAGAAAAGACACGGTGTGATAGAGACAGTTCTAAATGTTTTCCCAATCCTGTTCCTCTGCCTTGGTATGCTGAAGATCACATTACTCATTCTCCACTGAGGTCAACTTAGAATTATGTATTTGCATTTGTCTACTAGTCTGTATCAAACTTATATAAACAACTTCTGCACCCATCCCCAGCCTTAGAAAGTATTTTATCCCTCGCTATTCTTTTCCTTTATTGTATCAGCCCCACAACTCTACATTAAGTGATTGCTCATAGGATAGAGAAACTTGAATCCCTTGAGCGGGAATTTTATCAGTGAGTCCCTGACCTCACTGGACTTTACACACACTAAGATAAAGGGTGAGAGTTTGAGGTTTGTCTGTTGCAGCAATAAGAACTTGTGTATGCTGACTAAGACATATGAACATACCATACTTCAAGTGTATATATAAAATATCGATAAGCTTAGAACATATTCTTATGGAGAATAATGCCATAGACTTACAATTACAGATATAACTATACTCTTGTTCTCTCTCTGTCTCTTTTCTCCCACCCCCACACAATCTCAGTTCACTTCTAAGAATTTGCTCCAGCTTACAAGGCACACTGACATGCTCTTAATGGGCATAGGAGGAAATACACAGAGAGCACTCCAAATCCTAAGCAGCAGAAACGCTGGTAGTTCAGAGCATATGCTGCATTAACACCCCTACCACCACCACAGCTCTCACTTCCCTATTCTGTCAGTCTCCCTTAATTGATAAAAGTCCTCACTTTGGGTCTTTCTTTCCATCTAGACACTAGAGAGATTTCAAATTACTCATCCAAGGCCTTTTCAGATTCAAATTTTTCTTGAGCTAATCGTCTATGAAGCTGCAACTTCCTGCATGGGGTGGGCTGAGCTATGTCTCCACAGTTTGGCAGTAAAAGGACTCAGTTTCTCAGTGCAAATACCTGCGTTTGATTTGTGAATTCAGGGCTCTCATTCTGGAAGGCTTCCTCACCTCACCTCACGGTTTCCAGGTAAGATCAGGGAGAAAGTGTTCCAGAGCAGGAAACATGGCCAGGAGGAGCCTGCTGGAGGTTCTACACCTTGACAGATGGTGACAGGTGTGAGTAGAGGTGAACTGTGGAGTACTCACACCACAGTTGAGGTATACTTCTTTAAACCAGAAGTGCAGTGAAGGAGTGTACAATGAACAGAGTTTGGAGGAAGAACGGAAGTGGGAGAATGAAGGAAATCTTCTCAGAGGAGGTGAACCTTGTGCTGTCACTTGAGGGATGATTAGGAATCTGACCAAAGAGAGGAGAAAAGTGCAGACAGAACATTACCACTTGTGGGACATTGGGCTATGCACAGTCTGGTCTCTAGTCGAGTTGAGGTCTGAACTCCGGGACTGGTGGTGATAATTCACCTACATGGCTTGGTAGGCATTCCCTCATGTCTCCTGGACTCAAGGCTCCTGTCGAAGTTACTGTCCCCACAGCCCCCACAGGAGAAGCATGGCTAGTAGTCACATAGACAATGTCCCAAGCTTCTGACCTTCAGGCTACACTCCTCCCAGTTACCTAGCAACAGTAAGATAACAGCCCACCATAAGAGGGGCTGCTTGGCCCCACCTCACTCTCTTACTCTCTCCTCTCCTCTCCTCTCCTCTCCTCTCCTCTCCTCTCCTCTCCTCTCCTCTCCTCTCCTCTCCCTCTCTCCCTCTTACTCTCTAGCCTTTCTTCTCTCTCTCCTCTTGGCCATGGCCAGTCTCTCTCTCCTTTACCTTCTCTCTTTCCCCCTGCCTTTCTACAATAAAGCTCTAAAACCATAGACTGTCACTGCTCATCAAGGCCCACTGTGCTTGGATGATGGGATAGGCTTTCCTCTAATGATCCGTTTCTAATTTCCTGATGGAAGGCCTTCCTGTGCTCAAGTCCAGGTCCGGACTAAGGACTCTCATCTGCGTGGGAACCTCTCTCCCTCTGCCCTCTCTCCCATAACCCCAGGGTCAAGGGTGTCACCCTGGGGCCCCTGGTTTTGGGGGCTGCCCCTCATTCACCCCCAGTCAAGTGGGGTCATTGGCTTAGATGCCCACCCGGGGCTGAGTGGAAAGCATCTGGCAGCCCTCCAGTGTCTGCCTGCCCAGAGCATAGGAGGAACTCTGGCCAGATGTGGGCTCCTCCCTTCTCCCTCTTTCCCCCATACCCCACTTAGTTCCCACAAGCACTCTCAAAGATGGAGAGGTATAAGAACACAGCCACTCTGTGGCTCTTGATGGAAAAATGACCTTGCATCTTTAATTTTAGATTTGTGGTTTCCATATCTCAGTGTTTCCAGTTATACTTGAAATTTTAAAATTACATTTTCCTACTTATTCTTGTCCCTGGCTTCTCCTCTTCTGTGTGTATTAGTACCTGGGCACATAAACCACACTGCACACAAGGAGGGCAGAGGACAGCTTGCAGGAGATGGTTCTGCCCTTCCACCATGTGGGGCTCAGGACTAAACTTAGGTCACCAGATCTGGCAGGGAATGCCTCTGCTTTCTGAGCAATCTGGCTATCCTGTATTACTTTGAAATTTTATATGAGTTTTAAAACCAAGACACACAATGGAATACATGGATTGGCCTTCAAAGACTGCCATTCCAAGATACAAACTTTTGTAAGAAATACCTTACAAAAACAAAACAAAACAAAACAAGGCCTACAACAAATAGCATAAAATAAATGAACAAAGATTGATGACCAATGGATCAGAAAGTCTAAGTTTTCTTAAATCACCTGTTTTATGTCTACATTTTTTTTTTTTAGAGTGGGATGCTTCTAATTCATGCTGTTATGTTAGGCTATTGGATTAAGAAATGGTTTCTAGGCCAATTTTTCATCTAACTTAAGGTTCAAGTCCTTTAACTAAAAGCATACAATTTAAGTTCAATGCCTCTGTTTTGTGCATTCTGCTTATTGGAGATGATTCTTGAGAAGGGACATTGGAGAATTTGCTAAATATATGCTCAATTGTGGTGTTTAGACAGTAAGGATATGGCTTCTCTCTGGCTGGAGCAGAGAAGTTATTTCCTCAGACATAAACAAATGCCATTATTTCTCAAGGATTTTGACAGCCGCGATTTGTTTCTCAAGCCGCTCTTCATGGTAGGCATCCAGGTTGCTCTGGGCATCCGGGGGCTTGCTGGGAACAAAGGAGCAGAAGCAGAAGCAGAGATTTTGAGGTTCAAACTGAGAAAAATATTGGGCGTTATCATGGCAAGAAAGGTGAAGAGGGCTGGGTGAAGGGGTGATCTTCCTGTGGAGAGTGTCCACAAGAAGGCCAGGAACGTTCTGCATATTTATGGAAAAGTAAAGATAGATGCAGTGGCCAAAAGGTTTGCAGCAATTCAAGGAAGTGTATTGTCTTTTAAGAGCAAAATGCCTATTTCCTTTGAGTTCTCAAGGGTACATTGAGTACTGCTCTCCTGACTCTCTCTTACTCACAGAGAATCCTGTTCCAAGACTGGGAGCTCTCCTTCCCCATCATCATTTCAAATGCTACTCCCACAAGAGAGGTATGGCTTCTTCCAAACCTTTGGCGCTGTAACCGACAGGAATCCCTTTCTTACTTTTCCAACTCTTCACATTTTAGTATGTCTTTCTTCTCCAAAAGCTTGGGCATGATCACATTTTTGTTTAAGAGCTTCAAAATGCTTCAGTCTGTTTTTCTCAAATGCCACCACCAGTGTACCCATGCCCTCTTTCCTGTTCTCGTGGTTCTGTTTTGATTTGCCGACAAGAACATCCTCTTCTCAAACAGTTGTCACTCTTTCCCTCTGTTCTCAGCAGGCTCGAGTTGTCTGGCAACCTACTGGATTTTGTATCTTCCCTAAGCAATGACATGGGCCTGAACATACCTTCTTTGTGTTTTGACATGTGTCTTCTCTGGGGAACTTTACTTTCTGACATTCATCATAAGAGAATTGATTTAAAAGAAGAGATATTCGACATCACAACATAAACTTCCAGAAACTTGGTGGAATCTGGGTATTGCCAGTTTTTCTTTTCTTTTCTTTTCTTTTCTTTTCTTTTCTTTTCTTTTCTTTTCTTTTCTTTTCTTTTCTTTTCTTTTCTTTTCTTTTTCCTTTCCTCTCCTCTCCTCTCCTCTCCTCTCCCCTCCCCTCCCCTCCCCTTCCCTTTCCTTTTCTCTTCTCTTTTCTTCTCTTCCCTTTCCTTTTCTCTCCTCTTTTCTTCTCTTCTTCTCTCTTTCTTATCCAATTCAGATATCTTGATTATATTAATTCTTAAATTTCCCCCCTCAAAGCTCCAAAATAATGGGCTGAAGTGAACATTATCAATGAACCATCAAATTTACATATATGTATACATACATACATACATAATACATACATGCACATGGTATATGTTAAAATAATAAGCCTCTTACATTGGTATAATTATAGTAACTTTATTTTGTGAAAGAAAGAAATGGGGTTTGGGAAATTGAAGGTCTTCCTCACTGTTTTATTCAGAATTTCTGATTAGAGTCTCAGTAATTGAAGGAAGGTCATATGATCTATGCTTTTAGAAAGAGTCACACAGTTCAGTGGGTTACAAACACTTATTTTCATATTCATGTTTTAATGATTCTATTTAAAGATTTCCTGATTTATAGGACTGAGTAGTTTGCATATGTGCATCTAAGTGCACTATGAATGTGCCTGGTGTCCAAGAGCTGGAAGACAGTGCCAGATCACCTGGAACTGGAGTTATGGATAATGTAAGCTGCCAAGTGGGTTCTGCAAACTGAACTCAGGTCCTCTGCAAGAGTGGCCAGCACTCTTAACCTCTGAGACACCTTTTCAACCCTCATTTTTAAGTGATTCTTTCTTTAGGTTTCCCTTTTTACAGCAGTTATAGAAAATTCTATGCTGGAATACCAGGAACAATAGCAACATTTACAGGATGATGATGCTGGCTTCTCTCTCATTTGACTATTCAGGATAAAAAGGCACTCTATCCACTGGCAGCATTGCTCTGCAGAGCCATTCAGGGTTCTAGTTACCATCCATCATATGACATCTTCTTCTGTAACATACCATCAGTGACTGAATCCACCATGTTCAATGTGGTAAAGAAGGTAGACAGAAGAAATTGTGTTAAACAGAAGAGGAGGAGGAGGAGAAGGAGGAAGAAGAGGAGGGAAAGGAGGAAGGGGGAAGAGGAAGAGGAGGAAGAGGAGGAGAAGGAGGGAGAAGAGGAAGAAGAAACTGTTAAGGCAGTAGCTTGAGAAAATCATGTGACCCTGTCTTGATAGGTAGCCAGGTATCTGATACTATTGACTCCTTTTGCTTTCAAATAAGAGATAATTTCTGAAAGAATACATAACAGTCTATATAACACACACACAAGCACATACACACAGGGAGAGAGGGAGGG
>NC_034606.1:34012133-34024881 GCF_900095145.1 Mus pahari
AGAGAGAGAGAGAGAGAGAGAGAGAGAGAGAGAGAGAGAGAGAGAGAGAGAGATTGAAATTAGATTTGTATACTCTAGCATTTTATATACTCTAGCAATGTCTGTACAATCCTGTACTTCAAGTGGGTTAGCTGTTCTGGAAGTCTAGTGCAAGAAGGCCCATGTGTTCCATCACCAGGATGCTGGGAGATGTCCAGATATAACACACACTCAATGATTATTTGCTGATGAGCCCTAAGACTAAAGACCAGGCAAAATCACCATTGTGTTTTCAAGGCAAAGCATGAGGAGACATCCTCCTCCTTTCCAGTGCAAGTAAAGGACAATTAGGGGTACAGAGTGATTTCTGTCATCCTCTTCTCTAGACTTGAAAGGTGACCTTAGGGCCTGGAGGTCTGGTGATATTCAGCTAATTGAAGGAAAAGCAGGATGAAAGCCCTTTCTTTAAACCGACACAGAGGGAGAACAAGCCAAAGGTCACAAACATGCAAATGTGTGTTAATTATAAGTTCACAGTGACATCTCTGCTGTTCTGCTTCCATACCCTTTGATCTCCTTAGAAATTCAGTCCCCATTTAACCAAAGAAGACCCCTCTGATCCTGCAGGCCAGCGCACCACAGGTGACCTTAGTCAGAAGGACAAAACTGACCTTTCACAGACAGGACATCTCTAGAAATTACTATTAGTTCAACCTGAAACTCATAAGCTTTCTTGTTTAAAAAAAAAAAAAGAAAAGAAAAAGAATCCTCCCTCTTACATTGTATTAAAAAAAAAAAATGGTTACCCAATACCAAATGCTCATCCCTGAAGATATGCATACAAGTAACATACAAACTGAATAGGTTGTAGTTATGTTTTTAGGAGTGGTGTGTGTGTGTGTGTGTGTGTGTGTGTAGCAACAAAGAATTAAAAAAAAAAAAAAGAGGCCATGAATTGGAAAGAGAGTAAGAGATAACATTTGGGAGGGTTTGGAGGGAGAAAAGGAAGGGGCGGGAGAATGATGTCATTATAATCTGAAAAATAAAGGGAATAGTAAAAAAGAGAAGCACTTTACCTTGCAGCCCATGTCCTTCAAAATATTGATTGAATTGAGTAGTAAGTATGAGAATATAAAGATGACAGAACATTAGAATAGTCACATATTTTATCTAATACGCCCATTTTGTAATCATCACGGGGCTGATGACATCATACCCCTTAGCAAAAGTCTAGCTGTGAGGGAAAACTGGACTGAACCCAGCTTCTCTGGGTCTCCAGCCCTAAACACCGTCCCCCTGCAGGACATTTGCTTGTTATCATTGCTTATCTGATACTTTTGGCCCAACAGTCTCCCTTCTCCTAGCTGTGGGGCTACAATGGGCAGCTTTACCTCTCCCTGCAGAGGCTCATAGCCAGCGGTAAAGAATAGCTGTTGTCATTGCCACCACACCATCTTCTTACATTCCCCCAAACTTTTTCAATGGATATGAATTTACCTATCCAGTAAACTCATTTGGCACTAAAAATGGGTATACATACCAGAATAAAATCAGGCCTTGCTAACGATGACTGTACACTCTGGTCTCTGTAAGGAAAATTACCTCTAATAGTTGCTTTATGAAGGGAGCCTGAATTTAACTTTTCTTCTCCCTCCAGGCTACCTCCCTCCGCTCCTTCCTTTTCTCCTTAGTTTTCTCCTCAGTTCATTTATAACATGCTCATTGATCGTACAATACCAAGGTATTTTGTATTATAAAAGCTAGTCTGTGGTCTACAGAGGCAGCAATGCCTAAGAGAAGAATGGGTGCACTACAGAATGAGGACTACTTTCTCCTTAAAACATTCATGATTCACTGATCATTTTGTCAGTGTCAAAAGTAGAAGGGGAAGGAGGCCACAGTTTCTGTCTCCCAGAAGCCTTTGTTTAAGGACAGACAGAAAGTCATTTAAAAATACTGATTGCTATTTTATTTAAGAAAGTCCTATCTCACAATTTCAGAAGAAGTCTAAATTTAGCTAAGTTTTCTGGTAGCCAAGGCAAAGGTGTGTACCACACTCTGCAAAGTCAGTTCTTCTTTCTGGATGATCCAAGGTTGCAGCTAGAAAGCAAATCCAGGATTCCTACTGGGGGTCGACACTGAAGTTACTGCACTCCAGTCATTTATAAGCAAGGCTGAATTCTAACCTGGTTGCTACTGCATTCTCTGTCTAGATGTTTGGCAAATGTTTTGCGTTTGAGGTACATGTATGCAGGCAGTCATAGCAACCAGGGGAAAAGGTATAGCAAATTATTTCATTTCAAATAGTTTGCATTTACTCTGCCTTCAAAATATTCTTTCTTTGTTTGTATTCTTTATACACAATGTTAGGTTTCATCTGGAAAACTTATTTAAAGTCTATAATGTTGACCATATTGCCCCTTGCTCCCTCTCTCTAGTGCCTCTCTCTTTTCTTTTTAAAAAGTTTTAAAAAATTTTTTATTGGTTATTTTATTGACATTTCAAATGTTATCCCCCTTCCCAGTTTCCCCTTCACAACCCCCTATCCTCTACCCCCTCCCCCTGTCTCTATGAGGGTGCTCCTCCACCCTACCCTCACTCCCCCTACCATTCCCCTACCCTGGGTCATCAAGCCTCCACAGACCAAGGGGATCCCCTCCCAGTGATGCCTGATTAGGCCATCCTCTGCTATATATCCAGCTGGAGCTATGGGTCCCCGTGTGTACTCTTTGGTTAGTGGTTGAGTCCCTGGGAGCTTTGGGGTGTCTGGTTAGTTGATAATTTTGTTCTTCCTATGCAGTTGTGAACCCCTTCAGCTCTTTCAGCCCTTGTCCTAACTTCTCCATTAGGGTTCCCATGCTCAGTCCAATGTTTGGCTGCCTGAATCCACATCTGTATTGCTCAGACTCTAGAAGAGCCTCTCAAGGGACAGCTATACCAGGCTCCTGTCAGCAAGTGCTTCTTGGCATCAGTGATAGTTTGGTGTCTGCCAATGGGATTCCTAGGTAGGGAAATCTCTGGATCACCTTTCCTTTAGTCTCTGCTCCACTCTTTGTCCCTGCATTTCCTTTTATCAGGAGGAATTCTGGATTAATATTTTTGAGGTAAGTGGGTGGCTCCATCCCTCAGCTGGCCATGCCTATGGACTGGATCTGGTCTCTATAGGTTCTATCTCCCCTTTTGTTGGGTATTTCAGCTAATGACCTCCCTGTTCGGTCCTAGGAACATCTTGGGTTCCTGGCATCTGGGACTTTCTAGTGGCTACCCCAGTTGCCCCTCCCCCACTGCTACTCTCTTCCTTTCAAATTCCTAACACTTCATACTTCTCCTTTATCTTCTCCCTTATCTGAAATAGCCCTCCTTTCTCCCTCCCCCATTCCTCTCTCCCTCCCCCTCCTCTATCCCTCCCCCTCCTCTCTCCCTCTCCCTCCCACATTCCTCTCTCCCTCCACTTCCCAAGATTATTTTCTTCCCCGTTCTGAGTAGGACTATAGCGTCACACTTTGCTGTGTTCTTTCTTCTTGGGTTTCACACGGTGTGAGAGTTGTATCATGGGTATTCTGAGTTTCGTTTTAGCTAATATGCACTTATCAATGAGTACATACTTTGTGTGTGTTTTTTGTGACTGGGTTACCTCACTTGGGAGGATATTTTCAAGTGCCATTCATTTGCTTACGAATTTCATAAAGTCATTGTTTTTAATAGTTGAGTAGTATTCCATTGTGTAAATATACATTTTCTGTATCCATTCCTCTGTTGAGGGACATCTGGGCTATTTTCAGCTTCTGCATATCATAAATAAGGCTGCTATGAATCTAGCATGGAGCATGTGTCCTTATTATATGTTAGAGCATCATCTGGGTATATGCCCAGGAATAGTATAGCTGGGTCCTCAGGTAGAACTATTGACATTTTTTTTTTTTTTGAGCAATAACCAGACTGATTTCCAGAGTGGTTTTACAAGCTTGCAATTCCACAAACAATGGAGGAGTGTTCCTCTTTCTCCACATCCTCACCAGCATCTGCTGTCACCTGAGGTTTTTATCTTAGGCATTCTGACTGGTGTGAGGTGGAATCTCAGGGTTGTTTTGAATTGCATTTCCCTGATGGCTAAGGATGTTGAACATTTTTTCAGGTGTTTCTCAACCATTCGATATTCTTCAGTTGAGAATTTATTTAGCTCTGTACCCCATTTTTAATATGGTTATTTGGTTCTCTGGAGTCTGACTTCTTGAGTTCTTTGTACATTTTAGATGTTAGCCCTATTGGATGTAGGGTTGGTAAAGATCCTTTTCCAATCTGTTGGTTGCCGTTTTGTCCTATTGGCAGTGTCCTTCACCTTACAGAAGCTTTTCAATTTTATGAGGTCCCATTTGTCAGTACTTGATCTTAGAGCATAAGCCATTGGTGTTCTTTTGAGGAAATTTTCTCAGTACCAATGTGTTTGAGGTTCTTTCCCACTTTCTTTTTCTATTAGACTCATGGTATCTGGTTTTATGTAGAGGTCCTTGATACACTTGGACTTGTGCTTTGTACAAGGAGATAGGAATGGATAGATTGTCATTCTTCTACATGTTGACCACCAGTTGAACTATCACCATTTGTTGAAAGTGATGTCTTTTTTCTACTGGATGGTTCCAGCTCCTTTGTCAAAGATCAAGTGACTAATTGTGTGGGTTCATTTCTGTGTCTTCAATTCTATTCCATTGATCTACCTGACTGTCTCTGTACCAATACCATACAGTTTTTATCACTATTGTTCTGTAATATAGCTTGACATCAGGGATGGAGATTTCCCCAGAAGTTTCTTTAATATTGAGAATAGTTTTTGTTATCCTGTTGTTTTTTTGTTTTTGTTTTTGTTTTTGTTTTTGTTTTTGTTTTTTGTTGTTATTCCAGATACATTTGAGTATTGCTCTTTCTATCTGTGTGAAGAATTGAGTTGGAATTTTGATGGGGATTGCATTGAATCTGCAGACTGCTTTTGGCAAGGTGGCCATCTTTACTGTGTTAATACTACGAAACCATGAGCATAGGAGATCTTTCCATCTTCTGAGGTCTTCTTCAATTGAACTTCAATAGTTTCTTTCTTCAGAGAATTGAAGTTCTTGTCATACAGATCTTTCACTTGTTTGGTTAGAGTCACACCAAGATATTTTATATTATTTTTGAAGGTTGTTGTTTCCCTAATTTCTTTCTTAGCCTGTTTGAGTATAGGAAATCAACTGATTTGTTTGAGTTAATTTTATATCCAGCCACTTTGCCAAAGTTGTTTATCAGTTGTAGGAGTTCTCTGGTGAAATTTTTTGAGTGACTAATGTATAGTATCTATCATCTGCAAATAGTGATATCTTCACTTCCTCCTTTCCAATTTGTATCGCTTTGATCTCCTTTTTTTGCCAAATTGCTCTGGCTAGAACTTTGAGTACTATATTGAATAGATAGGGGAAAGTGGGCAGCCTTGGCTTATCCCTGATTTAATGGGATTGTTTAAAGTTTCTCTCCATTTAGTTTGACGTTGTCTATTAGCTTGCTGTATATTGCTTTTATTATATTTATGTATGGACCTTGAATTCCTGATCTCTCCAATATTTTTATCATGGAGGGGTGTTGTATTTTGTCAAAGGCATTTTCAGCATCTTATGAGAAGATCATGTGGGATTTTTTTCTATGAGTTTGTTTATATAGTGGATTATGTTGATGGATTTCTGTATTTTGAAACATCCCTGCATCCCTGGAATAAGTCTATTTGATTATGGTGAATGATTGTTTTGATTTGGTTTACAAGAATTTTATTGATTATTTTTGCATCAATATTCATGAGGAAAATTGCTCTGAAGTTCTCTTTTTTTGTTGGGTCTTTGTGTGGTTTAGGTATCAGTGTAACTGTGGATTCATAAAATGTATTGGGTAGTGCTTCTTCTGCTTCTATTTTATGAAATAGTTTGAGAAGTATTGGTATTAGGTCTTCTTTGAAGGTCTGATAAAATTCTGTACTAGAACCATCTTGTCCTGGGATATTTTTGGTTGTGAGACTTTTAATGACTTCTTTTATTTCCTTAGGGGTTATGGGACTGTTTAGATGGTTTATCTTATCCTGATTTAACTTTGGTAACTGGCATCTGTCTAGAAAATCACCCACTTCATCTAGATTTTCCAGTTTTGTTGAGTATAGGCTTTTGTAGTGGGATCTGATAAAGTTTTGAATTTCTTCAGTTTCTGTTGTTATATCTCCCTTTTCATTTATGATTTTGTTAAGTTGGATACTGTCTCTGCTCTCTGGATAGTCTGGCTAAGGGTTTATCTATCTTGCTGATTTTCTCAAAGAACTAGTTCCTGATTTTGATGATTCTTTGTATAGTTTTGTTTCTGATTGGTTGATTTCAGCCCTAAGTTTGATTATTTCCTGCTCTTGGGTGTATTCACTTCTTTTGTTCAAGAGATTTCAGGTGTGCTGTCAAGCTGCTAGTGTATGCTCTCTCCGGTTTCATTTTGGAGGCACTCAGAGCTGTAAGTTTTCCTCTTAGCATTGCTTTCATTGTGTCCCATAAGTTTGGGTATATTGTGCCTTCATTTTCATTAAATTCTAAACAGTCTTTATCTTTAATTTCTTTCTTTATTTCTTCCTTCACCAAGGTATCATTGAGGAGAGTGTTGTTCACCTTCCACATGAATATTGGCCTTGTATTATTTATGTTGATATTGAACATAATGTATGTTAGTCAGTGGTGATCTGATAGGATGCACAGGACTGTTTCAATCTTCTTGTATCTTTTTAAGCCTGTTTTGTGACCAATTACATGGTCAATTTTGGAGGAGGTACTGTGAGGTGCTAAGAAGAAGGTTTATTCTTTTTGTTTTAGGATGAAATGTTCTATAGATATCTGATAAATCCATTTGGTTCATAACTTCTGTTAGTTTCACTGAATTTCTGTTCAGTTTCCATTTCCATCATCTGTCCAATGATGACAGTGGGGTGTTGAATTTTCCCAGTATTATTGTGTGAGGTGCAACGTGTGGTTTTTGAGCTTGAGTAATATTTCTTTTACAAATGTGATTGTCCTTGCATTTGGGCCATAGATATTCAGAATTGGGAGTTCCTCCTGGTGGGATTTTTTCTTTGATGAGTATGAAGTGTCCTTCCCTACCTTTTTTAGTAACTTTTGGTTGAAAGTCTATTTTATTTGATATTTATTGGGGCCTTTATCCTGGAAAAGTGTTTTCCAGCCCTTTACTCTGAGGTAGTGTCTGTCTTTGTCACTGAGGTGCATTTCCTGCATGCAGCAAAATGCTGGATCCTGTTTATGTATCCAGCCTGTTAGTCTATGTCTTATTGCTGGGGAATTGAGTCCGTTGATGTTGAGAGGTATTAAAGAGCAATGATTGTTGCTTCCTGTTATTTTTTTTTGTTAGAGGTAGAATTATGCTTGTGTGGTTCTCATCATTTGGATTGTTGTGAGATTAGTTTCTTGCTTTTTTGTGGGTGTGGTTTCCCTCCTTGTATTGGGATTTTCTGTCTATTATCCTCTGTAGGGCTCCATTAGTGGAAAGATATTGTTTGCATTTTGTTTTGTCATGGAATACTTTGTTTTTCCCATCTATGGTAATTGAGAGTATTTTGCTGGGTAATTTGAGAGTTTTGCTGGGCTGGCATTTTTGTTCTCTTTGGGTTTGTATGATATCTGACCCAAATCTTCTGCATTTTAGAGTCTCTGTTGAGAAGTCTGGTGTAATACTGATGGGTCTCCCTTTATGTTACTTGACTTTTCCCCTTACTGCTTTCACTATTTTTTTTCTTTGTTCTGTGCATTTGGTGGTTTAATTATTATCTGAAAAGAGGAATTTCTTTTCTGGTCCAGTCTATTTGGAGTTCTATAGGCATCTTGTATGTTCATGGGCATCTCTTTCTTTAGGTTAGGGAAGTTTTCTTCTATAATTTTGTTGAAGATGTTTGCTGGCCCTTTGAGATGGGAATCTTCACTCTCTTCTATACCTATTATTCTTAGGTTCTGTCTTTTCATTGAGTTCTGGATTTCTTGAATGTTTTGGGTTAAGAGCTTTTAGCTTTTTGTATTGTCTTTGACCATTGTGTCAATGTCTTCTATAGTATCTTTTTATTAGATATTTTCTTTATTTACATGTCACATGCGATACCGAAAGTTCCCCATAGCCCCCCTCCCCCCACCCCTGCTCCCCTACCCACCCACTCCCACTTCTTGGCCCTGGCATTCTCCTGTGCTGGGTCATATAAAGTTTGCAAGACCAAGGGACCTCTCTTCCCAATGATGGCCGACTAGGACATCTTCTGCTACATATGCAGCTAGCGACACGAGCTCTGGGGGTACTGATTAGTTCATATTGTTGTTCCACCTATAGGGTTGCAGCCCCCTTCAGCTCCTTGGGTACTTTCTCTAGCTCCTCCACTGGGGGCCCTGTGTTCCATCCAACAGCTGACTGTGAGAATTCACTTTTGTGCTTACCTGGTTTCTATAGTATTTTTTAATGCCTGAGATTCTTTCTTCTGTCTCTTGTATTCTGTTGGTGATGCTTGCATCTATGATGCTTCATCTCTTTCTCAGATTTTCTATCCCTAGGGTCATCTCCCTTTGTGATTTCTTTATAGTTTTAATTTTCATTTTTAGATCCTGGATGGTTTTGTTCAATACCTTCGGGACTTAAATGTTTCCTCTTTAAGGGCTTCTACCTGTTTACCTGTGATTTCTTGTATTTCTTCAAGGGAGTTATTTTTGTCCTTCTTAAAATCTTCTATAATCATCATGAGATGTGATTTTAAATCCCAGTCTAGCTTTTCCAGTGTGTTGGGGTATTCAAGGCTCGCAGTGGTAGGAGAACTAGGTTTTGATGATGCCAAGTAGCCTTGGTTTCTGTTGCTTATGTTCTTGCCCTTGCCCCTTGCCATCTGGTTGTCAATGGTGTTAACTGGTCTTGTGGTCTCTGACTGTAACTTGTCCCTCCTGTGAGCCTGTGAGCCTATGAGCCTGTGAGCCTGTGAACCTGTGATCTCAGGTGTGTCAGCACTTCTGGAAAACCAGCTTTCTCCAGGGTAGGATTTGAGTGTGGAGAGCTGTGGCACAGGGTTAGCTCTGGGGCATAGATGGAAGTCAGAAGGATTGTTCAGCGGTTCTTGTGTCCTGTGGGCTCTGGCTGGACCTCACTTGGTCTAGGAATTGAAGCAATAGTAAGTTTCTTTCAGGCCTATGCCAGGGAAGACCTATAGTTGTAGGCAGGAGCAGTGATGCCATCCAGGGGTAGAGCCAGAAGATCATGGATTGGAGCTGAGTATCAGAGGCAGGGCTACATCTCAGGGGTGAGCCTTCCTAGCAGGAGCATTTCCTTGATGTTCCCAAGTCTCCTGCCTCTCCACACTATAGCCTAGTCAACTTGTGGACATGCAACAGGCCATGCTGGGTGAATGTGGTAGTCCTGGCTGTACTGTACAGTGAAGCATGTGGCCCTTGGTCTGGACTGAGAAGTGCAGCTCTGCAGGGGCTGTGCCTAGCTTTTGAATTGGGTGACTGATGGCTGGTGACCTGGCCACATGTACTGGTGGCACATGTGGTGCTAGAGCTGTGCCTCTCTCTTTTCATCCCCCACCTTGACTGTCCCCTAATTTTCCTTCTGTATTCATGTTATATGTGTGTTTCTCTCTATACACATGTTTTAATTTCTATGAAGGAATGTGGTGAAAGGTTAGTGAGATGGCTAATGAGGCAAAGCGCCTTGTTACATAAACCTAGACATCTGAGTTCAGTTTTTGAAACAGGTAAAGGTGGAAAGGGGGAAGTGTCTCAAGGTTGTACTAAGACATCCACATCCATACCTTGGTACAAGTATCTCCCCTCGTCATACACAAACATGCACATGCACACACACACACACACACAGACATACACACACACAGACACACACACACACACACACAGACACTCACATTGTTTATCACAGCAACAGGAAAGCAAACTAGGATGTTATCTTTTGTAAATATAACTTTTGTAGAGTGCTTGATAGAATATACATATAGGAAAGCATGATCTGTTGTTGGACAGTGGAAAAAGAATATGGAGAATCCATCTTGAATTATTTTCCAAAACTGTACAACTATAAATGGTTTTCTCAAATTTATGAGCCATCACATGGTTCTTGAGATGCATTTGATCTTTGCCTGGATTTTATTTTCAAGTAAAATCCTCTTGAAGATATCCTATCAAATGCCTGCATAGGTGTTTTGTCTTTGATGCTGTAATGGCAGGAATGGATCTGTTCAACAAGTTGTAGTTCATTCAATGGAGTCCTCCAAATATGCACACATATACAGATATGTACATACACATATATAAATTTAAGTATAAATACACACATTTGGCTATAGCATCTTCTTAACAACAAATTGGTACCATTCATACGCAAGCATGAACATAATGCTTCTACCTTAATCCTTCCTGAAACTTCTTTTGCAGTTGCTCTGCTTCTACATTGAATATAATCTTCCTATTGATCCTATTTGTCTCATATTTCAGAACGGCTAACTTGTTTAAATGAGGTGCTTTGTGTTATTTTCAGAGAATTCTTTGTAACTGTAGAGAGGAGAGTTTCTTTGCCTACTGTCCATATAGCCATGACCATTCCTAACTGGAAACTATAGCCTTTTGTTCAGAGCAGGAAACGGGGGAGGCCTGCCACCTCCAGGAAGAATTGTAGAGAACAGATAGTTCTGCCCATTGTAACTGTAATTGGTCTCTCGCTCTCTCTTGGCTCTCTGGATGTTCTATGATACCTCCCATTAATCTAAATAACTCATAGACCCGTTATTGGGCAATATTTCCAATGAGTTGCCCCTCCTTACAAATGCAGCCTCCTAGAACTAGCCAGTTAGTTGTCTGTCTGTCTACACACCCAGCCTTTCCTGCCACAGGAGGCAATTTTAAATTTTCATCATTTGTCCAGTTTTGGCACACAGGCAAACTCTGTACTTTTTGAGTGACTGTATCACAGTGGTTTTTGTGGTTTTGAGAACATGAACTTGCTGGGCTTTTCTCTTCCATTTGTTTTCTGTTACTAGGACTGTCAAGGCCAAGCCAAAGAGAGGGTGGGAGGTGAGATGCTTTACAGGTAATAAAGTCATCACTCATATTTCACAGGGGAAAAAAATGGCTGCACGTTAGAAACCGAGGGGAGAATTTAGAGCATATGTTTAGAATCTCTAACAACCTAATTTGTTCCCTAAAGACAGTTCTGTGAGAAAGGAGGTAGGTTTGGTCAGAGGAAGGCAATTCAAAGGAGTTAGGGCTCTGAGCACCAGGGAGATTGTTAAGGAAGATACTCCCAGAGGAGGCAGTGAACACTAGATTTGCAAATATTTCATCCAGCTAGTTGCTTGCTGAGAGCTGACAGGGGCCATGTTTACTGGCATCCCCACCCTTCAGATGAGTATGCCCACCTAGAGCCAAGAAGGGGTTAATCTAATTGAGACTTTATTGGCTTGTGGGGAAGCTGAAGGGAAAACCACACAGAGGAACTCATGAGCCTTCATGAAAGTTTAATTTGATTTCGTGAAAGGGGAACAACTTGTATCTTGGCTTGCTGTGTTTAATATTAAAGCAACGATGGGCTCCTAAGACAGGCATGGAGCTGGGTAACTGGGTAAAGCATAATCCACAAATAGAGTGGTGTGTGTGTGTGTGTGTGTGTGTGTGTGTGTGTGTGTGATGAAGGAGGCTTTCTTTGAGTTGGAAGGCCAGGGTGAGAGGCAAACCCAAGGTCCCAGATAGGAACTTCTAATGCAGGCTTCATTTTCATGAAAAAACCTCCAATTAGGCTTCTCCATAGGTTGCTTATGAATATTTTCGAAGATCGCTTGATAACATGAACAAAAGCAGACTTCCTTAATAAACTTTAAAAACTTCATCACCAGGCCACCGGATTAGATGTATTCCTCAATTTTATACTTTAAAATAAAGTTTGTCATTTTACTACATACCACATTGTGTTGCTTTGGAAGTTTCTCCTTTTGTGTATGTGGTGTGGTATGGTGTGGAATGTTACAGTGTGGTGCGGCGTATCTCTGTGTTGGTCTATGAACATGGGGGCCAAAAGTCAATGCTGAGTTATTATTTCCAATGGTTCCTCACCTCTTTCTTCAGACAGGGTCTTTTACTGAACTTGGTGTTCGCAGATTCAGTTATATTCCTGACCAATGAGCTTCAGGAATCTTCAGAGATCTACCTTTGTCCCACGGCACTGGAATTACAGTCCTACAACAGTAGACAGGATTCAACTGTTTCTTTTTACATGGTTGCTGGGGACTGAACACAGGTTCTCCATTTTATATGACAAACCCTTTACCTATTAAGCTTTCTCTGCAGCCAGGGTTTTCTCCCATTTTGTTGTTAAAGATAAACACTAAAACAGTTCTCAGTGTTTATAAGGATGTTTTTGGAGTTTTCCTGTCCATTATGGTTCGAGTTTAAAATGGCCCACTTGCTTTACAGGCCCACATGCTTCATTTGGTCCCCAGATGGTAGCACTGTTATGAGACACTGTGACACCGTTCAGAGATAGCATCTAGCTAGAAGACTTAGGTCACTGAGGATAGGGCTTGAAAGTGCTTTCTGTGCACATGCCAGCAAGATTCTGCTTAAGGGACCCTGAGATAGCGGCCTCTTGTGAGGCTATGCCAGTGCCTGGCAAACACAGAAGTGGATGCTCACAGTCAGCTATTGGATGGAACACAGGGTCCCCAATGGAGGAG
>NC_034606.1:34025256-34043093 GCF_900095145.1 Mus pahari
GAAAGAAAGAAAGAAAGAAAGAAAGAAAGAAGAAAGAAAGTGCTTTCTGGTTCCTCCTCCCCAATCTCTCTGCTTCCTGCTCTGGCTGAAGAGATTTACCACCTTTGCAGGATATTCAGGGTACTCTAGCTGCCTGCCATTCCTTAACCATCATGATATGTGCAGTCTCTTCTGAATCATGAGCCAAAAACTAAGCAAGCCCTCTCCACCTGTCTGCATGACATTGCTGCCCCCCTGCTTCTCCTAATTCCATTTTAATTTTTCTGCCAGGTAAATAAGGCTCTGTCAAAAGGCTAGAAATTGCTGACCTTGTCTCATTCAGCAGCTGAACAGTGAGAGTGAAGGAGGGCAGGAGGGGGTGGGCGGAGACTCAGGGGACCTTCCAGCCTTGTTTGAAGTGAGAAATGCTAAGCCTGCCATATTTAATGGCTGGCCTGGGAGCTCTGTGGAAAGCAGGAAAGCTGCACTTCTCCTTGACTCGGGCTGCCCTGTAACACTGCCAGGGGCCATGCTAAGTGGTGGCTTCAGTCTGGCTCTAGATAAGGCCAAGGGACCAGCAAAGATTTCCAGGCAGCAAGCCGTTTGCCTAGTAGGCTTATGGTTTTCTCTTTTTAACCCCTTTACTTGTAAAAGAAAAACTGCTTTTTCTTTGTGGAGGGCCTTGAACTATATTACTTGATTTTCTTACTGTTGTGACCAAAATGCCTGACAAGAAGTGCAGTTTATTTTGCTGTACAGTTTAAGGGAATAGAGTCCATCATGGAGTAGAAGTTAGAGAGGCAGGAGTGGGAGGCGTCTGTCACATTGTACCCTCAGCCAGGAAGCAGAGACAGAGAAATGCTGGTACTTAGTCTGTCTCCAGAGAGGAGTGCTAGTACTTAGTCTACCTTCTCTCGCTCTTTTTTCTTTTTTCTTTGTTTTGGTTTTGATTTTTTGGTTTTTCAAGACGGGGTTTCTCTGTATAGCCCTGGCTAACCTGAACCTCACTCTGTAGACCAGGCTAGTCTTGAACTATGACATCTGTCTGCCTCTACCTCCTGAATGCTGGGATTAAAGGTGTTCACTACCTTCTTCTTTCTTAAAAAAAAAAAAAAAAAGTAAAAATAAATTTATTAGTCTAGGAACCCAGCCCATAGAATAGCTCACTTCCTGTAGTTAGGATGGGTCTTCTCATCTCAGTTAACCTAATCTAGAAACTCTCTCATAGACACACCCATCGGTTTATCTTCTAAATACTATTAAGGTGATAATATTAACCATTCCATTTAGGTTCCCCAGGGAACTACAAAAGGCACTGGAAAGCTCTTCAGAGCATCACTGGCAGGAGGGTGGGAGGACAGAAAAGTCTGCCATGGAACCACAAATTCCAATAAAAGCCTACCTCTCTGCAGCCCTCTCTAGCCATCAGCGGCCTTCCAAAGGTCCAACTTTCGATTGGTCAAGATGGCTAATTGGAAATTATCCTTTCTGGATTAAAGTCTCCCAGTGCTCTGGGACTGTGGCACACATGTATGTCAGTTTGATCCTTGGATAACTTTTGAGCTCAGTACAGGTCCTCTGGAACTAGTGCTCCTGTCTTATATTTCTATCCAGTGCCCCAGCTGGCAACAGCTGCCTCTGATTCCCCCATGAAGATGTTTTCTTCACCACTTACTGACATCCGAACAGTCTTCTCTTATCAAATAAAGAAAATACTAAGATTAAAAAAAAAAAGATAGCAAAAGGCTACAGAGTCAACACTTATAAAAGCCTTCTCCTTGCCTTTTCAGAACGTCTAATTATCAATATGAGTGGGCAGTTTGCCGCAGCCCTCGCTGATTAATTTATCAAATGCTGAAGCCTTTCTCATTCACCTCTTACTCAGTTCAGTTAAGTGATGGTTATGGCAAGCAAGTCAGTGTCTCTGAAAAGCCTCCGTCTCTCCATGCCTGTCTTTCCATGCCGTGGTCTATATTCCCAATCCACGTTGTCCATTTCACTATTTCTCACTGTGAGTTTTCCGGGGCTAGTTCCTGAGACCTATCTCACTCACTTTCTATGGAATGAGTGACCTCAGACAGGCTGTGGCTTAGGGCAAAGCCACAAATTCATGAACTGTCTCAGCCACTGATGGATGGGCCTGCCCAGCCCCCCAGCCCATTCCCTGATGAGAATCAATTTCATTCTCTCCCACAGAAGCCCTGGTGGTATCCTCTAATGAGCAACAAGCTGCAGCTCACGTGTGTATGTGCTTGGTGTGCCATCATTCTCCAAAGCGGCTTTCACACCTGCTGTGACACAGCATTGAGAGCAGTAATTACTATCATCTCCATTTATGAGAGGAGGAAATTTATTCTTAGACAGACGGGTGTCAACTGTCTAAGTTCACCACCTCGTGTATCCCACTGCCACAATGGAGCCATAATATACCAACTTAAAACTCAGTGGCATTCAACAAGAACCATTTATTTAGCTCATTCATCTATGTGTGAGCCATGAGTCAGCTGAATGCACTGGGATTGGCTGATGTGGTTGGTTCTGCTCCAGGAGTCTTTTATTATCCAGAAGCAGAGGGCTCCTCTGATGTGCCCTGTGTGGTTATGATGGAAACTCATGACCTTAGACAAGAAGCTGGCACATACTTGCTTATATCTTACCCATTCGTCAAAGGTTGTCTTGTAGCTAAATCAAGTAAAGGGTTGGTGAAGAGGCTTTGCTGCCTTTTGTGGGAGGAGCTGCAGTCTCATGACAGAGGCGCATGTCAAGGAGTGATAAAGACTCCTGTCTCGGAGTCGCAATGAACTATAGTCACTTTGTCTACAATCCAGACTATCCTCGTCTTTGGGCATGTCTGTGAGGAATTGTCTTTTTATGTCAGTTGAGATAGGAAGACTTGCTTATTATGGATGGCCCCATTCCTTAGACATATTGTATGAGGGTAGAGAGAGTAATATAGAGTGCAGATATGCATGAATGCATTAATTTCTTCCTGCTTCTTGAGTATGTGTGTATGCAATATGATCAGCTATGTCAATGCCCGGCTGCTGTGGCTTCCCCACAATAAAACATAATAAAAGGTCTAAGAGAGGTTTTCCTCAAAGTACTTTATATTCTCCTGGTGTGAATATTTGAAGGGGTATATCTGTTGTACCAGGCTTTTAGGAATGATCTTATAGAAGCCAAGTGGTGGTGGTGCCTGTCGTTAATCCCAGCACTCAGGAGACAGAGACAGATGAGACTCTGAGTTCGAGGCCAGCCTGGTCTACAGAGAGAGTGAGTTCCAGGACAGCCAGGACTGCACAGAGAAACCCTGTCTCCAAAAATAAAACCAAAAGCAAACCCCTCAAAACCAACCAACCATATAAATAAATAAACAAACATCAACAGAGTTCAATGATCTCACATGCCCCAATTCATGTATTAGAAACAATCCTTAATGTAATAATAGTATTGGAGGGTGGAACATTCTATGGATCTTCTTTCATGAATATAATAATGTTGTTCCTTTATACAAAACTTTAACAGGAGTCTTTTCTTTTTTTCCTGCCTCTTGTCAATGAGGTTACTGTTTCTTTCCCCCTGGAGGAGGCTATCTTGTATATTTTGGGCAATTCTCAGAAAATGTCAGTGACTTGATTTTGTACTTCTAGTCTCCAGAACTGCGAGGAATAAAGATCTCTTCCACATATTTCCTGTAGTCTGTAGTAGTTGGTGGGAGCAGCACAGACAAACTAAGAGAATAAGAGACAGCTTCTGTTTCTATGGAGCTTAATTCCTAGCAAAAAGAGCCAGGACAATGTCTAGTGACACAGATGCTGTGCTTCCATGAAGGGCTAAAGAGCAAATATTTTTGATTTGGAGACTTCAGGGCCTCTGATACTATGGCTCATCTCACAGATAGAGCAGAAAAGCAACTGTAGAGTAAATAGGAATGGCTGAATTATCATAAAACTTTGTTTACAACACCAAGCCAAGTAGGATTTGATATATAGGCTTAGGTGGTCCTGATTTGGGTGTACACAATACAGTAATGGAATTTGTGATGGTTTGTCTGAGAATTTCATCCCCTATAGGCCCATATATTTGAATGTTTGGTCCCCAGTTGGTAAAACTGTTTGGGAAGGATTTGTAAGTGTGGCCTTCTTGGAGATGTGTCATTGGGGGTAGGATTTAGGGTTTTGAAAGCCCAGCCTATTCTTATTTATGTCTTTGCCTCCTACTTGCAGATAAAGATATAAACTCTCAGCTCCAATGTTGTGCCTGCCTGCTGCCATGTTCCCCCGTCATGAAGGCCATGGACTCACATCCTGAAACTGTGAAACACATTAAGCCTTTTGTTTCTCAATGAAGTCATGGTGTCTCATCACCAGGCTAGAAAGGAGCTAAGATAGAATAGCAGCAGAAGGGGTAGAGATCAGCGGACAACTTTTTATCCATGTAACTTAAGCTGATCCCTAACCAACAGGAGGAAGGAGGACATCAGTCAAGTGAAAGCCATAAGAGAGAAGGTCCCGGCCACGGGAAGAGCTAGCACAAAGGCACAAAGACACAAAGGTAAAAAGGTTAGAAGAATCCAAGGAATGAAAGCAACCAGAAGATGATCCATGTGGTTGAGCTTATGGGAGAACTTGGGCTAATAAATTTAGGTATTTATAAGAAGTGTAATATGAAGTGTAAAAATTATTCTGACACTTGTTAAAATATAGCAAGACAGATTACATTTAAATTTCTACAATAGAGGAAAGCAGGGTCAGTGATATAGACAATCATGTTTCTGTGCATCATGTAGGATAGAGCCAAGAATTGGGGAATGTGGTAGCTAGTTTTAATGGGCAACTTGACACAATCTCAAGTCACCTGGAAAGAGAGTCTCCATAAGGGACTGTCTAGGTCACCTTATCATATTGTGGGGGTGGGGAGAGTGTATCTTGATATTAATTGAGCTGGGAATACTAGCTCATGTGGGTGGCACCATTCCCTAAGCAGGGGATATTGAACTGGATAAGAACAGAGAAATTTAAGGCATACATGCATTAACTATTTCTATCTGCTTCTTGACTCTGTATGGATAGCCATCTATGCTAGGCTCCTGATTGCCAGTATTTTCCTAGTGATGAATGGTATAGTAGATTGAATGAAAAGTGCCTCAGCTAGACTCATGTATTTGAACATTTGTCCCTAGTTGTTGGTGGTGTTTGGAGAACTTATAGAACCTTTAAGAGATACCAGCTTGCTGGAGGAAGTATGTCACTGGAGGTGGGTTTTGGGGATATATAACTTTGCTCCAGTTTCTGTTCCCCCTCTCTACTTCTTATGTGCAGGTAAAAAAGTGTCATCAGTCAGCTTCCAGCTCTTGTCCTCATTCCATGATATCCTTTCTATGATGGACTTGATCCCTTGAGGAATCATAGCCCAAACAAAGCATTCCTTCTTTAAGTTGCTTCAGGTCAGAGTGCTTTATCACAGCAATGGAAAAGCCACAAATTTAGACTTTAACATGGTCATGAGAGCTCAAATAAACCACTTCTTCCATCAATTACTTTTGTAAGAGTTTATTATCTCAGCAACAGAATGAACACCAAGACAGGCTGACAGTGAATAGAAAATTGCTCTGAGATTGGAATCTAAGTGTAAGAGGATTCTTTCTCAGCTGCTTGATACAGTGTCTACTAATAAAAAGGTCAAGTGTTTAGATAACAATATATGGAAAAAGCAACACCTTCATATATCAAAAGTTGAGAGTCTTACACAGAGGAAGTAAAGGGGATACAAAGAACCCCAAGACTGTAATCGTCTGCCTCTCATTGAAGGGAAGAGCTAGAACAAATGTCACATTAACTTTGGTTAATTCTGTACAGAACGTTGTAGATGATGCCTTTAGCAATTTACCTAAAAAGTAACAAAATGAGTGACAGTTAAAGCATCATGGGAAAACTCCCAACTTCCATGTTGAGATGTTTTGGTACTTGTTTAAACCAATTGGTTTGGTTTCCCAATGGTCAACTGTAACCTTTTCTTAATTGTCACTGAGCTTGAGCAACTCTGTTTTGAACTTCAGGCCAATTTTGGAAAATATACTTGAAGTTATTATTAATATGTCAACTTAAATACATTAAATACACTAAGGTTTTTATTTTTTTAAAAAAAGAGGCTTTTCTTTTAAACTGGATGAAATTTGAGTTGTCAGTACAAGGTCAGAGTAGCGGGGCAAAGTCAAGATGTACTCACTGTGGAAGCACAGAGCAGCCTGAGGTTTGGACAAAGAGAAAGCCCGTTATACATCACTGTAGGAGTTTGAGAAGAGGAGTGACATGCTTTAACTTTTATTTAATCAGACTGCTTGTTGTTTCTGGACTGATTTCAAGAAGATAAGAGCAGAAGCAGGGAGAAAGCATAGAAGGTGACCTTCCTAGTCTGTTACAGGCTTAGCCTTTGCCGCGAGGTGTGCCCATGAAAACGGACACAAGTATACAGCTTGGAAGGTGCTTAGAGGTTAGAAGGACCTTCCAATGGGCTGGATATAGAAGTGCAGAAGAGGAGAAAGCCAGTATCTGAATTGACAACTGCTGGAGAAGGCTGTGGTCTCCCTGAGAGAGAGAGAAGACTAGGAAGGGAGAATGTTGGTACCTGACATAATCTCTCATCGTGCAAGGTGATCCATAATGTGCCACTGGACTCTCTTTATCACTGTCATAGCCTGAGGGGATCAATCAGGCAACAGAAGAAGAGAGTGAGCTCCTTTTGGCTTTGATAATTTCAGCAATGACTACTAGACATCTACAAGGAGCTGTGAAATGGATCATAGGTTCATGAGTCGAGGGTCGCATGGAAAAGTGGTTTCTAGAAAGACAACTGGTAGAATGCATCTGTGATGAATCATACTTGAAACTCCAGGAGTTGTTAAGACAGTGGGTAAGAAAGTTCAGGGAAGGAGAGGAAGTTAACTGAAGTTGAGGTCCAGGAATCCTAACATTCAAGAGTGGGAGAAGAAACTGGCAAAGGAGACTGAAAGCATAGCCAGGATGTAGAAGGAAATCCAGTAGAACAGTAACAGAAACTCTGAAGAAGTAGTTGGCGGTGTTTCCTGCTGTTGAGAAATTTCAAAAATAAAGTTAGAGTGTGTTAAGATTTGGAGATAGACAATGAGTTCCATAAAAATCCCTGAAAAAGACTGTGAAACCCATCATGATCCAATGACATCATATAAAAGAGTTCTTGTTGTTTCAATTTTTACAACTGAGAAAACCACAACACAGTAGAATATGTATCATTAAGTGTATAATTAGCAGAAACTTTCTTTTGAGTGACTAATGCCTGAATATGAACAAGAAGAGGGCAGGTATCCTGTACCATTACTTTGAACAATGTGAAAAGAACACAGTTAAACAATTCAACAAAATTGCACCTCTGGTAGGTGCGTTGACACTCACCTGAAATCCCAGCATGGGGGAAGCAATGCAAGGTGTCTCAAGTTTGAGACTGCCTGAGCTATATAGTGTGACTCTGTTAAAGAAAAAAAAAAGAAAAAAGAAGAAAGAAAAAGAAAAAAAAAGAGAGAGAGAAACACCCTGAAAGTTTGAATATATGGCAGGATGTTCAAGTAAATCGAAGGTATACAAAGTAAAATATCAATAAGCCACAGTTACAATACTTGAAGAGTATTAAACATTATTTCTTATTACAGAATGATAGGTCCATGAGGTATGAGCAAGGGTAGTCTGACTACCAGGAGGTGATGGTTAATTTAAAACTTATAAGATCCATGAAAGTCTAACAGGCAGAGAGGGCTGAGAACTATGGGGCAATGGAATCCAAGAAACAGATACTGTGAATACAGGACTAGAAATGTAGAAATGGTTGTTCAAGACTTTGACAATGACATGCTAGTTATCACTCACCCCTACCTAGGGTCTTCAGGAGTAGGTTGGAGGCAGGTTTACAAGAACAACTACTGTACACAGCTAATGCATAGAAGAAAATTCCAAGGCAAAACATCTATTACTGGTGCTTGAAGTCATAGGGGTGACGTCACCACTGAAATAGTGTACTGTCCTCTCGGAGAGTTGGGGGCAGGAGTTTCATAATATGATTTAATCTTGGCAAAGTGTTTAATTTTCTTCCTTAGTGTTGAGGTGCTAAAACCCCTCAGTTAACCCTGTCCCCCACCCCCCAACAAAAACAAAAACAAAACTTCAGGAACGTAAAGCATGGATCTATCTATGTAGGATTGTGGTGGAAGCCTGAATTTATTGGGATCTGTATCAGTGAAGCTGAGAAAATTGTACAGATCAGGGTCCACAGCTCCTAGAGACACCGTGAACAGAGCAGCAGTTGATAGGAGGCGAGAGAGAGGCTCCTGAAACATGCTTTAAATTAATGCCCCATAGTAACAAACTTTGAAGATTATGTTTCAACCACATAGCATTCGGGAGGAGTACTGGAAGGGGCTCTCAAATCCCAAACCACGGCAGCTATAGAGCACAGTATATTTATTCTGGCCCGCCCAGCAAGATGCTAGAGGGTAATTTTCTGAGCTAGGGGTTCAGTAAGAGAGCCAGTCATCTGTAAAATAGAGACATTCATGCCAGTTCTGCCTCTCTCAGACTTGCTGCCAAGCCCCTGTGTGATAAAGCTGGTGGTAATGCGTAGAAAGCCGACTACCACTGGCGATGTGTAAACTATTATTATTTCCCCGCCTGCTGCTGTTAATGGCTCTGTGGTGCCCTGCAACCAAAATCTTGCTAAGGAAATCTAAATTCTCACTGAGGAGCAAACAAAACACGTCTATCCTGTCTTGGCAAATATCACAAATATAAGACATAATAACATCCTTGGGGCAATAAAGAAAAAAAAAAGACTCTTTGGTCCAAACTGTAGCCCACTCAGAAACTTCAAGTTCCAGGATTCCAACTCAGCTGCATTTCTTTGAAGTTCTCTTTCTTTTTATAGATGCTAAATGACAGGATTTCAGATTGGGGGGAGGGGCTTTCTCGCAGACTTTCTGGACCCTTCTCCCCTTGCAATAGAATATTTTAAATGACACTCGGGTAACTCTGAGGTGTAAAGGTTGGAGTGGCTTGAAGGTAAATGTGATGTGGAACACTGTGTACCATGGCTTTATATGTTTACGTGTGTCTCCTATGTGTGAAGATAAATACTTGTGAGCATGTCTATGGAGGTCGGAGAGCAACCTTGAGTACTGTTCTTTAGGTGTTGAACACCATGGCTTCTGAGAAAAGGACACACTGGACTGAAAATTGACTGAATAGGTTGGATTGACCTATCAGGAGTCTCCTGGGACCCACCTGTGCCACCTCCCAGGGCTGGCATTATAAGAATGCTACCCCACCCATCTTAGTTTATGTCAGTTTGGGGTTGAACTATCATCCTGTGCTTGCTAGACAAGCACTTAACTAACTTTTCTTTATGACCAGTCCCTGAACCACATATATCTTATTCTATTTTTTAAATTATTATTCTTTAATTGTTTTATTTTTTTACAGTCCAGTCCTTATACCCTCACAGTCCGCCCTCTGACTGTTCCTCATCCTAAGTCTCCTCCCCCATCTTCAAGAGGATTTCCCTACTCTCTACCCCCACCCCACCAGACCTCCCCACTCCCTGGAGCCTTAAGTCTCTGGAGGGTTAGGTGCTTCTTCTCTCACTGAGGCCAGACCAGGTAGTCCTCTGCTATATGTGCCAGGGGCCTAATATAAGCTTCTGTACGCTTCCTGGTTTGTGGCTCAGTGTCAGAGACCTCGGGCTCCAGGTTAGCTGAGATTGCTGGTCTTCCAATGGAGTCGCCCTCCTCCTCTGTTTCTTCCAGTGCCTTCCCCTAATTCAGCCACAGGGGTCCCCAGCTTCTGTCCACTGGCTGGGTGTAAGTATTCGCATCTTACTCTTTTCAGCTGCTTGTTAGACCTCTCAGAGGACAGCCATCCTAGACTTCTGTCTGTGAGCACACCATAGCATCAGTCATAGTGTCAGGCCTTGGAGGCTCCCCTTGAGCTGGATCCCAAGTTGGGCAGGTCACTGGACCTCCTTTCCCTCAGGCTTTTCTCTATTTTTGTCCCTGCAGTTCTTTTAGACAGCAATAATTATGGGTCAGACTTTTTGACTCTGGGATGTCTACACCATCCCTTCACTTCATGCCCTGTCTTTCAACTGGAGGTGGACTCTACAGGTTCCCTCTCCCCACGGTAGGGCATTTCATCTAAGGTCCCTGTGAGTCTCTCACCTCCCAGGTCTCTGGTACATTCTGGAGGGTCCCCCCACATCCTACCTTCCAAGGTTGCCTATTTCAATTCTTTCTGCTGGTCCTCAAGGCTTCAGTACAATTGTCCCCACCCCCTAATACCTGATCACGTTCCCCTTTCCCTTTCCCCGTTCCCTCTCCCTCCCTCTGCTCCCTGTGTTTGCTTTCTTCTCCCTCTCAAGCCGGATTGAGCCATCCTCATTCGGGCCCTACTGCTTATTAACCTTGAGTTCTGTGGATTATATTCTGGCTATTCTGTACTTTTTTGGCTAATATCCACTTGTTAGTGAGTACATATCATGCATGTCCTTTGGGGTCTGACTTATCCCACTCAGGATGGTGTTTTCTAGTTCTATCCATTTGCCTGCAAAACTTATGATGTCCTTGTTCTTAATAGCTGAGCAGTATTCCATTGTGTAACTGAACCACATTTTCTGTATCCATTCTTCCATTGTGGTGCATCTGCACTGTCACAAATATGGCTGCTATGACCATAGAGGAACATGTGACCCTGTGGCGTGGTGGGGCATCTTTTGGGTATATGCCCAAGACTTGTAAATCTGCGTTTTCAAGTAGATCTATTTTCAATTTTCTGAGGAACTTCCAGAGTGGTTGAACCTGCTTGCAATCCCACCAGCAATGGAGGAGTGTTCCTTTTTCTCCACATCCTCTCCAACATGTGCTGTCACCTGAGATTTTGATCTTAGCCATTCTGATTGGTGTAAGGTAGAATCTTAGGGTTGTTTTGATTTTCATTTTCCTGATCACTAAGGACTTTGAACATTTCTTTAAGTGCTTCTCAGCCATTTGAGATTCCTCTGTTGTAAATTCTCTTTTTAGTTCTATACCTCATTTTTTGATTGGGTTGTTTGGGTTTTTTGGTAGTTACCTTCTTCAGTTCTTTTTATATTTTGGATATTAGCCCTCTGTTGGATGAGAGGACATATTTTAGTTTTTGAAACCCTGAACTATAATGCAACTTGTGGGTTTTCATGGCATATTCCATATTTCCATATATTATGGCAGCTGTGAGACTCAAGAGTATGGAGACACAAGATGAAGAGCCTTAGGTTTTCAGCCAGCTTCCCTGCTTGCATGAAAAGTCCCTGTGTTTCAGTGGATGCCATGGATATTCATGTGCTTAACATTTGTGAAGAGAAGGGCTATGCTGAGCATCTTCATACTAATGGGCTATCAGAACCTGACATCTCACTCTTGATTTTTTTTCCAGTACCTCCCCAGCCCCCTGCCAGTGTCCTCTGATCTTGCAAAACATTCCTTCTCATATCCATAGTTCTCCTTATCTAGAAGTTAGGCTGTGGCTATATTAATATAGTCCAGATTCAGTAGAGATAGCCCCCCATCTCCACCCCTAGTTGATCTCTAACCCTTACTGAATTCTCCCCATCACCTGGGCTCCCCTCTGTCATAGCAAGAAACATATGCCTTGGGGTTTACAGGCAAAACCTAGCAGGAAATCTCTAATTTGGTCACACATGTCAGCTCTGTGTCCCTGGCCCGTTTGCTGTTTGGCTCTTGTCACACATGCAACCATACCTGCAATTATTACAGCCTGTGTCAACCCCTCCCGCATCAACTCTGGGCTCTACCCTGTGTCCTTACTTTGATCAATTGGCCATCAGCAAATTGGAACAAAGAAGGAATGTAACAAGTCTGAGTGTGTTGGGCCTTTGCTTGAGATACTTCATGAAGGAGAAGTGAGATGGCATCAGCTGCCTGACAGGAATGAATTCTTCTTCAATGCCCAGCTTCACTTGATCCCTCAAAGCCTTTCAGCTGCATGAGTGACCATGAGGAAGACAAGCCTCCCCAGCTGAGCAAGGTCCAAGCTGTTGAACTATGAATAAATTGCCACAGGTTGTTTCAAATGCGCATGGTTGCTTGGTATCCAGCAGTAGACATGAAATATGCAGGAACTTGGCCCATCTCCACCAGAGCAGTCACTTCGGAGTTGCTTCCTAATAAATGACAATGCCTGATATTAATCCCTCATTCTTCACATACACCAAATACATGACCACAAACCAGGTTCTGTTAGGCTTTAGGTTCATTGTGAAATGCCACACTTTGGCTCACACAGCTGATCTGGTGAAAAGTCTGTCAGTCAGATGTTTATTACTGACTACATACTTGAGGCACAATTTAAAGGAGAGAAGGTTTATTTGGGCTCATGGTACCAGAGGCTTCTGTATTCTATCACAGTTAGGAGGAAATGGCAGAGAGGCTCACAGTATGGTAGATAGGAAAGAGGGGGACAAAAAGATGGGGTAAGAGGAAGGATATGAATACATACTCTAGCCAGCTTTCTCTATTCCTATTTTTATCCCATCTGTGTATCGTATTTTCTCTTAATCATCTCTGGAAATTTCCTTGCAAATGCCCTGGAATGTCCTTTATTAATCACCTAGGTAATTTCCAATCCTATCAGATTGACAATGAGGTTAACCCATCACAGAAAATAAAAGGAATTGACTCAAGTGAGTTTCTAGCATGGGATACTCGGCAAAGTGTAAAACCTAGCCATATTCAACTGCCAGTGCTTCACACGGACCCAAGGGAATTTCTAGGTTCCCAGGAATAATGAATTAATCACCTCAAAGTTCCTAAGGAATTCCACGATTGTGGGAGCCATTCAGTTCTAAATAAATGTTTATCAAATGAATAATCAATGATGTTCTTCCTGGATCAATCAGGAAGAATTTATAGGTCCTTTTCTTTCCTTCTCTTCTCTTCTCTTTTCTTTTCTTTTCTTTTCTTTTCTTTTCTTTTCTTTTCTTTTCTTTTCTTTTCTTTTCTTTCCTTTTTCTTTCAAAGCAGTGTTTTCTTATCTTGCCAGAATAAGAAATTCTTTCTCATCTTCTTGCTTCCGCTTCTGGTTCTCCTCTGCTTCTCTAGTTCGTTTATTCTTCACACAGATCAGATCTTTGGGATTGGAGTCAGCTCATCAGATGGTGATGACTGTCCTGTCCTTCCAGAGAGGAACACAATTGTTGTAGTCTCGGTCCAGTTTCTACTCCACAGTGCTCATGAAAACGTGGGTATCACTTGCCTAACAATTAGTGGGAACAGGTATTTCTTCAGGAAATGTATTGTTATTCTAGACAGATTCTTGGTATTTCTAATGGATAAAACAGTAGTTCCTTGGGTGAAGGTGACAGTCAATAGGTCCCTTTAGTCAGCAAAGGTGGTCAAGTGGTAAGAATTCAAATTCACAGGGCTAGTGAACTGACTCAGTAAAGCATTTGACCAATAGTATGAGACTGGAGTTTGCATGTCCAATATTCATATAAAAAGCTAGGCTTACTAACACGTTTTCTATTATAGTGTTAGGGAGTAGAGATATGTGAATCCCTGGAGCTCATTGGCCATTTAGTCTAGTTAAATTGGTGAGCTCTAGGTTCAGTGAGAGACCTTGTCTCAAATTATAAAGTGGAAAACCAACAAGAAAGTCATCCATTATCAACCTTTGGCATGCATACATGAATACGTTCATGTAAATATACCACACACATGCACACACACACACACACATACACACACACACACACACACACACACACACATGCAAAAGGGGGATGAAGAGGTGAGAGAGAGGCAGAGGAAGGGGCGAGAGAAGAGAGAGGGGAAGAAGGTAAGAGAAAGGGGGAGATAGAGAGAATGAGAGAGGGGTTGGGGAGAGAGGGAAAGAACATGAGAGAGAATCAAGATTCGGGTAGTTCTTGGTAATCAGTCATATGATGTTGAATGCACATTTGACTTTATTTTTCTTATCTGAGTAACATGGTACACATGGAGTCACTTCTGTGGTCATAAATGACATGACCATTCTGTGAATTTTACAGCTTATGATTTTCTAAGTAACCTTGCTTTTTCATTTAGAGCAACTTGCTTTCATCCCCATACTCTAAACCCTCTCCACCTTGTCCCACTGACTTGCTCAGTGTCAACTTTCAGAGCCTAGAAAATGCAGAAACAGAACAAAATGGGGGACAAAAGTATTTTATTAATATCCAGAAGAAAATAGATTACTGTTTTGTAGAATTGAACCAAAATCACAAAAGAAGGCCAACAGAAAATGTTCAGCTCTCTAGAACAAATAAAGTAAACATACTTAAGGGGAAACAAAACCATATGTAAGAAAAGGTGAATTTAGCTGAAGAGAAAAATGTGATGCTCAAGTCAAAATGATACAGGGTCCAGATGGAAACCCTGATCAGATGGATTGGTACAATTCCTTCCTCTAAGTCATGAGGCTCAGAGCCTTAAGAGAATGTGTTCTAAATCCTCTAAACATCCCCAGCCATTATCCCATTAGTACCTCTGTGTGCAAGAGTGTGCTTTGAGACATTGTTCCTCTAAAAGATCATTAAAAGCAGAGAGCTCTGTTCAAGCTGAAGATCCAAGCAAGCTCAAGTGCTTAAGTGATGCTGGCTACATTCAGCAATAGCTGAGATGCCTGGAATCAAACAGAAAATTAATTGAATGATGGAGAATTTACAGAAAATGGAAAAGAGACAAAAGCCAGGTGACTTGAAGGAATAATGATGCTTCGTTGGCATTTTCCTTTGTTCCCCATAGCCAGTGACTATGACAGAGATAGCATTCTTAGCAGTAGCTGGCTTGATGCCAGGTACAAATTCAAGGTGTTGCTTTGTTGAACAATTGCCCATGTTAGAGCAGTGATGCTCATGGTTCCCACAGAAGCTTTTCAGCTCTGCACAGACTACCTCAGTAACTCTTTGCTCAGATGCTCCTCCCAAGCCAACCTGGATTCTCTAGGGCTCTCTCACACTGAAAAAAATTCATGAGTGCTTTTAAAGTCTTGACATCTGGGATAACAAACTGCCAGTGGAGCTTCTTTTAACAACATTGACCTTAGCAACACTCCCAATACTCCTTGGAAATGCTTGAATAGATCTTGATCATCTTCAGAGGAAGGTCCAAACATATTAGTGTGGCCATCAATGTTCATCACCATCCGGTCCTTCGCAAACGTGTCCAGCTCAGTCCTTGGCATGTTTCCACCATGAGTAGATTCTCCATGCTAGTCATATTTTTCCTGGCTTCTTATCTATGTATACCATACTCTCCTCTTTCTATCATTTCTTATTCTTCTCTTCCATCAACAGTGAGATTTGCTCATTTCTTTAAAAGTAGGCATTGTTACATTTGCCCATCAGACTTCTCAAGAACCCTTCATTCATACAATTATCTTTAAACTCATTATTCAATGCTCATTTGATTACCTTTTTCATTAACTCTATGTTAGAAGCTGATTAAAGATTGAAATTATCTATCCTAAACCCTCTATTCATATGACCACACTTTGAATATTATAGTCAACAGATTATTGGTCAGTGAATGAACTAATATCATTATAGGTTACAGATCAATACTATAGAATTAAAAAAACTTTTTATGATTAAGAACCCTTTCGCTTCATATCTGCATGACATAGTATTCTACTGAATCACTATGATTAGAACTGTGCCCTGGATCTCTGAAATCTACAGCTTTTGGAGTTTCTTATGACTTATTAGAGTTTACCTAAAGGAAAATATGAGTCAGCTCTAAGTTTCAGTGAAGTGGCACCTTAGTGCTGCTAAAGGAAAGGGACATGGCAAATAGAAGGTATTCTGCCAGACTTCTTCTAGAATCTGGATTCATGCTGTGACACTGAAAATGCTGAGAAATTATTCAAAATAAACTCCAAAGTTCTTCTACCATGTGTTAATGGCAGCTGTCCACAGTATAGGTTAAAGTTCTTGTCTTTTGGGAAGATGGAATAGAACTGGGAAGAATCCTGCCCAGCTCACATGGAAGTCATGTTTTCCTAAAGGTTTGAGCTTAAGTCAAATCACTGATATCCAGTCTCATGTCTACTTACAGATATGATGGGGAAATGTTAGTATGTGGATATATTGATGGATACGATGGATACCTGAGAAGGGCAGGAGAAAGGAAGAAGAGATTAATTATCTAGAAGAATTGCTATTTTCTAACTTATTATATATTGGAAACAGGAGATACCAAAATAAACTGTGTTGAACACTTTTCAGTCTAGGAGACTAGAACATAGTAATGAGCACTCGGGGAGAGGTAAAATTACACTAAGGCCATTAAATGCCTGGGCACAAATGAGAAGTGACAGTACATTCCCCAAACAAAGGGGATGATTTTGATTTTTATAGCATATTCTATTGAAGGGGATATCCATAAATTGCCCTTGTCTTAAGAACCATAAATGTTTCCTCTTGCAATATTACATTCTACATAAGAAGCTTAGAACTGAGTTAATGGTGGATCTGCCTGCAGATGTCTAGGAGTGTAACCCCAAAGTGTCCCAGATAGTCTTAGAAAGGAGAGGTTTGGCCTTTAAAATTTTCAGGTTAGCAGGTAATGGCCATTTTAGGTAAATACACAAAAGAAGCTATTGCAGGTCTGAGTATGAACAAAGGGCAAAGGATAGGACAATCCCATTATGTAGGTTGATTTATGGCTATTGCTCTATGTGGAAGCACACAGTGCAAACACAACCCTTAAAGAGAACAGCAGAAGGTAGTGTTAGTTTTGAACATGGAGAAGTAAGCTTGGAAATGATGTGAGGAGCAAGCTTTTGTCATCCTGTCATCTTCCCCCTCAGCAACTGACAGCATCTGGCAGGACTCCAACTGTGTATCAGGGGTGTCATGAAGTAGGGAGATGAGTGTGAAAATTATGAAGCCATCTAGGCATTTGCATTCATCAGAATTCGTACTAATGCCACCGGGAATAAATTCACCCTTGCCAGTCTTCTAAGAGGATGGCTTAAGGGCATATTAATATTGTCTAAGTTGGAGTCTGGAACAATGCCAAGAGGAAAATTATCTGTATTAAGAGCCATTTGCTAAGTAAGATGCCTCCAAAATATAGGGAAGCCAATAAAACTATGACCAATGGGGCCACTTTTATTGGAGGATCCTACAAGAGTAATCTCAGCCTTGTGAAGGATGAGGATGCTTAGTGGGTCCCTAAAGAGGAACCTCTCATCAACTCACCTTCCTGGAACCCCACCAGTGTACTCAAATTTGCTTGGAGTGAAAATATTGTTTATCATTCTCTCTCTCTCCCTCCCTCGCCTTCTCTCTCTCTCTCTCTCTCTCTCTCTCTCTCTCTCTGTGTCTCTCTGTTTTTCTCTCTCTCCCCCCTCTCTCCCTCTGGAGGATATGTGAGTGTGTGTGTGTGTGTGTGTGTGTGTGTGTGTGTGTGTGTGTATGAGTGTGTATTAGAGGTCTACATCTTCCTCAATTGTTCAGTATTTTGTTTAGGGAGGAATAGTCTCCCATTTGGATCTAAAGCTCACCAATTCAGCTAGATTTCATGGCCAGTGACCTCCAGGAATCTACTTATCTCCATGTCTCCAGCACGAGGATTTCAGGCATGTACTATCACATGCAGCATTTATTTATTTATTTATTTATTTATTTATTTATTTATTTATTTATTATTTTTATTATTATTTTCTTTATTTACATTTCAAATGCTATCTCGAAAGTTCCCTATCCCCCCCCCCCCGGCCCTGCTCCACTACCCACCCACTCCC
>NC_034606.1:34043098-34061124 GCF_900095145.1 Mus pahari
TTGGCCCTGGCCTTCCCCTGTGCTGGGTCATATAAAGTTTACAAGACCAAGGGGCCTCTCTTCCCAATGATGGCCGATTAGGCCATCTTCTGCTACATACACATGCAGCATTTTTTACATAGTTGCTACACATCAAACTCAGGTCCTCAGGCCTGAATATGACACACTTTACTTTGAACCGTATCTCTAGCCCTCGAATACTTGTTCTTTTCCTGGAAGTAGCAGTGATACAGAGAAAGGAACAGAAACCAATCACAGCTTTTTATTTCTATCGAGAAAAAGCTTAGAACCCACAAATGTAAAATTCCACTACAGAATTTGTTTCCATTAATTTATTTATTCACTTTACATACTGGTTGCAGCCTCCCTCCCTGCTCTCTTTGCAGTCCCACCTTTACAAATCCCTCCCTGTATTATCCTCCCCCCTCTCGTTAAAGAAAGGGAAGACCACTGGCATACCCTCCTCCTCTAGGACATCAGTTTGCAGCAGGACTAAGCACATTCTCTCCCACTGAGGTCTGACGAGGGAGTCCAGCTAGAGAAAAGGGATCCAAAGTCAGGGAACAGAATCAGAGACAGAATCAGAATCAGAGACTGGACCTCCTGGTCCAGTTGTTAGGGGATCCATTTGAAGACCAAGCTGCACATCTGCTACAAATGTATAGGGGACTTAGATCAAGCCCCTACATGCTCTTTGGTTTGGTAGTTGAATCTCTGAGGTTAAGACACTGTAGGTCTTGTGGTGTGCTTGACCCCTCCAGCTTGTTCAATCCTATTCCCCACTCTTTCTTATAGCTCCCTGAGTTCTTCTTAATGTTTGGCTATGGGTCTCTGCATCTGGATGAAGCTGCTCAGAAGAGAGTAATGCAAGATTTATGTCTATAAGCATACCAGAGTATCATTAATAGTGTCAGGGGTTGAGGCTCTCCCATGGAATGGGTCTCAAGTTGGTCCAATCATTGGTTGGCCATTCTCTTAGACTCTGCCCCATCTTTATCCCTGTGCAAATTGTAGGCAGAACAAATTTTTAAGTGAAGGTTTTGTGAGTGGGTTGATGTCTCCCTCCTTCAAACTGGAAGTCCTGCCTGGCTACTAGAGGTGGTCAGTTCAGGTTCCATATCCCCCACTTGTAGGATTCTCAGGTAGGGTCACCCTCATATGCTCTTGGGAGACTCCCCATCCCAGGTCTGTACCTAGTCCCAGAGATGCCCTGCACCTATTTCCATTCTCTATGCCTTGACCTTTTTCACCTCTCACCACACCTGATCCCCATCCCCATTCCCCTCTTCACACTTGCCTCTCTCCATCCACCTCCAATGTCTATTATTTTTATTGGATATTTTACTTAAATTTCAAATGCTATCCCTTTTCCCAGCCTCCCCCCCCCCAATTCCAGGAAACCTCCTATCCCATTCCCCCTCCCCCTGCTTCTATGTAGGTGTTCCTCTACCCACTCGCCCACTCCCCCCTCCCCACCCTATATTCCCATACACTGGGACATCTATTGAGCCTTCATAGGACCAAGGACCACTCCTCCCATTGATGCCTGACAAAGCCATACTCGCTGGTACATATGCAGCTTGAGCTGCGTGTACTCCTTGGTTGGTGGCTTAGTCCATGGGAGCTCTGGGGGTGTGGGAAGGTCTGGTTGGTTGATATTGTTCTTCCTATGGGGTTGCAAACCCCTTCAGCTTCTCTAGTCCTTTCTTTAAACTCCAATGTCTATTTTATTTCCCCTTCTGAGTGAGATTCACGCATCCTTCCTGTGCTCTCCTTTTACTTAGTTTCTTTATGTCTGTAGAATATAACATTGTTATCCTGTACTTCAGGGTTAATGTCCATTTATAAATGGATTTATACCATGTGTGTCTTTCTGTATTTGGGTTACCTGCAAATTTCATGATGTTCTTGTTTTTAATAGCTGAGTAGTAGTCCATTATGTAAATGTATCACATTTTATTTATCCACTCTTCAGTTGAGGGACAACTGGTTTCTTTCCAGTTTCTGGCTATTGTGAATAAAACTGCTATGAACATAGTGGCGCAAGTGCCTTTGAGGCATAGTAGAGCATCTTTGGGGTATATGCTCTGTAGTGTATCTGGATCTTGGCGTAGAACTATTGCCAATTTTCTGAGAAACCACCAGATTGTTTTCCCAGAGTGGTTGTATTAGTTTGCATTCCTACCGATAATGCTCCACATCCTTGTCAGGATGTTCTGACTCTTGTGTTTTTGATCCTAGCCATTTTGATGGGTGTCAGGTGTAATCTCAGAGTTGTTTGATTTGCATTTCCCTGATGACTAAAGACAGTGAACATTTCATTAAGTGTTTCTCGGCCATTAGAGGTTCCTCTGTTAAGAATTCTCTGTTTAGCTCTTTGCCTTGTTTTTTAATTGGGTTACTTGTTTTGTTGGTGTCTGATTTCGTGAGTTCTTTATCTATTTTGATATTATTCCTCTGTCAGACGTAGGGTTAGTGAAGATCTTTTCCTATTTTTGTATCCTGTTGTTTGCCCTATTGATGGTGTCCTTAGCCTTGCAGAAGCTTCCCAGATTCATGTGGTCCCACTTATTAACTGTTGATCTTAGTGTCTCAGCTATTGATGTTCTGTTCAGGAATTTGTCTCTTGGGTCAATGTAGTCAAGGCAGTTCCCCTTTACTATTAAATTTAGTGTGTCCAGTTTTATGCTGACTCTTTAATTAATTTGGATTTGAGTTTTGTTCAGGGTGATGAATATGGATCTATTTGCATTCTTCTACATCAGACATCCAGTAAGACTAGCACTATGTGTTGAAGATGCTCTCTCCCTTTTCCATTGGAGAGTTTTGCCTTCATTGCCAAAAATTAAGTGTCCATAGATGTATGGGTTTATTTCTGTATCTTCAATTCAATTCCATGGATTAACAGGTATGTGGAATGAAGTGTTCTGTAGGTATCCATTCGGTCCTGTTGATTTATAACCTCTGTTAGTTTCATTATTATTTAATTTCTGTCTCAGTGACTTGTCCATTAGTGAGATTGGTGAGAGTTGGGGTTTGAAGTCTCCCATTATTAATGTGTGGGGTTCGACGTGTGATTTAAGCTTCAGTAATGTTTCTTTTATGAATGTGGGTACCCTTGCATTTGGGGCATTAAAGTTCAGAATGCAGATGTCATCTTAGTGATTTTTTCCTTTAATGAGTATGAAGCATCTTTCTCTAACTATTTTGAGTAATTTAGGTTGAAAGTATATTTTATTAAATATTAGAGTGGCTCCTCCAGCTTTCTTCTTGGGTCCATTTTCTTAGAAAGTCTTTTCCCAGCCCTTTACTCTGAGGTAATCTCCATCTTTATTGCTGAGGTGTGTTCTTTTATGAAGCAGAATCAAAGATCCTGTTCTCACATCCATTCTGTTAGCCTGTGTCTTTTTATTGGGAAACTAATTCCTTTGATATGGAGAGATATTAATGACCAGTGATTGTTTATTCCTCTTATTTTAATGTTGGTTGTGGTAGTGGGGGGGCATGCATGCTTCGCTTCTTTTGGTTTGGTGGTGTGATCTTATTTATTTCCTGTGTTTTCTTTGGTATAGTTAGTTAGCTTCCTTGGGTAGGAGCTTTTCTTCTAGTATTTTCTGTGGGGATTGATTTGTGGGTAGATATTGTTTAAATTTGGTTTACTCATGGGATATCTTGTTTTCCCCATTTATGGTTATTGAAACTTTTGCTGGGTACAGTAGTCTGGTTTGATATCTGTGGTCTATTAGGGTCTACAAGACATCTGCTCAGGCCCTTCTGGCTTTTAGTATTTCTGTTGAGAAGTCAGGTATATTTCTGATAAGTTTGTCTTTATATGTTACTTGGCCTTTTTTCTTTGCCATTTTTAATATTCTTTCTTTGTTCTGTACATTTAGTGTTTTGATTATTATGTTTTGACTATTGATAAGCCCAAAGGATTAGCTTTTCTGGTCCAATCTATTTGATGTTCTGGAAGTTTCTTGACTATTTATAGACATGTCTTTCTTCAGGATAGGGAAATTTTCTTCTTTGATTTTGTTGAAAATAATTTCTATGCCTCGAACCTGGGAATATTATTCTTCTATTCTTATTATAATTAGATTTGTTCTTTTCATATGGTCCCATATTTCTTGGTTATTTTGTGCCATGAACTTTTAGATTTAACATTTTCTTTGGCTGATGTATTGATTTCTTCTGTTGTATCTTCTATGCCTGAGATTCTCTCTTCTACATGTTGTATTCTGTTGGTTATGCTTGCATCTGTAGTTCCTCTTCTCTTCCCTAACTTTTCCATCTTCAGGATTTCCTCTGTTTATGTTTTCTTTATTGCTTCTGTTTCCGTTTTCAGTTCTTAGACAATTTTATTCATTTTCTTCATCTGTTTAATTCTGTTTTCCTATATTTCTTCAAGGGATTTATTCATTTCTTCTCCAAAGGCCTCTACCGTCTTTATAAGATTGGATTTAAGGTCATTGTCTTATACTTTGGCTATATTAGGATTTCAAGGTCTTGCTGTAGCAGAATGCCTGGGCTCTGGTGGTGCCATATAGTTCTGGCTCTTGGTGATTGTGTTGTTAAGCTGTCCTTTAGCTAGAGCGATTAAGACAAGTGGATATGGAATGGGGGCAGGGCATCATATACAAAAAAAGTATGGCTGAGCAGATCTTTATATTCAGAGTCAAAAGATAAAAAAGTACCCCAAAAGAAAAACCTTCTTTGTTCTTGGGGAAGAGGTGTCTGAAGGGTTTGAATTCTCCAAATGTGAGGAATTAAATGGCATTATCAACAGGGTTTATGTTTGAATTGCTCTAGGTTCCAATCCAGTTTATCCAATATTACTGTTTTGGAATAAACTATTAAATGCTTGGACATGTGGCTACTAGTTGGTGGTGATGTTTTGGGATTTTGTGGAACCTCTTAGAGGCAGAACCTAGGTAGAAGAATTAGTCCAATGGGGAGAGGGTATTACAGACAGACAATATCTGCCTGTGGTCATGCTCACACTGTTATCGTCACCCTTAGAGAGGTGAGCAAGCAGCTTCAAGTTACTGCTGCCTCAGTCTAAATCAGTTGCAAACTCCTGCATGTCTCCCCTACCAGTGCACTGTGGGCTTTGTAGGGTATCACAGCAAGATTATAATAAATGCAGCCAGGTCCTTCATTACGATAATGTTGTGAGAGAGTTCCCCTGAGGTGTGCCAGTCCCCTTCCTAGCTGAGCCTAACTCCTGGTGCACGTGTAGGAGGCTGCCAGTCAGCATAAGGAAAAGGCTGAGGGGACAACAAAAGAACTGGTGAAGAGTGAGAGACATACTTTAGGGAAGTTCTGCTGGCCACTTTGGTGTTTTAGAGGAGGACTGTAGGTCGATTCTGCATTCCTCTGGAGGGCCCTTCACTAAGCCTGTCTGGAGCTATTGTGAGCTGACTCAACCCTCACCTCATGAGCCTCTGAGACTTGAGTTTTCAAGGGCAAAAGGCAGCCCTTCTGTTTCAAAGTTTATTTTTTTTCCCAATAGATCAGGCAAGATCACTGCCTGGGGTGTCTATGTAGTATGTTGTCAGCTGTTAGACATCTTCCCACACTGCTCCCCTCCCACCCCATCTCTGATAGGTAACCTTGGACCTTTAATTCAGCTCAGGAACTTCATAGTGACATGTCCTTCAATAGCTTATCCAAACCCACGCTGAGGGATAATCGGAGGACACAGCTTATCTGGGGCAACAGTGGGAGCACATTTGCTATAAAGCAAGGAACCTTTGTGCTCTGCTACTCTGTGGCCTTACCCCAGAAAAGGGCATACTTGCAAATGAGGAAACATCCAAAGTAGAGGTCATGACCCCACAGCCTTGTTACTGGGGACCCTCTACATATGCAAGAGCCATGTGCATATCTCCCCCTGTACCACAAGATCACAGCATCATAGTAGGCTGTCTTACATGGCTAGGAACTGGGCTGAGAAGGTAATAAGAAAGGGTGTCATCTTTGCCTGTTCCTATGCAGGGTTCAGATTCACACATATTAGCACAACACAACATTTCCATTGGGTGATGAGTACAATAGATGCTCAAGTCGAGACTGTGACCATTGTCACTGGTGTTTTCCAGGAGGAAAGGAACAGCCATTAACTCACATTGGACACTTTTGAAGAAGTGGTACACATAGAAGGTACAAGATACTAATCCCTGCTTATTAATGTGATGTAGAGTTGAAGGCTTTTTTATTATTTGGTGATTTCATACATGTATATACTGCGTTTAAATCATAACCACACTCAACTCTTCCTGGACTCCTCCCATACACCCTCTCCTCACTTCATGTCCTCTCTTATACTTTTATTTCTATAACCCTTCACATCCAGTTAGTGCTGTCAATCTGTACATGGGAGTAGGGCCAGCCATTGGAGCACGGGCAATCTCAGAGCCTATACTCCTGAAGAAAGCTGACACTCTCTTGGAAGCCATGAACTTCAAATAGCTCTCCAGCTAGGGTTAAAACCCCAAACATTACCCCCGCCCCTTCCATCCCATGACTGCTGTGGGTAACCATGCATACAGTGGCTAGTCTGGACCTCTAGTGTTTACAACCTTTCTAATTCCTCTTTTGCTGAGTAGATTATGATATAGATATCCTACTTAGGACTTAGCATTCCATAGCCATGTATTCTCTGTACCTGGACAGTTGGGAGTCTCTGTGTTAAGCACTGCCCATTGTAAAAAGAAGCTGCTCTGATGAGGACTGAGAGCTGTTATTACAAAGATGCCTTAATTTCCTGATGCTGTGATAAAACATCACACCAGAGGCAGCTTACAAAACAAAGTATTTAATTGGGCTTACAGTTTCATAGGGTTAGAATCTGTGCCATCTGATCAAAGGCATGGTGGTTGGAATGGCGGAGAATGTACAAGCAAGCAGGAGGTAGACAAAGAGATAGATACCCAGTGACACACCTCCAACAAAGGTATACCTCATAATTCTTCCCAAACAGGAACCAATGGGTACCAAGAATTCAAGCAATTGCACCCATGGGACTCATTCTCATTTAAATTATCATAAATGGTAAGTATTTTCAGGGCAGTGGGATACTGTCAACTGAAAAATATATAGCATTAAGTTCTCCCCTAAGGCCTATGACTTCTCCAATCATGCCTGGCTCCTTGATTGGGTTTACAGTATCAGGAGTAAGCTTTCCCTTGTAGAACAGACCTTAAATTATCTTAGAAACCTTTTGGTTTCCTCGGTAATATTTATCCCACTATTGCACCAATGAGCATATCTTGCCAGTTTAGCTATCTGATCCCTATTATATAGCTTACAGCATTCACAGCTAGGTAAGTCTCTTGATATTTCTCCCCAGCACATTGTAGCTTCCTGGTCTATAAAAGCTAGGCTGTACGGAGGAAGCTTTTAGGTCAGCACCAACTTGATTTCTCCATGTCCTGGGACCAAAGTGCAAACCATTCATCAGTATGGTTTTACCCTCAAGCTGGGAGGGCAACCAAGAATAATGGTGATAGCCTATGTTATATGGAGGCTCTCCAGGACCACCTCTCATACCAGGGCACATCAGACATTTGGCATTGGGCTTTATATTTGATAACCTCTGGATTCTGAGAGGAACATTAACTCCTGCATAAAGTTGAGTGTTTTTCAAAAAATTCCCATTAAATGAAGTTTGTTTGTTTATGGGACCAAGTTACCTTGTTTCCAAGTTTTATTGTTGATTTTATTAAGTTCATCCTCAACTCTTAAAAATTACATATATTATTTAATTGATTTCTAAATTTCTGACACTTATTGTTAACATAGTCTTTCCACCTCATGATCTGCTTTGGTGTGTGTGTGTGTGTGTGTGGTGTGTGTGTGTGTGTGTGTGTGTGTGTGTGTGTGTAGGTTTTGTGCAGATTGCAATAGCTGCAGTGTATTCATGATTGCTATGACCATATCACATTTAGAACATAGGACATTACAATACTCTTTCCCATCTTCAGACTCTCATGTATCTGCCACAATGTTCCTGAGGCCACAGAATAAGTTATATGGAAGTCCTTTCCAGGGCCGAGTCCTTGACAGTCCCTTATTTTTAATATTTTGACAGGTTGAGTCTTTGATCTGCCACTGCTACAAGTCAAATTTTTGCATATAACTTACAAGTCTTACCCTTCCTTAATTCTTGTATGATAAAAATTAAAAATGTTTAATAAGAAGATCCTGATTAATATTTAGCTCTAGTTATAAATTTAGGGATTTTTCAACTGACTTTATAATTTGGATTATTCTATTTTGAGTACTTTGATTAACAAACCAAATTTCTGGGTACTGAAGTCTTATAAATCTAATAGATTATGCTAAACTCATAAACACCAGGTGATTCTTATAATATTGTAAATGTTCAAGTGTGCTGTATATAAATCTAATAAAAATTCAGCTTAAAAGAAGGTAAAATCAATCCTAAATTACTCATCTTAATTGTAATCACAAAGTTGAACTGTTATCCCAATAAACCAATCTCTTTATAAATAATTTACTTTATAATAATAAATGAAAACTGCCTAATTATAATTTTGGTAAAATATACAAAAATTATATATCTATAAACTAAAATACTAACTGTTACTAATTTGTGATGATAGGTTTCATTTTTATGTTCATACTCAAATCTTCCTTCATTTTCTATGCATATGTCATTCCTTAGTTAAGAAATAACCCAAGTTTTAAAACTATTTTATGCATAATTGTTCAGACCTCAGGTCTGTGCTTGGGTTGATGGAATGGGCCCCATATGCTTGGGTCCCTGACCTATTCTTGGGCCATCTGGAGCCTAGATCTGCACACTTACTATAGCAGGTAGGTTGCCTCCTGGGGCAAAGACTTTATGAGTTAGTATGTAGACACTTGTTATGTCAGACTCTGAGGTTTTTACATTTTTGTTATTATTTTGAACACAGAGAAGACATTTATGCCAGGACCACATCTGAAAATCAATGCCTTCCAGGTCATCATTGCAAATTCAAGTTCAGATAGAAAAAAAAAGTTTGATTAAGAGGTTGTTATCTTGAGTTTCAGTATGCAAGTTCACTCTGGCTATGCAGCAGGTTACCAGACTGGTTGCATTAATATTGTTATGCTATGAAAATAAACCTAACAAGTACAACTTAAGGCCTCATCGTTTGAGAGGATAAAGTCCATTGTGATGGGAAAGCATGGGTTAAGGCGGCCTCTACTGTGGCTGAAGAGGTATGAGGTGAGGTAGCTGGACACATTACATCTCCGACTCAGGAAGCAGAGAGAAATGAATGCTGGTGCCCACCTTACTTTCTCCTTTTCATCCAGTCTAAGACCCCAGTCTGGGATGCTCCTCATTCAGGTTAGGTCTTCCCTTCACAGTCAAACCTTTCTGGAGACACGCTCACAGGTACACCCAGAGATACCAAAGTTACATTGCCATTGGATTCCAAAGCCAGTCAAGTTGACAAGGAAGGTTTACCATCATGCTGGCTGGCTGGCTGAAAGGTGGATGAATAAATGCATGAGAAAATAATGGATTAGTGACTGGCCCTGAGCTTACAAATAAAGAAAAAAAAATGGAAGAGGAATACTATGTCACGAGTGACAGATTGACAGACACAGATCCAGTGTAGATAGATGAAGGAATGCCTGAATCAGATGACTACTTGAGACAGAATCTGTGTGAATAATTAATTGATTTGCTGAATAAATGATGCAATAGAACAGAGGGTGCTAAAAGGACTGATGCTGTATGTCTGACTATACTGTTGATTGGGAGACTAAGTAAAAGAATTTAGAGAGAAGAAATGGCCAAGTGAACAAAGAATTGGCTAACACACTCAGTGTGTCAATTAACTGACTGGTTTAATGATGACCATCTACAGTAACAAAATAATTAAGTGCCTACAATAAACAAGAGCCTGACAGTCTGAGTGGATGCTAGAAGCCCTGGCATGGTTTTCCTGGGGTTGTCATGTTGTATCCTCACACTACAATGTAAGTCATCCCCAGATGGCCATTTCTTTAGCAGATCACATATCTTACAGGCATTGACACTGTTACTCTAGACCCTTGACACTGTCTTCCTAGCCTGCCTTCATTTCATTTTATCCGTCAGTGGAGTCTGATCTTGGTTTTCTGTCCATTTATCCTCTTTGTAATGGTTAGTGTCACAAACTTGACAGGATCTAGAATCACCAAGGAAGCAAGTCTCTGGAAGTGGCAAGTGGGAAGACCCAGGCTAAATGTGGGTGGCACCATTTCCTGGGCAGTGATCCAAGACTGCATTAAAAAGAGGAAGCTAGCTGAGCAACCAGATTCATGCCCTTCTGCTTCCTGACTGAGGATACAGTTGCCTCAAACACCTGCTGACATGCTTTCCCCACCATGATGGAGGAAACTGGTTCATGTCCTGGAGACCGGAACTGGTTCATTAGCCCATGGTGTGGTGACCCAGGCATATCTCTTCTCAGTTACTGGGCAAAAAGATGTGCTGGCATCTCTTGAGTAACTTCCACGCATATCTCTGCTAAGGAATCACAGTATCTGTTTGTTTCCCCCCTTTATTTTTGGCTCATCTGGATCCTGTCTTATTTCCCAGCTCACCTGAAGGAGATTGATTCTTGAGATAATTTCTGTTGACATCAAGTCTTCCCTGGTGACCCATTGGGTTCCAGCACCAGGAAGCAGCCTCCCACTCCTCTCCCTAGCCAGCTTGAAGTTGCCTGCAGGGACAAGAAGAATTTTTGCCACAGTAGACTCCGTGTCTTATTAAAGGATTTGTTAATTGGGACACCGTGCAACCCTTCATCCCTTTCACATCAGACAGCAGTTCTGTTGTCTGTTTATATTTGCTCAGGGAGCATTTCACAAGGGTGTTTATATTACAGGAAAGCTCAGAGGTTAGCCCTGCATTTCAGAGTGAAAATCTGCCAAAAATCCACCGCAAAGAAGCTGAAAATAGATGCAGTGTTGATTCATCAGCAGCCTCTCTCCGGGTGCTTTATTAGGGGCTGGCAGAGAACTAGAGCATCACCTGAATGTGCCAGGCTGAAGGGGCGGTGGCGCTGACATGGCAATGGAGACAGTAACCGGCAACTCTGAGAACTCAGCCTGCCTGGTTCAAATCTCATAAACAAGGAAGCCTAATTAGATGTCAGCCGTCCTGTCGGGGTCTGCAGACTGGCCTAGCTTCCCGAAGGATCTTTGCACGTGTGAACATGCACTCAGACCCTGCAAGTGGGGCAAACAAAAGCAAGCAATGTCTTCCCGTCCTTGCATCTCAGGTAGCCTTTTGCATCTGAGGCTCACTGTAGACTTAAGCCACTGTATTGTATGTCCAGGTCTGTTTTATTCACTCTGGTGGCATAACTAGAATTTGATAAATATTTGTTGGTAAATTAAATAAATAAATAAATAAATAGTCAAACCAAATCTGTCCTCTAAGACGTATTTGAAATTTTCACAACCTCAGAATCTCTTCTGCTTATAAAATGGGACAAAGGCAAACTCAAGATCCTTGGGATGTAGCCCCTTTGTTGTCACTGTCCATGGCCTTTACTAGTTAATGTGTTTACCTTCTCCTCGTTATCACTGTAATCGTCACCATCAGTGCTGACTGTGACAATTCATCTCGCTACTCATTTTCACAAAACTTCCACATGTAAATTACCTTCAGTGGGCAGATGAAGAAACCTAGGCATGTGAAGACTCAAAAATAAAACTCTCTACCATTGTATGGAATGTTTGTTGGATACTGTTTACACTTTAAAGCCGTATAATCATAGAATGACCAAAGTGGGTCAGTTTGCCTAGGCAGATCTTGGACGCATGGAAAGTCCTATCTAGCCAGAAACCTCTTAATTCTAGACAAACCAGGGCAGTGCTCTCTCTACTCAATACTTGAGACAAAATGAGAGAAAACCATTGATCATCTAGCAGAGATAAGAAAGGTTGGAGCATGAGGGGAAAGATGACTGTCTACATCCAAGTATTAAATGACAGAACTAGAATCCTACCCCAGAGTTTAAGCACTACAGTGTTTTCTCTCAGGAATACATGGGGAAGTAACCCTCCTCCATTGGATTGTTAGAAAACTCGATACTCTAGCCATTACAGAAGAATAACAGAGCTCAGGGTTTTCTGTCCCTTTCCAATCAAAAATATTTCCTTCTTTTCTCTTTATATCCGGGATTCAAAGAATCATAGCAGGTCATCTCCACTGCTTGCCTTCCTGTCACATCTTTTCTGCCATTGGTGTGTTGGTTGGCCTCTCCATTGCTATTTACATCTATTAACATTTGTTGCACTAAAGCAAACAGAAATGAATCGGACTGGAAAATATCACAGAGCATCTTCTATATCTGATCTGTCAATTTTTTTTCTCTGCTTTGGCTCCCATGACCCTTATTCTGTGTCTCTGATATTCCTTCTCAGGCTTTGTTTTTGCAGTTTTCTTTTTAAATATTGCTGTTTTTCAGAGCACTTTTTGACGTTTTTTTTTTTTCTGTCCCTATGCAGTTTCAAGTCACTGCCATTATTTCCCAAACTTCATCACCATTCTATATTCTTCAAGCTCTTAGCCTTTTTCTCAAATTCAAGCATGCACATTTATGTTGCAGCAACAAGCAGATCCCTACATTGCATTGAATTTAGATATCAAATATGTTTTATTCTATTATATATCATATACTATCTATTTGTTGGATATTATGCATATCTAACAAATCATTTGGAGGAGCTCATATAGTCACTTTGAGACCCAGAGTCATGGATGCCCTACTAGTTATGAACACATGAATCCTTTTAAACCATCTCTGACCCAACTTAGCAAAATTAATTCATCAAAAAATAAGTCATGTAATCTGGTTTACTGCAAAGGTGCTAGTAAATATGAGGATATTTAACATATTTAGTGAGAAACAAACATCTCTACCATTTCAAGTAACTTCTGACAGCCTCACACAGTGTACACCCAGGAATCTCAAATGGAGTGAGTTTCTCAAGGAAGTGGATATCATGGCATGCAAAGGTTTCTACCATGTAATTCCTGACCTTAGTACTGCATGCCTAGGCTGGCAACATACCCATCACGTACCGCTTCTCTACTTTTGGCAGCCTACGAAAACTGACTTCATGTCCTACCTAGGATTTGCTTGCCCCAGCCTGTGTTGTTGTCTGCAGCTTCCCCTCTCTAGACCAAACACCCCAGGTCCTCTGTCCATTCTTCATGTGGTGGTTTCAAGTCTTTGGCATCTTGTACGAAAGAAAAAGTCCATTGCTTTAGTGAATGTTGGAATCTTAGCCATAGAACCATTAGTGGAACACATCTAGACCATTGTGAAACTTTCTGGAGGCTTCCATAACCAAGAGAGATACTGTACTTCAGTTGCTGCTCTGATCTTGCCTAAGGGCCTCTGCCTAGGAGTCCACTCATAGCTAAAGTAGTCCTAAGCTTCACGATGCTCCATGACCTCTGTTTGGAATGAAGCACTGGACAGAAACCCTGAGGGAGAGAGGACAGAATCAGAAATAATAAGAAAGGGAAGAAGGGAGAGAGTAAGGAAGAAAAAGAGAAAAGGAGGAAGGAAGAAAAGGGGGAGGGGAATGGTGGGATGGAAAAAGAAAAACAGAGAGAGGGGGAAGGAGAAAAGGGAGAGAGAATGTAGAGTGGGGAGGAAGTAAAGAAGAATGGAGGGGGGAGTAATAAAAACATCTTAATTCTCCCCAATGTCTTTCATATTTTTAAAATTACTAGGATGTTTCTAAAGGTGGAAGGTCTTCCTTCACTCATTACATTACCTACCAGTTATCCCATGCCGGGCACTCTTCTGGTCACTGAGTCCATTGATATAAAATATCTTTATAAAAAATGCAGATCACCAGTTAGGATCTCAGTGTAGCACAGAAAACAGATTGGCTCTCCATAAATCACCCAATCATCTCTTTCAGGTTTTAACTTGCAGCAGGCATTACCCTGGCTCAGTAGCCAGACACACCACATCAGTCCTGAGCCAAGGCATGGGTGTGGGAAGTCTGAGCTGCTCACTGCAGGCAGCTTTGACTTAGCTATTCATACAGCTGACACTCTAGTATGGAGAAACGGAACCTCTAATTCCCTCCCCTTTCACCAGACTGCACAGTGCTGTGGTTGGAAATTGAGAATTTAATTTACTCTTCTTATTTTTACACATAAGGCTAGCTTGGTTTCCAGCAAAGTCTGACTACTTTGTACACCTCAGGACCATGTAGTTAACACTTAACAGGTCACTTGTTTGTAGTGTTGTCCCTTCTCTCTCTTCCTCTCTAACCCTGTTCTCTCTTTTTTCTCCTCCTTCCTTCCTTCCTTCCTTCCTTCCTTCCTTCCTTCCTTCCTTCCTTCCTTCCTTCCTCCCTCCGTCCCTCCATCCCTCCCTCCCTCCCTTCCTTCCCTCCTTTCTTCCTTTGTTCTAGCAAACATGTGCATGTACCATTTCAATCATTTTTTGAGACAGGGTCTTTCACTGGTTTTTATTTGCCTAGTATCTAGGCTGGCAGACAAGTGAGCCTCAGAAATTGGCCAGTCTCTATCTCCCCAGTGCTGGACTTTATAAGGGTACACACACACTCCTTGCATTTTATGTGGTTTCTGGTGATTGAGCTCAGAGCCTTGTGTTACAGAGCAAGGCTCCTTTCATACTGAGCTCTCTCTCTCTCTCTCTCTCTCTCTCTCTCTCTCTCTCTCTCTCTCTCTCTCTCTGTAGCCTACCATGTCAATTTCCCTCTTTTCTTGGTACCATGAAGTCATTGACTGGGTCTTATTCATTTTCATCTCCCCAGTATCTAAGCAGCCATTAGCACTTAGTAGGTGCTGAGTGTATGTAGTATGGAAAGATGACTTTGGAAGTGCTCTGTCCATTCCTGCCTCAGCATCCACACTTACATATATAACAACTTACCAAATTCAAACATTTTCTTTCATTGCTTGAATAACCACATGATGTTTTCACACTGAGAGCTCACTGTGCACCTCCCTGCCCCCCATGGCTTCACAAAATCCTGGTGTCTCAGCAAGGTCTCAAAATCATGAAAGGTCAGAGCCCTCCAATCTGTGCTGATTTGGGTCACTGTTTCCTTGAGACTTCCTTCGCTTCTTCTTTGATTAAAGCCACATTTGCCTTGCCTCCCGCTTTTTAGCAATTACACTAATTAAGCTAATTTTTCTTTGTTCTCTCTATACAATTTGCATAAATGGCAAATTTATATATAGTGTCCCTAATTCTCCTGTAACTGCTCTGTAATTAACAGGATGCTCAGGCTAAATATAAATAAGTGCAGAAGGAAAAACAGCTTTCTGCTAAAATACAGATAGAAGCTCAGAGAAAAGGAAGGCAGAGCAGAAAACAATTCTGAGCCTGTTCTAAACTCATTATACTTGATTGGGTCACAGTTGGAGGATGCTAGCTAAAGGTCAGCTCCCACATGAGTGTCTCTGAGAGCCCTGTCCCCAGGAGCAATAAGAAGACAGAATGGGGGCCACTGTGTTGAAATAATAACATTGTACAATTTCTCCAAGTTCAGGGGTAGTGTGGTGTGGGTAAAGGACTATATAACATCCAGGAAATTGGGACATGAGTTCTAATTCTGGCCAGCCAGATAAGGCACCTTGAATCAGGGGACAGCAAAACCAAATCCCAGAGCTCTGGACACTTTATGGTGACGCTGTAGAACATCCTGCAGCCCTGTCATCTCATTAAGTCCCTGTGATTAAAATATACTAATGATGGAGACATGTTCAAAAATAGTACTAGATCAAGATTGAGACTTCCTTTTACAAATAGAAATGGTTATAAATTGACAAGTAGCTCATATAGGAGTCCTTTGAGTAGTGATTAAGTGATCCATGAATCCTCAATTCTAACTGTAGTTCTGTGACCATGAAGAAATTCCCTAGAGAGTCTGAACTCAAGGCCCAGTTTTCATAGAGTGAGATTAAAGAAATGGCAGTGGACAGTGTAGTGCCTGACATGCACAAGCCCTTGATGCAATTTAGATTATTTGCTTATCAAGTCATGAAACCCAGTCTTTCCTGGGGTTAGGCGAATGGATGAAGCTGAATTTCCAGCCAACCTGTGTCAGCCTCAAACCTCAAAACTTGGGTGACTCAAGAAATGTTATCTGGAAAGAAAATTCCTGAAGTTTCTAAAAATCCTTGAGAATTCTCGAGCTGTGATCAGGGCCATTGCAGTGATAGCAGCACTGTCTCATGATGTCACTTTCAGAAAAGTCAGCTTTGCACTGCACACTTCTCCAAGCCTGGAGAGCAGGGACGTGAAAGATATTTTGCTCTTTGTGGGAGGCGTGGGTAAATAGACATTGTAGATGTCTGTGGTCCAAAGTCTCCAGAGAATGTGGTGTTTAAACCTCTCACCGGCAGCCCATTTTAAGGTTGAAGACCCCTTAGGAGCTTGGTCTTATGATCTTTTCATCTATACCTTTTAAAATTGGTGTTTTTGTACCTACTTTGTATTATATATCATATACTAAAATATGCATATGATGTATAAATAAATAATATACATACCCAGGCATGCCCAATCATAAGAGTTTTATTTATAGTGGAGAGGGAAGCTTGTTACAGGAAATTTTTGTTGTCGTCCCCAGTGGCAGCTGACTGCCATCTTAAGCACAACACAGTGGAAGAGCACAGTTTGTCAGAATTTCAGAGCCTTGGATAAGACACATACACTCTCTGTATCTCATATTTGTTACTCGTGGGCAGAAATAAGAAATATTTCCTTAGTAGTTTGGCTAAGAAAAGAAGGCAGGGTAAGACATAAAATCATTTTTGTGGTAAATAAGCAGATATTATATTTCTCACTTGGGGTAAAAACCTGAGTATTTAGGACACTAATTTGAGTAGCTCTTTGCATGTATGCACATATGCATGCATACACTAGTGCTAATGGTAAGATGTCTGCAAAATAAAACCATTTTATATTCAGTTTAAAAGCTGTTTCATTGTTCCAAGGTGAAATACCATGTAGACACCCACAGCCAAACAGTGGATGGAACTTGGGGACTCTTATGGAAGAATAAGAGAATGGATTTCGTATCTGGAAGAGATAGGAACTCCACAGGAAGACCAACAGAGTCAAGTATTCTGGACCCTTGGAGCCCTCAGATTCTGAACCACCAACCAAAGAGCATACACATATTGGAGCTAGGCCTCCCAACACATATGTAGCAGATGTGTGGCTTAGTGCTCATGTAGGTCTTGAAGACCTGGAACGGGGGCTTTCCCAAAAGCTGTTGCCTGTATATAGGGTATATTCTTCTAGATGAGCTGCCTTGTCTGGCCTCAGTGGGAGAGGAAATGCTTAGCATTGCAGAAACTTGAAGTGTCCAGAGTGGGGGGATAGCAAAGGGAGGGGGGAACTCACTTGATCAGAGGAGAAGGGGAAGGGGTGGAGGAGGGGTTGTGGAAAGGGGTGAGCTAGAGGGGAGCAGTGAGAAGGATATAAAGAGAATAAGTAAAAACGAAAGTTACATTATAAAACAAACAAACAAACAAAACAACCAAAAGGATGAGGTACCTACACCACGTGTGACTCTTCTGCTAAGCAGCAAACAGCCTTGGCTGCCCACCATAGACACACTTTCTGTATCACATTACGTCCTGACAGATGTGGTTTGGCAATGGGTGCTTTGGCTCGCTTCATTCCGCTCCGTGTGTGTTGTCTTACTTCAGCCCCCTGCGCAGGTCACCTTTAAGGCCGAAGAAACACTGCACTGAACATTCCCCTCAGACATGGCTCAGACCATGCCGCTCAGGCTGCCTTGAGCGAAGGCCCACGTGATGGAGCAGGACCCAGTCGGCAGAGGAGTGGACCTGGTGACTTTGACACTCTCCACTGTGTTATCTTCGACCTGGGCTCTCTGAAAACATCGTGTGCTTCTCTTTCTCTGTTAACACTGTCTTTAACTTTTTTTCAAGTAGATAAAGCTTGTTTTTTTTTGTTTGTTTGTTTGTTTGTTTTTTAAGT
>NC_034606.1:34061590-34083064 GCF_900095145.1 Mus pahari
TCCTCCTCCTCCTCCTCCTCCTCCTCCTCCTCTTCTTCTTAAAGATTCTGGCTGTTAGTTAGAGTACATGAGGAAATACTAACTTATATAGCACTTTAAACTTTAAAAGAACCACTCTCTAGAATTTAAAGAGAGAGAGAGAGAGCATGAAGTCAGTTGGTAGAGAAGTGTGGGTGGGTCTGGGAGGAGTAAGAAGTGAATATGATCAGGCTAAATTGTGTGAAAAGAATGCTTTCTTGAAAGAGTTAATAAAAGTAATTAAAAGAGAAGAGCTTGTAGGTTTAGAATTCCCTTATTAAGTTGGTGCCAGAGCCAGCTAGATGGAAACAGCATTGGAAACAGAGCTATACGAGAGGAAGACATTCTGAGCACACTGTGGGATGCTGGGAGAACTGATGTCAACTCTGCACACTGTGGCTATGACTCCACAGTGGGCTGTCAGTGAAAAGTGGCTTTAAGAAACCTTTTATGGGATGAAGGGATATGAAGAAAGAACCCTTAAATTTAGCCACAAGCCTTCTCTAGTGCAATGTACCCAATAATTAAGATCTAAAACTGACAGAGAAACTCCCTGTAAATAGCTCTTCTTCTGCTGGGTAAACCAGAGATAATGAGAGGGATGAACCATGCCAGATCAGGTGATTAAACGAAGGCTCCAGTCCTGGGATGGAGAACAGGACATGTGTTGTACATGATAATGGATTTTTATTGTGAAGGTGATTGGATCATAACTCCTGTAGGGCATCAGTGAAGCCAGGCTTTGAATGCTTCTGTGGGGGTGTTTACAAGAGGATTAACTGAGAGGGTGAAGACCTGCCCTGAAAGTGGGTGGCATCACCCTTTGGGCTGGGGAAAGACAACTTGTGTCAGTAATCCTTTCCCTGCTCCCTGCTCTGCATAGGCAGAGGATGTTCCCAGTAGGGACAAGTCACCCCTGACAGTATGTCTTCCAGACCACAAGGAACTGTATCCCCACAAATCATGGGGGAAACAGAATCTTTCTTCCATAACTCGTTTATTGTCATAGCCATATAAAAAGTGACCAATACAGATGGATGTTTCAGAGAAATAAAGTCCCTACTTACAAATACACCTACATACAGGGAAACCCAGGAGGGGTACAGTAGCCTAGAGCTGGGCCAATAGGGGAGGTATCACATTCCTTAAGTCACAAGGTCTGAGGGAGAAGATACCAGCAGCCAGAGGAAGAAAGCAGTGTGGAAAAGATAGTGTAGGTAAAATAACTCTTCAATGCAGGAACACATGGTGAGTCCCCACTACAGAGAATGAAACAGGGAGATGAATTATCCAGTGTTGCTCTTTGAAACATCTTCTGTTGTCCTCTGCATGTTCTTGTTGATTGGGCCCAGGGAAAACCAGCCAGGAAACCTAGGAGCGGCCCTTAATATAGCCCACAGAGGTGCACATACTAGGGAGATAACTGGGTGAGAAGTATGTTATAGACACCCTTACCCTGAATTTCCTCAACCCACTTCATTAGTACACCTGCATCGTAACGGAGCTTTCTCCATTTGCTTCTTGGCCACAGGATATTTTCTCACCACATCCAGGCTACCCATCTGCCTATTATGTAGGACAACACAACATGCAGAACATTTAACGGCCCACAGTCAACTGCCAAACCCAAGGGTGTATCTCAAAGATTCATGCTGTGTCTCTGCATCTCACTTGCAGTGGTTTGCATGGGTCCAGATCTCAGTACACATTCTTGCTGCCTTCTTCCAGCTCACCACTCACATCTCCCGTTCCTCATATATTGGGATCACCTGCCCAATGAACTACCTTCTTGCCCAATCTAGTCCTAAGACCTCTTCAGGAGACATCGAGACAGAGATGCGTAGAAAATGACCCAGAAGGACAAAGAGAAACTATATAGCTCAATGTGTAAGGGGAATGGAATTGAGGCCTGGGGGCAAATAACTTGGTATAGAAGTACTGTCAAGAAAACAAGCTGGAGGGACTGTGGCAACAGAGAAGAAGGGGCACCCTGCCTGGGATGTTGGGTGTGGTGATGGAAGGTTTCCTGAGAAGTATGATTTCTAAGTCCTGTCTTCTTTCAGAAAGAGGCAGGCATTCTCCAAACTGAAAATTCACAGAGCCTGAAGGTGAGAATTCTGTCCGCTCTTCCTCTCTGTGGGAGAGGAGCTGATTGGAAGCTGCTCACCATTGCTCACTCCTCCTGCTGTTTTGAAAGGTTCTGATATGAGGGAAAATATCCTCTCTGGGGAGCCCTTGCCCTTTCATGATTTGCCAAACACCTCCTCAGCGAGGTACCCAAAGCCCTCTGTAGCTGATTGAGATTCAAAGAGAAAGCAGATCTAAATGAAGGGTCTGAGTGAAAAGACTGTGTTTATTGTTGCTCTCTGGCATCCCTGGCAATCTTCACCAGAGGAATTTCCACACCACGCTGACTGCCTGCCAGGCAGACTGGGGAAAGGCTTCTCGCAGGAGCAGCAGGCACATCTGTTTAAAGGAGAAAATGTTCATGGTGGTGAATTGAAGTTGTTTGATGCACTTCAGGGAAACTGCCCTAAATAGTCTTTGATGCATACCTCTTAATAACCTTCGTTCTACCTGAGTGTGGCCCATGTGATTTTAAGATAATAGAAATCAGAAAATGGAGGCTGGTACTCCAGCCCAAGTCCCTCATTTATATGGGAAATCGTGGTCAGAGCAGACAAATGGCTACCATATGGCCACGGGGCATATGAGTTACAGAGAGAACATAGTACCCATGGCTACCTCAGTGGGAAAGTTGCAGGATGGGAGCTTGATCCACAAGTGTCTATCCGGTCTTACAAAAGTCAAATTCTGCATGCATTTGTTGGGCACAAGTCGAGGATCTGACCCTATGTTACACTTTGAATGCTAAAAGGTGAAAAAACAGCGATGCGGAATAAAACCCAAATTGATTTGACCCTCAAGACACCATAGTATGTTAAGAGACATGGATTTTCAATTCAGCCAGTGTAGCTATCCTGGAAAGCCAAGACACTGATGGACATGCCAGTATGCACAGAACAGGGAACATACAGGATCCTTACATACTCCATCTCCATACTGGGTAGAGGAGTGTTCAACAGAATTTCATGCTCACCCAGCACCCCAGATTGTGATCTTATCTAGAACTGGGGTCTTGGTGAATATAATTGCTTAAAATGGCATCCTATTGGGTTAGGAGAATTAGTCTTAAAATCAGTGACAAATGTCATTATAGGAAAAACAGCTGAAAAGAGAATGCTACACGAAGACAGAGGCAGGGGGTCAGAATGACAGAGTTTCTCAGAATAAATAGCAAGAGTTGCAGGCGATGCCTAGAAATCAAAGGACAGGCATATGATGGAGCTGCCCCTGCGGGATTTAGAGGAACAACAGTTCTACCAACACCTCCCTTTCTCACTCCCAGCCTCCACAATGGTATCAGAATATACTTCTGCTCTCTTAAGTCATGTAGTTCATGGCACCTTGTTACAGTAGTCTTGGAATGTTAAAAATTGTCTTTAAGCTAAAGGCTTGGTTTCTTCCTACAGGGTATAGGGAGCTGTTAAAGGGCAGATTGTCTTTAATGTAAGGCTGACTCATATTTCTATATCAGTCACCTGCACTTTTCCCATCATTTGAGGTGACCTCAGAACACCTGTATCATAAAACTACTATGCAAAGCTTTCAACTCCCCACTCCTGCAGAAGACAGGCCAGGGAAATTATCAAGGAAAGCTTCCCAGCAAGGTGGCTCATGAGAGAGTCCTTAGAGGACCACGATGAAGAATTCTCTTATAGAAAGTGACAGAAGGAGAGTCTATGCAAGTGGAACAAGAAGGACAAAGTCTTGGAATTGAAAACAAGAGGCATATATTTGCAACTGTATGCTATATGTTTGTGTTTATGATACTGTATGTGCACATGTGTGAAGGTGTTTTAAACATGTATATGCATGTATAATCAACAAGTAGTATCTGAAGGCCTGAGGACTGAGGATAAGAAAGCTTACAGTTTGAGGTATACGGTAAGTATATCACACAGTAGGGAAGTAATGGTGGCAGGAGCTTGAGGCATTGAGTCATATTGCATCACGTTGCATGCATACGCAGGAAACAGCAGGAAATTAATGCTGGTATGCACAGACTTCTTCCAGTATAGCAGTCAAGCATGCAAGCACTTTCATGGGTCAAGGTAGGCCTTCTCACTTCAATTCACTTAATCTAGACATCCCTCCAGACATCCTGGAGCCTAAGTTAATCTAGATCATCTCTCACAAGCATGCCCAGAGGTCTCTCCTAGGTGATTCTAGATCCATCTAAGCTGACATTTAATAATAACCATCCTAGTATCCACCTTAGGTGACAGACCTTATATTAGTCAGGGGCTGTCACTATGGCCAAACACTTGGGAAAGGCAACTGACAAAAGGGAAGATTTATTTCAGACGTGACTTCAGAAGACTCAGTCTAACGTCAGATGGAGACATTGCTTTGGGACAAAGATGAGGCAGAATATGATAACAAAAGTATGTGATGGTAAGGAATGCTTACCTCATAGCAGGCAGGAAGCAGAGAGAGAGGCGATGTAGAAAGGGCTCAGGTCTGAGATAGATTTCTCTAAAGCATGCATCAGGAACCTACTCCCTCTACCTGGGTTCTCACTTCCACAGTTCCACCACCCCTCAATAATCTATTCGAGGTTTGAATCTATCAGTGGACTAAATCATTTATTATACCAGAGTCCTTATGATCTAATGGAAACACCCTCAGAGACACGCCTAGAGGTGAGATTCACTAATCTTCTATGTGTTTCTCAATCCATCAAGGTAACAATCAGTATTATCCATCACAGACAATGTAACAGCTCATATAGTAGTCAGCTGGTTAACCTCAAATCACTCCAATGATAGTTCAGATACAAAGGAAAGAGACCATATAAGTGGATTTAGAGACTTTAAACATTAGAAATGTTGGCCTAAATAAGTGCTGATGTATTTTAACATCTCCATAGGCTCCATAGGTGTAACTTCTCATGCCCACTAGTGAAGGGATCGGCTACAGAGCAAAAGAACACAGAAGCCCAAGGTTTTTGTTTTCTGCCAGAGCACTATAGTTTTTTTCTTGGTTCTAGAAATGATTATATGTACATACACATAAACTGGAGTCAATGGGAATATATTTTATTATTTATATTATACTATCTATTATTATCACACACATGTACATGTACATGTACATGTACATATACATATACATATACATATACATATACATATACATATACACAGTCATATGTGTGTATTTGGGGCTTATCCCTTGAGATTGCATAACCTGTCAGCAGGCTTGTTCTTGGATTCTCTCTTCCTCTACAGACATTGGCTGCCTATCGCTCATTATGCAGGGGTAGAGCCTTGTGATAGTTCCCTCACCCATGCTGGTATATACACTGATATCATTATGCAGTTCTTGTGAAAGTATTCATACTGTTGAGATCCATCGGTGCACCATGATTTTGTCTAGAAGACCATTGTGCAGCCGGTAAGAGTGTTCTCCGGGTCTTCCGGTCATTCTTCTACAAGGTTCCCAAAGCCTTAGGTATATAGGATTTGTATTGCAGATGTATCGACTGGAGATAGGCACCATACAATCATTACTCTCTGCAATGCAATTCATTATTGATCTCTGTAATAGCTTCTGCCTTTTGAAAAAATGACAAGAGATGAGAGTCCCTGTATCTCTGAATATAAGGTTAAGCATTTAGAAAATGGGTAAAAATAATCCCAGTTTAGTGGCAGTAGTAGGTTTTCCTCTAGGACCTATGATATCTCCAGTCATGGATAGTTGGCTGGGTTTACAGTACCAACCATGAATTCCTTCCTTAATTACTATGTTTAATATGTTTGTTGAAATAAAATAGTATGTGCAAGTTGACTTTAATTTTTTGCAGATTTATAATCTTAACACAGAATTTATAACAATAGTCTCACTCTACTGGTCATGTAGATATAAACAAATATTATGACCCTATTGAATCATTTTACAGTCAGTGCCTTTTAGTACTGGTTTGTGTGTGTGTGTGTGTTTGTGTGTGTAGATCTGAGAACAACTTGTGGAAGTTCATTCTCTCCTTCTATCATGTGGACTCCAGAGGTTGTACTCAATCCTTTATTCTATCTTCAGCTCCTGATAGTCTTTATTTATTTATTTTTTTGAGGATTTGTTCACTATATTTTGAACATAGTCATGCCCTCATCTTCCTTTCTTATCACCCCCAGAAAAATTCCATTCCTTTCCACCAAGTTTGAGACAACTTCTTCCTCCCCTACTGAATCCAGTTTATGTTGCCAGCTCATATTGGGCTTAGGGCCCGCTTTGGTATGTGGTAAGCCTATGGGGTAGGGGGTTACATCATTAAAGAAAATAGGCTATGCCTCTTCTCGAAGCTATCAAATGCCAATATCTCCACATACACCTACTCTTTGGAGTTTTGTCCAGCTGGAGTTTGTACATGTCTGGTGCACACTGTCATAATTGTTATGAGTTCAAATGTACATCTTCCCTGTTGTGTCTGGAAAACACCTTTTAAAAAAAGTTTTTCACCAAACCTAGCTCTTACACTCTTTCTGACTCTTTGTTCTACATATGGTTGAGTCTTGGGAGGCTATGACATGAAAGTCCAGTTTCAGGATGAGCACTCCATGGTCTTTTGTTCTCTACACATTGTTGAGACTCTCAATTGTCATCTTCTGTATGGAAAAGATGGGATTTAGAGATGCTCTGATCTATGTGTACAGCAATAAGTCATTAGGAGTCCTTTTTAATACTATATCCATTCCATAGCATAATAGCATTGGATTCTCTCCTAGGGCCCGTGACCTCTCTAGCTACAGGTTCTGAATCCTTCTAACGGTATACCAGGTATTTCTATTTATTGAAGTCAGTTTTCAAGTCTGCAATTCTCTTTATTATTTCCTTCAGCTCTGTGCTTGCTTTTCTTGTACTTCCTCAGTAAACTGTGTGGAGTCTTTGACGATGTTTATAATTGTTCTTTTAAATTCCATGTCCCGGAGTTAATCTATATAACATTTTTTGTAAAATTCATGGTCTTTTGGGGAGCGGGAGGAAAGGAAAATTGTATTTACATTTCATATTTTTTTGTGTGTGTTTCTGTAATGGGACCTGGGTATATGGGCTTATTAAGTCAGCTGTGTATAGAATATAAGAATCCACTCTGTCTCTGCTGAGTGAAAGATTGGCTCTGTCTTTGCTGTTGCCCAAGCTTAGTTGACTTCAGATCGAGTATGAAGATATTGTAGGTCAGTTCTTCAGATACGCAGTAGTGATTTTTATTAACGCGTCTTTTTTTATCTCTAGTTCAATGGCAACCAAGAAAGTAAACAAATGTGGCTTCTAGCTGGGTCTGAGCATATGGAGGTGATGCAAGGGTAGGGATCCAAGTCAAGTTCCCTCCTAGAGCATGTGGGTATTATTCATCATTGGGCCAGGGCATGGAGGGGTGACACAGTCAAGAGTTTGGGGTGGCTTACCTAGAGAAAACTTATACTGGTGTAACTCCAAACTGGGCCTGGGAATGGAGAGGTGGCATGGGCAAGAGTCTTGGGTGACTCACCTGGATAGCACACACATAGATAAGGATTCTGTCTGGACCTGGAAAAGGGACAGGGTACAGGTAATAATCTGGTTGTGTTAGTGTGTGTGTGTGTGTGTGTGTATGTGTGTGTACATATGTTTATGTGTGTTATACACTTGCGTTATTGAATTTGAAAAGATGCTTGCTGGGGCCCAAAGAGGTCGTCAGATCCCCTGGATCTAGAGTCACAGGTAGTTTTGAGCCACTTGACGTGAGTGGTTGGACCTGAACTACATTCATCTAGAAAAGCAGTAGATCTGTTAAGTGCTGAGGTATCACTCCAGCCCCATACATTTATATGGATATATAAATATTTATATGTATACATATATATTACGGTATCATTATTTCTACTTAACTTTTTAAAATTTGTCTCTTTCCCTCTTTTAGCTTAGCCTCTATCTTTTCTTTTAACTCATAAGTTAAACATACACCTTTTGACATTTAATTTTTTCCAATACATAGATTTAAGACTGTATATTTTCCTCTAAGTATACTTTAAATTGTATTACTTAAGCTATAATGTGTAATCCTTTTTTATCATCATTCACTAAGTTTCCGTTATGATTGCTAATTTAGCTTATGAATTATTAATTGTGCCTTCTCAATTTCTAAACATATGCTTTGTTTCCTTGCATTATTTTACTCAAATAAGACTCAAGTAATGGTCTATTTACTTTTGTAGCAATAAAGCAGAGGTTCACTGAAAAATGTCCGGTGGGTGCAACAAATACACCTAGTTTATCCTACAGAAAATAAAAGAACAGACAAAATTACTTTATTTCATATACGGAGTATATAGCTACACAGAACAGTTTTATTTTCTAGTAAATTTAATTCTATTTTCATGAGCATGCAGCATCTCATTCACACACTTTGTTACATCTGCCAGGACTGTAGTTGGTGCTGAGTTTGCACAGTTTTGTGGTTGGCCAGAAGCACGTTCCCAGGGAGGTTAGAGAAGGAGGGCCTGACCAGGAGCAGGGAAATCAGGAGGAACTTCAGAAGTGTAGTACTATGGGGAATAACTTGCAACTAGTCAGAGAATGGAGTGTGGTCTCCAGGCAAGAGGGCCACACTAGATACAAGTATGGAGCGTGGCAGAACACGTGACTTCACTTAATGCAAGAATGCAAGTTTGGAGATTTCTGTGTAGTCTTCAGAAATCAGGCCTGTGATGGTTTGTAAGCTGCTTTCTACTTATTCCCTCTGACCCCCTTTGTGGCTACTCAGATAAGTCCAGAGTGAGAACACAAAAGGCAGCTGGCAGTATAATAGTGTTCTCACCTTGTGCCCAGTAACGTGTTGAGAGCTTTGCGTACTTCATTCCACTTCACTCCACAAGGATCTTGAGTAAGCTGCCCTGCTGTACATTGCAGATATGGAAATTGAGTATCAGATTGCCAATACTTTCCTGAGGTCTCTGCTATGGACTCAGTTATGTACAACAAATGATATATCCCAGTTTTGGGGAGAAATTATCACCCCCCACACACACACACAATTCATATGTTGCCTAATTCTCCATGTGGTTGTGTTTGGAGATGGAGCCTTTGGTAGATAAATAGGTTTAGATGAGATGGTGATCATGGGAGGGGTTTTCATGATGGAATTAGTGCTCTTAAAGTAAGAAACAAGAGAGCCCATTCTCCTTTGAGGATACAACTCGATGGCAACCTTCAGTAGTTCAGAAAGAGAGTCTGCGTGGGTATCTGAATCAGCAAGTACCTTAATATTAGAATCCCCAGCCTAGAACTGTGAAAAATAAATTCCTGTGGTTTAAATCTGCCAGTCTATGGTAGGTTGTTATGACACCCTGTGCTATCATGTATTTACAGCTAGAAAGTAGCTAAGATAGATTTTGGTCCCTCAGGCTCCAAATACAGTAGAGCCCGTGCCCTCCCTCCTTGTCTCTCTACAGAGCCTAGAATTGTCTAATCAGCCTCCCAAAGGCAGTGATGCTGAGTTGCAAGCATTTATCAATATTACCACAAGCTTTGGAGCAGTTGCACATATACAACAGCATCTCACAGGTAAGGGAAGCCACAGCTACAGTCAACTCTAACTAGAAGCAATAATATTCAGCTAAACAACTTAACCAGTAGAGATTATTCTTTCCCTAGTAATTAGATGTCCAGAGGTGGTGATTCATTATCAGTGCTGAGTTAGTCAGTATTAATGAAGCCTAAGAAATGCCATGCGATTCTAAGATAAAAATATCCAAAGAAAATGGGAGGAATAGGTGATGAGGGATTTTTTTAAATCCGTTTTTAAAATCAGAAAGTGGGGAGGAATAATTTCTAAACCAGAGTCCCAACCTCAGGAAACTTTGCTCTGTGCATCATTGGCCTAAACTGCCTTGTTGCCTAGGCAAGCTATGGAGTAAGGACCTAGAATTCCCACTGTATGAGAAGCAGGGTCAGCTAGAGATCATATGGGATGTGGTGGTTTGAATGCAGTTGGCCCAGGGAGTGGCACTGTTAGGAGGTGTGGCCTGTTGAAGTACATGTGGCCTTTTTGGATGAGTGTGTCATTGTGGAGGTGGGCTTTGAGATCCTCCTTCTAGATGCCTGGGAGTCAGTTCTCTCCTAGTAGTCTTCAGATCAAGATGTAGAACTCTCATCTCCCCAGCACCATGACTTGATGCTGCCATGCTTCCTGCCTTGATGATAATGGACTCAACTTCTGAACCTGTAAGCCAGCCCCACTTAAATGTTGTCCTTTGTAAGAGTTGCCTTGGTCATGGTGTCTCTTCACCAATGGAAACCCTAACTAAGACAGAGAAGTAGAAATCAATATGTCTACCATAGGAGTTCAGTTCAGTTTACTATCTGCTGATTTGCAAATATCTATGATTACTTTAGAGAACAATTAATTTATTCCTTAAGGAATGAAGGTTGGCTGAATTGCTTTCAAAACTGAGAGTGGGTCAATTATATTCAGTTCATCAAGTAACATTTACTGAAAATCTACTTTGTGTCAACCAATGTACAGAGTTAACATAGAGATGAAAACATGGAGATGTTAACATAGAGATTGATGATGATGATGGTGATAATGATGATGGTGATAATGGTGCTGATTTTGATGATGATGATGGTAATTATTGTGACATGATTGTGATGGGGGTTATGATGGTGATTATGATAGTAGTGATGGTGGTGTTGGATGTTGATGATAGTGATGATGATGATTGAGATGATGGTGATGCTAACTATGATGATAGTGGTGATAGTGGTTGTGCTGCTGATGCTGGGGATAGCAATGATGATGAGAATGGTCATGGTGATGACGATGGATTTCTTCATTTTAGGGAAATAAACCCTAACAATCTCTTGTCTGCTATTAGACCTCTTTGCCTATAGGGCTGACATCACAGTAGTTATTATAAAGGATTTACTAAGTGTCCCAGTCTTCTTATTCTGCCTTAGGCACAGAATGATCTGGAAATACTAGAATGTGGGTCAGTGAATACAGGATTGACCCTCAGGGAATTTATGAGACAAAGCAGACAAACACCATGATGTTGAAATTCTAGGGAACATTAGATTTTCTGGCTATCTTCAAAAGTCCACTATATCAGGCTATAACACTCTAGGTTTTTCCATTATAGGACTTGAATAACATGATGTCTCTTTTCATCCTTCTAGGCTGAGATAGGACAAGAGGCATGTCCCAGTTATAGCCTGGGCACCATTCTAGGCCTCAGCTGAGAATGGCTATTGGGAAAAGCCAGCCAGACTTGCACATCATGGGAGGGGTAGAGCAAGGCGTCAGCCCCTTTGAGCTGAGAGCACATGGACATGAGGAACAGAGAGAAGAGTGAAAAAAAAATATTGTAGTAAACTATTGACTCCTATGTGGACATACCCATCAGGAGCTTAATCTAAACCTCCAATCCAATCCTTACTTCAACCTTGCAAGGCACAGAAATGTTAAGCAACTTGTCAGGAAGCAACAGAAATAGGTTTATAAACCAGGCTGCACCTGCCTGAGTAAGGCTCTTCAGGACACTGAGGTGATCTGAGAACACCCGTTAACCCAGGATGGTCTGTTCAAATGGGTAGCATGCACGGGAGATATTCCAGAAAGGAAAATAAGACCAGATGGTGGTATATGTGAGGGATGACCATAAGCTCCCTGAGAGCAGACTCTGTGCTTAATTCAGCTTTTATTCCAACAGCCTGGTAGGTAGCAGGCGACAGGGAGATGTTTACTTAGGTAAATGGATGGAAAGATTCGTACTCTAATTAGAAAAAAAGAAAAGAAAAGGAAAGAAAAAAGCACCAAACTATGGGATTTAGTTTTCAACCTCCAGGTATCAGAAGCCTAGAAAGTTTCTCAAACAGAAGCAGGAGGGGAATAGCACTGTCCTGACTATCTTCATGCAATCTTCACCCACAGCTCCCTAGTGCAGTTTCTCTTTGCATTCACAGAGGGAGGTCTGTGCCTTTCCAGCTAGCTTTGACTGGGTTAATGGTCTGGTGGAATGAGTCTAATATGAGGAGGAGAATTCTGGCATAGGCAAACAGGAAAGCTACAGCTGAGAGTCCTCCATCTTCCAGCCTGCTGAGCCCTCTGTAAGCCACCCCACCAACCCTTTGTGGATCAAAGACTAATCCTTGGCTCCATTTTCCACTTGCCACTCAGGTCCAGTCACCGCACTGTGAATGCATTTCTCAGATTCAGCTTAGACCCATCTGTCTTCTCCCTTTCCCTCTCATGCTATCTTGGCATGTACTTCTGGCATGTCTTTGAAACATGCCCCAGGGTTGAAAATGCATGACCTGTTCCCGAGGCACTGCTGCTGCCAGCATCTCACCACCCAGGCTGGGAAATAGAGCAATGGCAATCAATATACACTTACAGGGAGAAGAGTTTGAGCAGGTACCATGTCTGTAGGAACCGAGAGTTAGTAGTGAATGTATAAGCATAGAACATCTACTGAGAAAAGCTGTAGGCTCCCAGTGAAGCTAGTCAAGAAGGAGCCATGTGTGCTGCAGGTGGTGAAGTCATGGGGACAAATCTATTCAAGGCCATCAGAGTTTACATTGTGTCACTGTATATCATGCAACTGCATACCTTGATTGCTGCACATGGAGCAATGGGATTTGATGTTTCCTTGCTGGGTTTTTGTCTTACTCTTGTGTACTCCTTCTCTGTTGACATCTTATTCTTCTTCAGAATGTGAATGTTCATTCTGAGCTACTGTACATTGGAAGTACATAGACTTATCTTTTGATTTCATAGGGATTAACAATTAATAGATTTACAGCCAATAGACTGCTTTGAATCTCACAAGGACTGTGAACCCCAGAATTCCAAATGAGTATTGAGTATTAAGGCCATGGAGCCTTTAGAAGTTAAAGTAAATGCATGAGTCTTTAGGGCCAAGGATGAGTTGAATCTGAAACTTTACTCACAGGCTCTTGCTTGGAGTAATTTGTCACAATGTGATGGAAATTTTGATGTGGGGCTCAGCTATGAGAGGTAGATAACTAATGGTGGGCCTTTGAAGGTTATGTCTGCCCTTGCTTCAGGTTATGGGTCTCTGCTTCCTGGTCTACCATGTGATTGAACATAAGCCTCATGCTCTGGAGACCAGACACACAGCCACTTTTACCTATACTGAACTGAAATCCCTCTGAAACTGTGGGCCAAAATAATCCATCTCTAGATTTCTTTCTTTTAGGGACTTTGGTCACGGTGTTACAAAAGTACTGTATGTGTTTCTGGTGCTGGGAGTCTTAGGTTACTGTATTGATTCCATGGAACAAATGTTCAGTTCTAAGCTGGAATTAATATCAAATGCTTTTGGGCATGGCAGTGTTGGCGCACGCCTTTAGTCCCAGCACTTGGGAGGCAGAGACATGCACATTTCTGAGTTCGAGGCCAGCCTGGTCTACAAAGTGAGTTCCAGGACAGCCAGGGCTATACAGAGAAACCTTGTCTTGAAAAAAAAAACCAAAAAAAAAAAAATGCTTTTGGACACAGTGTTAATGAAACATATAAAACTGAACTGACAACAGGTAGTTTCTTAGAGCAAAAATAGAGAGCATATTAAGAAAGAGAGCTGTTGGTTGAGCACATTTTTCTGAGAAGATAAGAATAAAGAGACACAACTCGCATGGCACATATCTATCAGAAGTAATTGTAGACTTAGTTGTACTCAATGATGGAAGGGATAGATTGAACATGTCAAGTTCATATTTTTATGCTGGGTAAGGTCCATGAATAAAAGATGTGACAAGTGGGCTGCAGATTGCATTTTAGAATATTACTTATCCCGTATTAGTTTAGATTTTATTACTGTGAAGAGACACCATGACCAAGGCAACTCGTATAACAGGCAACAATTAATTGGGACTGTCTTATAGTTTCCAAAGCTCAGTCCATTATCATCATGGCTAGAAGCATGGCAGCATCCAGGAAGACATGGTGCTGGAGAAGGAGCTGATCTTGAAGGCAAGAGTATGTCTCCCGCAGAAGGCAGGGTTTTAGCACTAGGAGCCTCAAAGCCCACCCCTAAACTGGTGCACTTCCTCCAACAAAACCACACCTATCCCAATAAGGCCATGACTCCGAATAGTAGCACTTCCTATGGGCCAAGCATGTTCAAACCACCACAAATTTCACACTCATTTTCACACAACACAGTCTAATTCATTGGCTTTTGCTATGCATCAGATCAAAATCTTCCTTCATTTATTTATTCCTATATTAAAGTTTGCTCTCCTTTCTCCAGGCTGAGTTGCAAAGAATGCCTCTTGAGTATTCTTTTTCTTCTAAATCACTAGCTCCTTTGTGGCTATGAAGCCATCACTTCTCACTTCAGCTCTTTCCTATACTGATTCCTGGAAATCACACCTGGATCATGTCTTCATCCTACTAGCTGTGTGAAAATTATCAACAAGTGCAGAATGACTTCCCATGCCAGCCAGCACAGGCTGATTTTGAGCTCCTTGGCTTTTAGAAAGTTATTTTCTTTATGTATCTTTAAGGCTCTTCCCTCCTCTCTCAATATAATTGCTCTTGCTCCTATCTTTAAGGCTACTCGGGAACTTTTATGTGTACCAGGTTGATTTCATGGAACAGTAGAGAAGCAAAGATGTGGGTTCAATAGACAGAGTAAAGGTACAGTTTATAGAACTCTTTCTGGTTTATACTACATTGCCGGTGGATTTGTAGATTAAGGAGGGCTTTGATAGATATGCTGAACCCAACCTCATCTTATTATAGCCCTTGGCCAAATGCCTATCACCCCCTAGTTTCTTTTGGTGAAGAATAGTCTGTATTTTTATTTTAAACCAAAGGATTTTGCTGCACTTTCTCTGTCAAGGTTTCGGTTCATAGATAAGGTTGGCATAGATAAGAGTTAGCATATTAATCAGTGAAATGAAGTAATCAGAATTAGGTAACATTTCCTATGGAAAAATTGTGCCTCATACAACATAAAGAATGTAGCTTTATTGCTCCATGGAGCTAGCTGCCTGGGAGTTGAAACTGCCCTTGCAGAGACAGACAGGAAATGATATGTTGCTGGAGTCTTAATATCTATTTAAATGAATAAGGACATTTTATTTGTTTTTATTTTCACCTTTGAGGTCCTGAAAGACTGATGGCCTCTTCTTATACTTTATTCTGATTTGCATTTGTAATAAAATACAATTTAATTTTATATCTTGAAATATATTTTAGTTTCCAAGTCTCTTGCTTTCTTAAAATTTTGCCGACATTTTTTTTTTGTCATTGATGCTCTTGTGGAATGAATACAGATATAAATATAAATACAGATATAAATATAGATACAGAAGCTTACTTCAGTTTGAAAATTTGCTCTATTCTTCCAACTGATGACATTTCGGGATAACATTTGAAATGTAAATAAAGAAAATATCTAATAAAAAAACGACAAAAAGAAGAAATGTGATTTTTGTGTGTTTAATTCTTAAGTGCCACATACGCACTAAAAATAAGTAGCCAGGGCTTGAAAGATGCCTCTGTGATCAAAGCACTTACCATGCAGGCACGAGGACCAAGTTTGAGGGTCTGCATATAACTCCAGCTTTAGAAGATGTTAACAGGGGTACCCGCTTTCCCACACACATATGGGTGTGCCCACACACATGCATACCTACATTCACATGAAAATGGGGAAAAATGGCTGGCTTCTACGTGTTACCATATTTTTATACAGTTTAGATTCTATGTGGGGCCATACATGCAGTGCATCGTTGACAAGAATGGACGAAGAAGAGAATATAAGCTTGTTAGTAGGACTAAAATCCAAGAGGCTTGGGTAATTCAGACTTACTGAATTAGTGGAGTCACTGGCAATCTTTACTCACATACAGAAAAGAGGATGGAGATAACCTTTTGCACATGGTGTGGGATGATCTAAGTAACTGCAAGGGGGAGGGCAAACCTTAAAGGAGCCAGCTGGGGCTGAAGCTCTTCTGGACAAAGGAGGCAAAGGTTATATAAAGAGATGGGATTTGGTAGAGAATTTGTGCAAGGAAGAGGAGAGAGGAAAGGGAGACAGGAGTAGGAAGGGGAAGAGGGAAACACAGAGAGAGGTAGAAGAAAGAAAGAGGGAGAGGGGGAGGGGCAGGAGAGGGAGAGAGGGAGAGAGGGAGAGAGGGAGAGGGAGAGGGAGAGGGAGAGAGAGAGAGAGAGAGAGAGAGAGAGAGAGAGAGAGAGAGAGATGCTGTAGAAAAGGAAAATGGTTAATAAAGCAATGTAGGTCTGCAGTGTTGGTAGATGTGTTTTGCTCTTCTCTGTAACCACAAATACCCTTCCTTTCAAGTCTTAACTTTTAAAGAAATAAACCATTCCCTTCTAGACAGACACTGATTTAATTTCTGATGTGGTAGAGTGGAGAAAGCTTGGTGTGTGTGTGTGTGTGTGTGTGTGTGTGTGTGTGCGTGTGTGTGTGTGTGTGCTTGCGCACGCACGCATGTATGTATACATGAGTATGAATGAGTGTCGTCAACAAAAGTTTCTGGGACAAAGCTGTGTCGGCAGAGCAAGACTGACTTTTCTGGTTAGAACTGGTGACCAGATTCTCTCTGGTGATGTGGAGAGATTGTGATGGTGCAGGCCCAGACCTAATTATTTTATCTTAAACTAGCTTTAACCTCATGAAGAGCCATTCCTCAAGCAACTCTGTGACTAATAGATTAAAACCCAAACCAAAACAAACAGTCAGAAATCCTTTTCAAGTCTCTTAAGTCGGCCAGCCACTACCTTCCACCAATCCCACAGCTAAGAATGTCATCAGCATCTGAGGGTGCTGCAAACCTTCCTTGCTGTGACCACCCCTCTGCTATACCTACCAATGTATTTTACTCTGGCCTGATCTGTTACTGCCTTTGGTTTGTGAAACTATAAAACATTGTGAAAGTGTTCCCATGTTGAAACATGGAATTTAGACTAAACTAAATCTGTGCCCTGGGTCATGGTCACTCAAATTTGACTCTAGAATAAGCCATTCTTTAAGGCAAGAGATGTGGTATTTTTTCCATCATCAGTATGTATGCATGTGTGTTTATGTGCAGGTCTACACACATGCATGTATATCGGCATGAGTGCATCATCTGCATACATGTGTATATGTGCATGACATATGTGTGTTCCTGCTTCTATTTCAATGTTCATGTAGTAAGAGAGTTAAGAGAGGGACACACAAGAGGACTCAGCTATATCTCAGTTGTCGCAGTCGGTCAAGTTCAGAGTCCTGCAGAGTGGCCCAAGATGGAGTGAATCTGAATTTAAGCCCTAGAACCCACATAAAACCCAGGCATAGTATATGTGCTTGGAAGTCCAGTGATATTAAGGTGGAGACAGGAAGACCTCTGGGGCTCACAGGTCATATGGCCTAGCCTAAGCTTCAAGCCCCACATCCCAGTGAGAGATCCTATCTCTAAACTCCAGATGCATTAATCTGTGGGCTAAGAAGGACACAAAGTTGGGTAGATTACAAAAGGTATTGCAAAACACATGAAACTCAAGAAGAATGAAGATCAAAGTGTGGACACTTCTCCCCTTCTTAGCATTGGGAACAAAACACCCATGGAAGGAGTAACAGAGACAAAGTTTAGAGCTGAGATGAAAGGATGGACCATCCAGAGACTGCCCCACCCGGGGATCCATCGCATCATCAGCCACCAAATGCAGACACTATTGCATATTCCAGCAAGATTTTGCTGAAAGGACCCTGATATATCTGTCTCTTGTGAGGCTATGCCAGTGCTTGGCAAACACAGAAGTGGATGCTCAAAGTCATCTATTGGATGGAACACAGGGCCCCCAATGGAGGAGCTAGAGAAAGTACCCAAGGAGCTGACGGGTGCTGCAACCCTGTAGGTGGAACAACAATATGAACTAACCAGTACCCCCAGAGCTCATGTCTCTAGCTGCATATGTAGCAGAAGATGGCCTAGTCGGCCATCATTGGGAAAAGATGTCCCTTGATCTTGCAAACTTTATATGCCCCAGTACAGGGGAACACCAGGGCCAAGAAGTGAGAGTGGGTGGGTAAGGGAGCAGGGGTGGGGATGGTATAGGGGATTTTCGGGATAGCAATTGAAATGTAAATGAAGAAAATACCTAATAAAAAATTGGAAAAAAAAAAAAACAAAAGGATATAGACATGTGAAGAGTGGAGGAAGAGGTCAATATGGTCAAGACACATTATACAAAGTCCGCGAAGAACTGCTAATCAAAAACAAACAAACAACAACAAAAAATCAGATGGACAGCTACCGAGGAAGAAAACTCAAGGTTGACTTAGGGCCATCATATGCTTGTGCCCCCCTTTACACACATTTACACCTGCACACATACGTGCCCACATGAAGAGTCCCATAAACACTTTTATTCAAAAGAGATTTTGACAGATATTTCTTATATTTCACTAGCAACTCAAGGCAGCTAAAATCAGGAAAACACAAAAGACTTTTTCACATCCTAAGTGGAGGATAATGGATAGTGTACAATTGATACACGCTTAACGTTTCTTATGCCGAAGTAATTTTGAGAGATCTTTGCTCCTTGCTGCTTATAAGTGATGAAATAGCATCCATAAAATGCAGGTCAAAAAAAGCACAGCTTGAAAAAGCAATTAAAACAACCCTCTATTGCTTTCCCCAGTCACCTCTTTGAAATTTATGCAGCAGGTCCACCTTTTCATGCCCCTAATAAAAACAATGCAAACTCACTCATAGCTTTTTAAGCCATTTTAAGTCCCAGCCATTGTCTTGATTTAGTACTCCAGTGCCCACTCAAAGATCTTAGCCCGAATGGGGTGATTTTAGAGTGAGTCTTCTTCATTCTCTTGGGCATGGATATGTTTGCAAGAGCCTGTGGTGGGGAAGGTGGGACCTTTGTGGTGGGTTTCTCAATATCTGACTTCTGTTTTAACTGTTTCATGAACGACAGCTTCTTTTCCATTTCTATCTCTCTGGGACTGGAAGGGGTGAGAGGACAGGGACAAGTGAGATCTGCTTTGGATGTCACCAGAGGACCTGTCAGAACCATTGACATTCCTGGATACTTCTGACATCTTTTATTTACAAAATGCTCTGAAAGTCTCCCACCCCAGATAGAAGCAAATGCATTTTGGAAGATGCCTCCTTCCTTTCCTTTCTTAACCGCTAGAATTCTGATTTTTTTTTTTTTAAATAATGAGATCTCACCATGACTTATAGTATTAATTTTAAGGCACCTGCTCTGGCCCTTTCTCAATAGAAAAAAATCACACACTGTCTCTCACTGGCTTCTGGAAAATGCTCCTGTGGACTTTGCTCCAAGAAACCCTAGGTTTCTAATCCAGAAACTGGTGATAGGCCCTCTTCTCTGGGGTTCCTTGATTAGGAGTGGATCTCAATGTAAGAAATACTTCCTGGAGCTTTGGGGTGACCCACAGAGGCCCAAAATGCACAAAATGCACTGTTGCAAGCATCTCTGCAGGTTTCCTCTCTCCATCACTTTGACTTACTTTGCAACTGCAGCGTGGATGTGGCTCTTTGGGCAGGCGCCCTGACATTTCCTTTTGAGTTCTACCACTGGGAATCTGGATTTGAATTTCTCATGTGTTACCTCATGGCACTTGCCAGAGGCTTTGAATGTAACAGCCTGCTATAAATTTGCCTCAAGAGATATCTTGTGTGCCAAGAAGAGAATTTTTTTTCCTCTCTCTCTCCCTCCTTCTCTTTTTGGTCTTTCATCCAAATGTTCTGTGCCTGTGCAACTCTGTGACTCAGTAGCTTAGACACATTCTCTAAGTCACAAGATGGAATGACTCACACCTGTTTTATACTGTCTCTAAAGATGACACTGAGTCTTCAGGGAGGATGACAGCATTTGGTACAATTCAGGTAAGGTGGGAAGCTAGACTGAAGAAAAAAAAAATCCCTGGAAAATTAAGATGAGACATCACATCTGGTACTGAGGACAGAGCATGGCATAAGGCATCCTGTTAGCTACATAGCACATCACTTAATTTTTAAGACAGTCATCCTCATCTCCGAGGTAGTACTACTTCTTCAGATATTGCTCAGATGTTACTTTTTCTAGAAAGCTTGCTTGACCACAGACCATAGTCAGGCGGTGCTCTACTCTTACAGAGCAAATTACAGTCAAGTATTTATCACACCGGGCAGTAATTGTCTGCTTGCTTCTCAACTTCTTCATTTATTATCTACATGAAAACAAGGCCGACAAGTGACTGTGTTATCATTTATCCTAAATTCCTGGTGCACAGCCAACAATCATAGATGCTTAATAAACATTGTGTTTCTATGGTAGTTAGGATAAGGTTAGGGTATCCTGTAACAACAAATAACCCCCCAAACGAGAGAGTTTGGTCTCGGTAAGATTGAATGTTTCCTCATGCTAGGCTGCAGAGACACACCAGCAAAGCGTTCCTTCATGAAGTGACCCAGCCAATCAGACCTTCTAGATCTCCTAATTCCATTTCAAAAAGTTGGACGAGGGTTTAGTGGTTATGAGCCCTGACTGCTCTTCCATAGAACCCTCGTTTGATTCCCAGCAGCCACGAGGCAGCTCACAGCCGTCTGTAATTCAAGCATATTGTGCCCAGACATATATGCAGCTAAAACACCAATACACATCACAAACAAAGACAATTTATAAAAGCGTTCTAAAAAGCTGTGGTAGAGAAAATGTAATGCTTAGAGGGTGTGCTTTCTCGTGGGATTAGGCAAGTCACTTCTGTGGCACATTGGCCGGGACTGCTCCTGTGGACTTGTGTCACTGTGAAGCATAGGATGGTAGTGTGAAGAAATTGATTTCCCTGTTCTCCAAACCCCATTTAATCTCTTTGTGCAGATGCTGGTAGGCTGAACCCCGAGCTGACTAGTTTGACAGACACTGAGCAAGTGGAGGGTAAAGTGTAATGCTGGAGGAGGAAGCTGCACATGGGAAACTCTCAGGGCCACATGGAGTCCATCCTTGTTCAACAACATGAGCTCCTATCTTAGAGGCTACATGGTGCCTCAGACCTATTATTTCTGCTTCTAGCAAATACTTAATCTAGGACGTCAGCAACCATGTGACAGAGTTGGGGTTTGGGCTTGGCACTTGTTCACAGTGTGGAATATTCAAACCTATGCATGACAAAAATCTTGGGTAAGCAGGAACAAGAATATTGGGGTGCTGCTAAATTGGTCCCAAGACAAACAGTGGCTTTTACTTTTTTAATCAGATTTAACAGACATACCATAATGTAGCATGGTCAAGTTTTCAGCCTCTCTCTCTCTCTCCCTCTCTCCCTCTCTCTCTCTCTCTCTCTCTCTCTCTCT
>NC_034606.1:34083974-34088447 GCF_900095145.1 Mus pahari
GTGTGATCAGGCGGTCTGCAGCAGTGTGATCAGGCGTTCTGCAGCAGTGTGAGCCAGGAATTTGAGAAGAGTGGGGTTCAGAAGTAAGAACTGTCTATTTTTAAAAGTTGTCTTTTTTTTTTTTAAGATTCTAGATTGGTTTTGTTGTTGTTTTCCTGTTTGTTTTCTACAGAGAGAGAAAGAAAGGGCATGGAGTTGGATGGCTGGAGAGGCAGGAAGGATTTGGAAGGAAATGAAATGTGGAGAGTGTGTTCAGAATATATGAAAAATATTTTTAATATTTATAATTATATATATTAATTCATTTATTATAATTGCATATACTATATTAATTCATTTCTTATCTCTATGACAAAATACCTAAGGAAATCAATTTAAAAGAGGAGAGGTTTGTTTTCATTTATCGTTTCAAAGGTTTCAGTTTGCTGAACATAGGCTCCACTATTCTTGGGGCCTGTCCTGATGAAATACATTTTGATGGAAACGCATGGAAAGTCAAAGCTACTCACTTCTTGCAAGCAGAGAAGGGTGGTATGAAGACAAAACACACTTGTGTGGCTCCAGGACCCACGTCCTTCAACGAGGTACTACCTCCGAAGTGTTATTACCTCCCAATGGCATGCCACATGATATACCCACTCATGTGCAGATTCATTCATGAGTTAATTGCTTGCTGTGAGGCCATGAGCTGGAATCCAAACCTTTAGCACATGACCTTTGGTGAACATACTAGATCCAAAATATAGCAAGGACTGTTTGAACTTGGGGGGTTTTAAGCTTATTTCTTTTTTTTTAAAATAATTTTTGTAGGATATTTTCTTTATTTACATTTCAAATGTTATCCTCTTTCCCAGTCCCCCCCCCCGTCCCAGAAACCCCCTATCCCATCCTCCCTCCCCCTTCTTCTATGAGGGTGTTCTTCCACCCACCCATCCCCACTCCCACCCCTGCCATCAGTTCCCCTACACTGGAGCATCTATTGAGCCTTCCTAGGATCAAGAACCTCTCCTCCCATTGATTCCTGACAAGGACATCCTCTGCTACATATGCAGCTGGAGCCATGTATACTCCTTGTTTGGTGGCTTCGACCCTGGGAGCTCTGGGGGGATCTGGTTCGTTGATATTGCTGTTCTTCTTGGGGGGTTGAAAACCCTTTCAGCTCTTTCAGTCCTTTCTCTAACTCGGTGGTTCCTAAACTATCAATGAAACAAAGAGAAAGCTAGAGCATTAACACCACACAAAGCACAGTTGTTTTATTTTTATTTTTTACTTTTTATGGAGGTGTCCAGGGAGTTGGGCATTATTGTGGTGGTGTAAGTCAGGAACCCTAGGCTCTCAGACACCTTGATCACAGTTGCTCCTCAGCCACCAGTCTGTGACTTCAGACAAACACATTTTGCACACCAAGCCTCAGACTTTCCTTAAGCTTTCATGAGCATTTTGATGGTAGCAAGATATAGTGTCTTCTTGCAGGAAATGAGACAGAGTTTCAGAGATGAGGGCAAGGGATGCTTTGATCTGAGCATGACAATTGTCCTGGCATGTGGTTTATCATATCACATCTCACAGCCCCTCTCCACTCTGGGGAGACAACCTCCGCATGCTTTCAGGGATGGCCGGGCAAAAGCATGCATTCCAATCACGCTGGTCTGCCTCCAGATTCTGTGCCCTTCCTCTTCTGCTCACACATCAGAGCGCAGAAATGTGGGTGTGAGTTCCTGAGAACGGGAAACATCACCTTCACCAGACTGAAGGCTTCTCATGCTTTAAAAAGGTGTAAACCATACTGCCTGTAAGGATTTCTCTGAGCACTGAGGCCATTTCACACGTGAAGCAGCGCGAGGAAGGCTACCGTTCTGTACTCAGGAGGAGCTGTGGATTTTTTTCCTCCTTTCCAGAGCAATTGATATTCCACCGTAGAGGCGTAATTCAGCAAGTCTACCAGGACGAAGCTTTTCTCTAAGTAAAAGATAAACACCCATTCAGCCCGACTTTCATTGTTGAGGAAAGTGTCCCATGAGCCACTGGATACTGAACCACCCCAGTCTTTAGTCAAAGACATCTTGTGCTATCAGCATCTCTGATTATTCTTATGAAAATATTAAATTTGGAAGATTGTGAGCACAAGAGCACTGATCTAGTATTCCAATATAGAAAAATCTTTATGGACTCAGTAGTTTATGGGCATTAGGTGGGTACCAATTGACTTCTCTTTTTCTAAAAGTCTACTACAGTTAGAAGAACATGCTTGCCTTCTTTTACATCTTATGACTTTTATTTCCAGCGCCCCTGGAAACCATCCCACTCATGTCTACCTTTATTACTTCCTCTGTGGTACCCTCTTCATGGTCTAGTTGCATAGTCTCCAGTTTTGCATATAAAAATCAGTACTACATGGTACAGCTTGGTACTTCACCAGAAGCCAGAATTTTTCTGTCACTCATCTGTGAGGACTCTCGTAAACTCTACTGTCCACAGGAGGAAGTAGGATCTGCATTCCCAGGCTTACAAGATCCTTTGTGTTTTACATTCAGGATGTATCGCCCGATATATGTTCCCCATCTTGGCTTAATCTCTATCATTTGCATGTATTTGTGTTAATGCTGGTGTCTCTGACTTCGATCCTCCCCTAACTCTGCCAATTCTCCTGGCTGACTCCTAGGCCTAAACTTAGATTGAACTCAAAAGACTTCTGAGAAGTTTAGCCTGATCTCTCAATACCAAGAAAAGACAGTTCTTCTGTACCTTTATAGTTCTTCCTTTTGGCTAGTCACTGGAAATTGTTGTAATTTTTAACTTATACATATCCCTTAAGAAAACGTAAACTCCCATGAGCTTGGAATCATTATTATAAAAATACATACTAAGGGCTGGAGACATGGCTTTGCAGTTAAAAGCATTTACTGTTCTTACATCAGTCCTGGGCTCAGTTCCCAGTGTCCTTATTGGACATTTCACAGTCGTCTATAACTCCAGTTCTATGTCATCCAGATTTCCTCTTCTGTTCTCTGTCAGCATCTGAATGCATAGGATGCACATAATCTCATGCAAGCACATACGTGCACACACACCACACCTTTAAAAGGTCTTCCAGAATAGACTTGAATTCAATGTTATTTGCATGAATTTATGAGCATTTTGTGGATGATAACCACTTTGTCAATGAACTATACAAATAAGGAAACTACAGCTTGGTGACTTTAGTGATTTTGCCCAACCGAATTAAGAGGTTTTTCACACACAGCTTGATCTTTCCATGGATCTTCAATGGCAAAACTCCGAGCCTGAGACATATTAGATGCTTAACACATGTCTTCAACTGAGTGTCAGTGGAGACCATCCTGAGTCCATCTATGAATATGTAATTTTCTATGGGCAGGAAGCCAAGTGTGGCAGAAGGAGAGCCAGCAGTGCCAGTGACCACAGAGTGAAGGCCACTGTCTCTGTTTTTGTCATCTCCTCTGCAGTCACCCCAGGAAGGATTGGAAGGGAGTCAAAACAGCTGGATGATCCCATTAACAACCAATAATCTAGGAATGCTGCTAAATTCATTTGAAACTGAACTAGCCGTAACTCCCCAAGGGTCCATTAACCTGCAGCTGAAATTAGATTACATAGAAATAACATTAAATAAAGAGCCACAGTGTTCAGTTAATTGAAAGGCAAACTTGTGAGTGAATGATGAGATCATTCTCTTTGAAAGGCAGACTATTCCATCACCCTAATACCCTTGGGGACCAGCCAGGAGTATCCAGATTGAGGTTAACTATAAAGAAAGCACATATTCCACAAAAGTACTCAAGACATGTTTATTGTTTTTTGTTTTTGTTTTTGTTTTTTTTTTTTAAAAAAAAAACTTGATATGAAAAAAGCTTCGAGCCTTTGGAGTGACAGCAAAGTTACATGAGTTTAAATCTTGAAGCTGGAATCTGCTACCTCTGTGATCTTACAGTTTCTGAACTTCAAACACGCTTGCCTTTTGACATCCTTGGGGAAGGGCTGGTTGTAACACACATTTCCAGACTTGTGAGGAAGAAAACCACAGGAGTAGATCATTGCAATACAAGAAAGAGTGGACACAAAGGGGAAGAACTGTAGAGCATCAAGGAGGAACACTTCTCCTGGCTAAGAGAGTTCAGGGCAGCTTCTTCCTGAGCTGAATGAAAAATGAAGGGCCAGTGCAACTGGTTTGGATGGTGACCTGCTAGCACCTGACATGGAGAAACATCTGGAGTTCTCTTCACTCCAAAATTCAAGATGGACTTCAGATGGCTGCTCAGAACTCCCTGAAGGTAGAGAGTTGTACAATAGGACTAAGCTTTGATAAGTACTTAGAGTGAGCAGCAGTCTAGTCTTGAACAATGGTGGTTAGCTGGGATTTCCATCTATCTATCTATCTATCTATCTATCTATCTATCTATCTATCTATCTATCTATCTATCTATCTATCTATCTATCTGCCTGCCTGCCTGC
>NC_034606.1:34088912-34107759 GCF_900095145.1 Mus pahari
AAAGAAAGAAAGAAAGAAAGAAAGAAAGAAAGAAAGAAAGAAAGAAAGAAAGAAAGAAAGAAAGAAAGAAAAAAGAAAGCACTAGATGGTTGGAGGTGGCAGAAAGAGCTCATGAGCTTGGCACTGTGCCAGACACATAGCATGAGGTCAATAAATAGTAGATATCCTTCCCTTTCTCCACTTATTCTTTCCCTCCCTCCTTTTCTACCTTCCTCTCTTTACTTCCTTTATTCTTTTCTCCATGTTATCCCTTTCCCCTCTTCCCTCTCTTCATTCCTTCCCTTACCTCCCTCCCTTTATTCTTTCCTTTCCGCTTCTCCTTCTCTGCATTCCCTTCGTTCATTCCCTCCCTTCATTTCTTCTTTCCTTCCTTCTCTTCCTTCTTTCCTTTTTACCTGCCATGCGTGCAAATTCATTTCCCTTTTCTGTCTACTGATCTTCTCAAATTCCCTTTTATCACGGCCTCCCAAAGCCCGAGCAGAACCATCACTCATTGTTTTCCTGGGCTCTACAGGGACCTGATGTTCCTGTTTCTTCTCTTCTTGCCAAGTCAATCCTGCTGAGGACCAGCTCCTCTCTCTGCCACAGACAGATGTCCGGAGAAGATGTAAGACCCCTATGGAGAAGTAAAATGTCTGATTCTGAGTCTCTCATAATGGTGACCTGGAAGGATTCCAGAAGAATTTGAAATTTATCATGACTTTTTCAAAGTGAGGTATATTTGTGACCCCTAAACTCATGAAGATGAGATGCCCACATAACAGATCTGAGTTCTGATTGGTCTAAAGCACTAGGGACTGAGGGTCGCTGACAGCATGTGGCTGGTAAGAAAAAAACCCCTGTGCACGTGTCCTGTGCTTTGGTTGATAAAGGCATTATCTTTGTGGCTGGATAGACTGGTCCTCAGACAGGCACAATAATCTCACAATTATACCACAGGTATTAAAATAATCTCACAATTATACCACAGGTATTAAATAGAAACAGGTCAACTTGGCTGGTCTTCTGGACCACAAGTCAGAGTTCTTTCATTATGACGTGCTGCCTCCGTATGGTTAAAGGTATTGGGATTTTCTACCATACAGCCAGATAGATAACTCCAGACTTTAACTATAATTTTTAGGACTTTGATTTTCAGTTTTGACTTCAATGTTGCTTTTACTGAATGGCGAACCGTTATGGAAACTTCTCCTTCTTCTATGACTTTCTATCTTCCACGTGGGGACCTTACCACCTATCATCACCCTAACAAGCAGCTAGTGATCATCTTAAACTCTTAAGCTTACTTCTCAAGCTTAGACCACATCTACCAACCCCAGGCCCTTGTGCACTTTTGCATTTCCAACCATGCGTCCCATGTAGTGACCAACTGTAGTTCAGCATCTTGAAGGAGTTTCTTCCATTTATGCTCTACCCATCAGTGAAACGAACTTCTAGTATTAAAATCAATACCTTCAACAACCCTTCATTTCCTAAGGGAAGCCGCTCTAACTGTGTCAAACATGGATGCTACACACACCATCTCTACCCCTACACATGTTCACAGAGAAAGACACAAAACATTTTTTTACAGCTAGAACATACTGCAGTTTTTCCTCTAACACTGAAAAACTTGTCTATACCATGTTGTGCTGTTCACTGTACCAAACTCTCTCCCAGGTATATAATTCTACCTACTTCCTACCCCTAGATGTAAGCCACACCCTGTCTCTAGACACACCCCATCTCTGAAGTCTCTCCAGATGTCCTTGCATATCTCTGGTCCATTCTGGGGATGCTTCATTCTTTCAGAGAGGGTAAGTCACAATATTTCAACCCATTCAATCTTTCCTCTATAGAGCCTTTAGCATAGGTGAATATAATTTTATGCTAGTTGTTTCATACATACATGCATACATACATACATACATAGACACATACTTAGATAGATAGACACATACATACATATACATATGCCTAAATACATACATGCATACCTATATAATACATATATATATACATATATGTATATGTGTTATATATATTATATATGCACACACACACACAATCAACATGAATGAGAACCTGGAGCAAGCTCCAGGGAATGTTTCAATTGCCTGTTAATGGGTATATGTATCTGTTAGCTTCTTGAAGAAAATTCAAAACTTGACATGTTGAGGAACAGGACTTAGTTCTGATCAGCCTGACTGCTGCTCTCCAAGGCCACATTGAAAAGACAGTTTTCATAAAACAACAGCCCCTCTAGGAATATCGGATGGGTGGAGAGTTAGTGTCACTTTCTGAAGGTCATTTTGAGCCTGGGATGTACTGTTTTCTATGTAATATACCTTTCATAATTAACCCTTTTGGTACTTCTGTGTAGCGATAGGTCACAGTCCCAAACAGATGATTCAGTGAAGGATAGACATTTGTGGTATAGTTCCCCATGACCTCCGGCTTCTCACATCAAAGTCTAATGGAAGACAACAGAATTTGTCCTTTTCAAGTTATTATAATAAAAATGCTGGCAGTTGATTGAGACTTCAATACATTTAGGACGTAAGATGGTCCCATTTGTGAGATGAAGAGAGCCAGAAACCAGTCCCTAAATTCTGTATTTAATTGTTGGGTTAACCCATAGCTGACCTGGAGTTGGGTTAATCCCTTACTAATAGAATGCTTTCAGCATGAAATATTTGCTTCATTTGCTCTGCCTAGAGTAAATGTAAACATTCTTAGTTAGGGCTGCTATTACTATGAGAAACACCATGACCAACCTGGGAAGGAAAAGGTTTATTTAAATTATCCTTCCCTCTTCTCCTCCTCTCCTCACCCTCCTCGCTCTTCTCTTCTTCTCTTTCCCCCTTCCCCCTCTTCTCTTCTCTTTCTCCTTCTCCTCCCTCCTCTCTTCTTCTCTACTCTTCTACTCATTTCGCCACTCCCCATCCCTGCTTAATAAACCTCTCACGTGGAATCACAAAAAAAAAAAAAAAAAAAAAAAAAAAAAAAAAAACCTTCCAGGGCCCCTAATGAAGGAGCTAGAGAAAGTACCCAAGGAGCTAAATGGGTCTACAACCTTATAGGAGGAACAACAATATGAACTAACCAGTACTCCCCAGAGCTTGTGTCTCTAGTTGCATATGTAGCAGAGGATGGCCTAGGAAGCCATCAATGGGAGGAAAGGCCCTTGGTCTTGCAAAGATCATATGCCCCAGAACAAGGGAAAGCCAGGGCCAGGAAGTGAGAGTGGGTGGGTTGGGGAGCAGGGTGGGGGGAGGGTATAGGGGTCTTTGGGGAGAGCATTTGAAATGTAAATGAAGAAATAATCTAATAATGAAGAATAATCTAAATAAATTTAAAAAAAGAAGCCAGGACAGGAACTTAAACAGGGCAGGAACCTTATGGCAGGAGCTGATGCAGAAGCCGTGGAAGAGTGCTCCTTACTGGCTTGTTTCTCATAGCTTGTTTAGCCTGCCTTCTTATAGAAAACTTAGGGCCACCAGCCCAGGGATGGCACCAGCAATAATGGGCTGGGCCCTCCTCCATCAATCACTAATTAAGAAAATAACCTATAGGCTTGCCTGCTAAGGAGGCATTTTCTCAATTGAAGTGCCTTCCTCTTTGGTGATTCTAGCTTGTGTCAAGTTGACATAAAACTACATTAGTCAATTTGAAAAATGCTAGTTTTAGCTATGTATATACCAGAGTATATGCTGAAGATACAGCATGCTGAAGGGTTCTCTGTTAGAGGCCTAGTAAATCACTTACAGTCTCCCCATATGATAAATCAGGCCACATTTTCATGTGATGAGAAAGGATTCCCTGCCAATTATATTGGTATGATAAGGAATGTGGCTCCTAATCTCTACATTGCCCTTACCATTGAATGTATCATCAGTGTTGCTCAGAAACTGTCATAACATCTATATATAACATGACCACTTTGGACACAGGATCCCCTGCTTTTGGTTTTCACACCTTGGAACAACAATCAATATGAGGTTCTATGCCTATGATGAATTAATGAACCAACTGTGTATGCTAATGAACTTCGGAGGCTCAGAACACAATTTGTATTTTATATAAGACCATGTTTACTAATTTTAAATGTTTGACATAATCTCTGAGGACTGCTACATAATTACCAATGTTCCATTTTTCTGTTTTGTTTTTGCTTTTGTTTTAAGCCTCTCTTTTATTTTCTAGCACTCAGGGCAGAGTAGACAAGTGATGCCAAAGAAGGTGACAAGGGCAAGCTGCTCACATGGGTGTGACTCTCTGGTCAGTCATCCTAGCCTGCTCTGTTCTAGCTTGTTCTGGAAATGGATTGTAACACATTGTTCACAGGCTTCAGTGATATGATTATAAAGTACATGGGAGAACAACTCAGCAAAGGCAGATGGAAGTATTTTGCATAAGAAATACAAAAAGATCAGCTTGCCCTAGCAAAGATGAAATTACACTTTAGAGATACGGGGAATTAATTTTGCTCAAAACAGGTCATTGTTCAGTGACTAACCAAATCCATTAGAGGAAGAGAAGGAGTAGAGAATCCAATCCTTGGTATTTGGGAACCTGTGATGAGAGTTTTACTTCAGATCAGTACAAAAATGAGTAACTGTGATTCAAAAGATAAAAATCGCCTAAGATAAATGTTCTCCCTCACATCAGAACATATGTAAAAACAATGCCAAGGTATTTAAATGCTGTGCTTTAAAACAAAACTTTGGAAAATATTATAATAAATATTGAGAAGTAGTTTTAGTAACAGGTTGGGAAAATTGTTCTGTAGAAGAGTTTTTAAAATTTATACTATAAAAAAGACTGACATATTTGTTTCTAAAATGTTTCCTAAAAGGTGTTCTTTGTGAGAAATAACATAAATTCAAAAAAAAAATCAACAGGATAAGAAAAATAGTTTAATATACATAATAAATGAGTAATAATCAAGATATTCAGAGATCTCTTTATAATCATTTATTTAAATTTTTCATATAAACAAAGGCATAATAAAAATTTTCACGTAAAGGAGATCACTTAATATAAGATATATAAAAAGCTAATAAGCATTTGAATAGCTGTCAATCCCACAAAAGACCAATGACATGTTTATTGATATTTTAAAAATTAAATTTATATTAAATTATTAATGGTTACAATAAAATTCAGCTAATTAAATCCACTGATAGTTAAATTCTTGAAAATGAATGATCAATGCAACACAGGGTGGGTAGGAGCACAGATTAGAAAGCCAGAATGTTTGGTACTTCAAATTTCTCAATGTAGCATTCAACAACTATATTACCTCTCTTTGTTATATTTTTATTTGTTTTAAATATGCCTATTTCCCAGGGCTATTGTGAGATTAAATTTGACAACATGGGTGATGCTTTAAACAGCTCTGACATACTGCAAATACTTGACGATGATTAGGGTTTATTACTCCCTGTCAATGAGAACATCAAAGTTAAAAATGCACAGTAGTTTCATTTATAGGACTGTGCCCTACAGAAATAGCCATCCATGGCATAAATTTCCTTTTACAAGAATATCCATTTCAACATTTTAATGCTAAGAATTTATAGACTAGCTTAGGTGTTAATTAAAAGAAGATTCATGTAAATTTTGGTGACTCTTTCTTTGTATAGCATTATGCAACTGTTTACAAAGAATGAGCTTAATCCCTATTTATTGAGATATAAGAATCTATATGTACACATCTAGGGATATATGGGAAAAATTCAGAGATTCATTCCAGTAGTGTGAAATCTGAGAACACACGAAGAAGAAAAGTGAATAATAGGGATGGAGATTTCAGTGGGGAGAGGAATGGGAGGGAAGGGTAGCAAAGAGGTAGACAAGAGCCAACTAGGAAAACTATCACTAAGGATGTTTGAAAGTTGAAAACATACTGTTTTATAATCTTTGTGTGTGTGTGTGTGTGTGTGTGTGTGTGTGTGTGTGTGTGTGTGTGTGTTGGTTTTTCAAGATAGGGTTTCTCTATCCTGAAACTCACTTTGTAGTCTAGGCTGACCTCAAACTCATGTGTTTATATATTCATATAGAAGAGTTCTGTTGGAACCATCCTACAGAGGAGTTCTTACTCTTCCCAGAGACCATATACTGTGGATTAAAAATTCCAGTGCCAGGTATGAAATATCTCATCTTGAATTGTTCATCAAGACTGTCTTAGGGACCCCCCACCAAAACAAACCATACAGATATTGCCATTATTTTTGGTTGTTTACCAAAACCCTGCTGAAGATACCACACACTTCGGTTTCAGGATATGAAGAAATCTAGTTGGTACTTATTATGGATAGATCACAGAAGAGGACCACTCAGACACAGTCTACAACCCATTGAAAGTCTTTATTCCAGCTGGCTGCGACTATACTCAGGTATTTGGAGCTGAAATATAGCTCTAAGTGTTTAGGTTAAGGGATTTTCTAAAGACAAAACCCTTGCTCCTTAGTAGCAGTGGGAGGTTTTGCACAGGCAAGCAGTTTAGCAGAAGCTAAGATAAATTAGCTGGGGTGTCTTAATTTCAGGTTGCTAGAATATGATTGGGATTCTATACCAATGAGAACAAATTCTATTTAAACCTAGAATGGCTTCAGGAAAAAGGCAAGATGGAAGAACCTGTGCACTGTCTTGGTCCTGTCACCCTGACCAAGAAGTTCTGTCAGTATTGGCCATCTTTTATAGTACCAGCAGGTGCTGTGCTAGGTACTATGAGGAAAATCTTCAAAAGTCTTACTTATCTGTACATCCCATTAGCTGCAGTGATGATTAGTGATGTACTAACGTGTGCAATAATGAGACAGATGTTTTATAGTTAGCTAAAAGCTTCCTGATTGAACTTAAAGCCTACTCCACTGAGATAGACTTCATGATTTTGTAAATTGCCCCCACCCCCAATGCATGTTTGGGAAGCTCAAATGTCCCAGGGTTGAACCTATTACTATAATTCTATTAAATGGTTATACTATCAAACTTACCTCTAAATTTTTATCACTACAATCACACATTGATACAGTCCTCACCCTATTAGAAAAGTTACTTTATGTAGCACCAGACATGATTTGATGTAGAAACTCATGACAGGTCAATGTGCAAAGTATAAATGCCTGTGGATTACTCAGCCACAAATGAGACATCTATATATCACATACCTTCTCTTAAAGCCCAAGGACCATCATACAGGAGGAAGATAGGAAGATTGTTAAGATCCAGAGGTCGAGGAAGACTCAAATGAAATAGTATCTTCTGGACATGATAGGACTGTTGCTCTTATGAACTCCCAGTGGCTGTGGTAGACAGGATCCAACCAGTCAGCATTCCCCAATGCAGGAGTTAGGAGCCCACCAATCACCAATTGACAGCTATTGACAAGGGATGGTTTCTGGGGAAGGAAAAGTCAGCTTTCTTTAAGGATGTGGCCAATGGCAGGTTAACCACACTCCAGTGAATGTCCCCATGACCGTACATCTATGGGTCACATTAATTGGAGTTGGTGGGATATAAGGGAAGAGAATACTAGGTTGGGAGTGGGTATGGAAGAGGGAGGTAAATCTGGAAAAAGATACAGGGAAAGTGGAGATGTATATGATCAAGATACATTATATACTCACATGAAATTCTCAAACAATTAATACAATATACTATTTTTGAAACTCCAAAAGTATGCTTACAACTATCCTGACAGTTTTATAGAAGAAATTTCACCTGTTTATAGCAACTGCTTTGAGGAAAGGATATACACTTCTTCTGTTTCTGTCAGCAGTTGCTGGTTTTTTTGGAGTTTTTTCCTTTGCCAAGAATTCAACACTCAAGTTTACTTCTCTATTAAGATCTTTATTGTTTTCCCTTTCTCCTAACAAAAATTGTTTTTTGAAACCAATTCAACTGTGCTATTGTTAAGCTTACAGGGAAGCTGCCAGCAGCCAGAGTCTCACACCCACAGCCCAAGGAGGGTGAGGGACAGTGAATACTACAGAGAAGCCAGGAACCAAGTTCTGCCCTTGCTAACTGTTGGCCCAAGAACTCACTTTCTGGGAGCCTCAGATTCTACACTAACCCCTAGGGAGGGCTCAGAGCACGGGCTACTTGTAACCTTCCCAGACCTCAGTGAAATTTCTATGGCAATGAGACTCAAAGCCATGGACCACCGGAGAAAGGAAAAGTTCCTGGAGAGCAAATCTTGATTCCTTTGTTTTGAGAACTCAAAATGTGCAGGAAGAGCATCCTGGTCACGGGCTCATCACACTGTCTACTCGGGCACCGGGAACCCTACACTACTTTACGAAGAACATGAGACCCCCAACAGGAGCCCTTGAGACCCCCTTTTCAACTCTGCGTTAGGTAAGAGCATCTTGAGAACAAGACTGTCCCAGCCTGGGGTGAGGGGTCACTGCAGACATGTAGTCAGAAGCTGTGAAGGAGCTGACATCCCACATCCCCCCAGAAACCCATCTACCCTTCACTGGTGCCAAGCTAGGGACTGTGTTCTCTAGCAATAGACTTTAGAGTTAAACAGTTAGTTGTAGGTTCAAAGCTTTGTCTATCAATGATGAACTTTGGGATTTCATATGTTTTTAAAGGCAGCTCATGTTTTCACATGTACAGTTCTATTTCTCCTGTTCTTCTCTCTCCACTTTGCCTATATCTCTCTCACACATCTCCTTTAGAACCTACTCCATGGCCTTCACTCTTCAGCCTTTCTTGTCTCTTCTCCTCTTGCTGGTATGCCTATCCCAGACTCACACTGAACCACAGTATTCTTTGTCTGCTTCTATCTCTATGGGAAAGCAATGACCTCCAGGTAGATTAGAGTTATGTGCACCTCCACAGGAATGGACACAGAGCATGTGGCTAGAAAGCATGCTGTACGAGATATCTGCAATATGAGAGTGACGGTGGCACAGAAGGTAGTATATACTTTACATGGGTCCTCTCCATATCCATTTCTTATATCATATTTCCAATTCCACCTTCTGCATGCACCGAGTACAGCACTTTGCACAGACTGTCACTCTCAAAACAGCAAATGAAATCTCCAGAAATGAACTTTATCTGAGTCCCTTATACCTTAGTATGAAATTGAAAGTGTATTTCCTGTCTTTGTTTAGTTTCCCTCCTTGTAAAAGCTTGTTTGAGTCAAGTAACACTCAAGAATAGACAGGAGTGGGGAGAATACAGAGGATACATTAAAGGACAGCCCGCATCTGTGAAAAGGCTAGCTAAACCCATGGTGCCTTCCTAACCTAGGCAGTCTCCTCTTGTGCATTCCACTCTCCTTTGAACACCCAGGAGAATAGGCTCCCAGCAGGCGCTCTATTCTCTTCACACCTACATCTCTATCTTGCCAGCCAGAGGCAGTTTGTTTCTTTGTTGCTGTGCTGAGAGGCGCAGCCTTGTTTGGAGAGAAGTGTGAACAAACAGACCCGAGGCAATTCCTCTTCTCCTTAGCCTCCCACTACCCAGCCCCAACAGCTGCTGTTCCCTCATTCTCTCTCCCTTTCTCCCTCTGCTCTTTCTAACAATGCACAGGATGACAGTTCTTAGTTTTCCCTAGGTTCACTGCTTAGTTCTACAATCCTGTGACTTGGCTTCTCTATCCATGGAAATGTTGTAATGGCTTCGTCATCACTATGTAGTCAATTCTCAATTCTGTCAGATAGACCAAACTGGAAACGTCCTGGTTCGGTCAAATGTATCTCACCTTTTTTTTTTTTTTTTTTTTTACAGTAAACAGCACAGTTACAGAAAGCCCATGGGCAAGTTTATGGGCAGTATTAAATGAGGCAATACAGAGTAGCCATGGAGGGGAGGGAGATTTTATTCCACAATATAATCTGTCCATATTTGGAACACACTACCCTGATCCGTAGGGTAGGGTTTCCTTGTGGAACTGTACCACCTAACATTTTGGAGACTAGAGTGTAGCCCATTGGATCTGAGCTGAGAACCATTACACACGACTGTATCTCTTATTCAGATATTGTTCTGGTTTATGTCTGAATTGCTCACACCCACACGGGCTCATCTTTTGAATACTTGCTCTCTAGCTGGTGGTACCAGATTAAAGGGCTCCAGAACCTTTAAAAGATGGAGTCCAGCTGGAGAAATCGGGTCAGTAGGAATGGGACTCTGAAGGTTCACAGATGTGGGCTGTCCTTTAATGTATCCTCTGTATTCTCCCCACTCCTGTCTATTCTTGAGTGTTACTTGACTCAAACAAGCTTTTACAAGGAGGGAAACTAAACAAAGACAGGAAATACACTTTCAATTTCATACTAAGGTATAAGGGACTCAGATAAAGGTTCTGACTCACTTTCTCGACTGTGGTGCTAGTAGCCTTTCTTACATATTCTTGTTGGCATGGACAGCACTGCTCTGCTCTGGTTTTTCGACCATGCTATATCTATCATCTTTAAGCTGCTCTGCCAAGTATTGTATCCACAGCAACATGAAGTAATGTAAGATCCTAAGTCAAGACTTTATTATTCTAATTCTGGTTTTACTTGCTCTCTTGTGATTATAGCTAATCCAATATGGCTCCTAGACTATGGTACCCCTGCCCAAGTTTTCCTCCTTTCTCTCACTACTTGGGCATGTTGGAGGAAATATGTTTAGTTCATGACAATTGGACTGATATGTGGGTTGGTGGTAGCTTGGCAAGCTGACTTTGTCTTCAGTAGTGTCTATTCTATAGTATTGACAATAGTAGATTAGTGGTTCTCAACCTTTCTAATAAGTTCATCATGCTGTGCTAACTTCCAACCATAAAATACTGTAATTTTGCTAGTTATGAATCCTAATATAAATATCTAATATGTTATGACTTTACTCTGTGAAAGAGTCTTTTGAATCCAAAGGGGTCAGGACACAGAGGTTGAGAACCACAGGCTCCAACTACCTGGGTCTTTGCTTGCTCCAGCATGGATGCAGGAGAGCGGAGACCAGAGCCTGGATGCCCTATAAAACTCTTGAATGTCTGACTTCTCCAGCCTCTTCCAGTTCTCCAGTTCCTCAGGTGTCACATGTTTCTTGTGCACAGATTTGGGATGGGAAAGAGTGGAAAGCACCCCATTTCTGTATTTTCTACTAGTCGCTTTTCCCTCTATTATACACAGAAGTGACACATATGACAGTCCTAGGACTCAGACCTTAAGAATGTAAGGAGGCCATCATGTCCAGGGCAGACGATTGCCCATCATGTCTTTAAGCACAAGACTTCTTTAATGTACTGTTCTAGGCTCATTGATGGCCTCAGCCTTATACTGGTCCTAGCATATACAGAACTAATTTAATAGAAAGAATAAAATATCCTATTGCAGTAAAGGATTATTTGAATATTAATCATTAATGCCTAATGCTTATTAGGGGAAGTGGGTGCTGGAGTCAAGTCTTCCAGGCACAAATTCCAACACCTTCACTTAGGTTGGAGAACTTAGCAAGACTTAGTCACAGCATTTTCTTTCATTTATAAAACAGAGACTATAAGGAAGCACCCCTGGAATGGTGAAGTGGGCATATAAATTGAAATTGCATCAATATATGCAATATACATTATTAGGGATGAAAGAACAAATTGTATCAGACTGTACCATCTTGAAAGTATAAGAGAGAGAGAATAAATTCCTACCAAGTGCTGTTCTCATTCTAAGTGCCCTAGAAGTTTTGTTTTTTTTCCCTGGGTTAGGTCCCAGAACTATCTTCTATAGCTCCGTGATGTCCTGCAATGCCTGCTTCCATGCAATAACATGAGGAGCCCGGGGAGTAAGGTAGTTGCCCTGGGATACCATTTTGGTATGAAGTAACAGCATTTCTATCCACAGTCTGGAGATTCCAAATATTTCTGTTCTTCCCTTTCACACTGATGTCATTCCAGTTACATCCATGGCCCAGACACCCTGTTCTTTTCCGTTCATTTATTTTACTTGGATGGATTCTAATCCTATCTGGGGTCCAGGCTTATAGTAGGGTCATCTGTGAATCTATGATGTTAACTGGTGGTCCCGTAATAAGCAGAAATTTCCACATTTGGGTAACATCATCAGCAGGGTGACCTCTAATACCCCTCTCCCCAATTGTCTAAGTATAGTCTCATGAGATGTGAAAGTAAAAGCAATTATCAAATTACAAGAAGAAAGTGCCTCACTAGGAAAAGGCTAGCACTTTCTGAGGAATGTATAATTAAAGCCCAGTAGATTAAAATCCCTTTAAGAAATGAGTAATACAAAGATTAAGGTTCATCTGATACAGCTTCCTGAATGGCTGCTCAAAGATTTATAGGCAAAGAATAAATCAGCTCTGAAGGGAGAGGAGAAAAGCATCTTGATGATTGCTTACATCTTGCAGTGGAGTGCAGGGAAGGAGCTGGCTGCAGCATCAGGACCAGAGGCTCCAAATCAATCTCCGGGTGAGAGGGAACAAACCTCTTCCTGTGATCAGGCAACGGGCAGTGTCCGTCTAAGGATTTGGCATGACAAATTCCTTTCTTAGTAGGTTATGCTTTTTTTTTTTTTAATGCACTGAAGATGAGCATAGAAACTTAGAGTAATTAGGAGGTAATGAAGTTGTCAGAATAAGCTATTGACCAAAGAGCAGACAAGGGAGGAGATGAAAAATTTAAACGTTTCTAATTTAGCCGATGTGGAAGCCGCACATCCTTCGGCCATATGGGAATCATCCTCAGTATCTAATGAAGGAGATTTCTGGGCAATGCGGGGAGCATCCCAGAAGGCAATGGAAAAAGGAACTGGAATCAAAGTCCAAAATGATAATGATGAGAGAAATACAAATTATATTCAGTCCCCAACGGGTTTGGTTTTTTTCTTTTGTTTTTTTAATCCATTTTTTTTTTTTTTTTTGCAAAGCACTTGAGAATATATTATCTCATTCAGTTTTCACAGAAACAAGGGGAGAGAAACATCTGTGGGTGTGGATATGGAAACTGCCGGCAGGTTCATGTTTTCGGGCAAGGTGCTCAGGACAGCGTCTGCTACACTGAAATTGTCTGATACAGAGACTGATCTGAAAGATGTAAAAAGCAATGGCTTCCTTTTACCACCAGATTTTTAAAACTCATAGTTAAATGCTTCCAATGTAAAAGCAAAGCAAGTGGGGGTAGGGTTGAATATACTTTCACTTCGAAAGAATCCTAGCATCCAGCAAGCGCTGACTGGGAGCTATGGAATGTGGACTCCCGTGGGTAGGTATTCACTCATATGCTGAGAGCCATCAAGTACTTCAGCTCTTGTACATCTCTCAGGCTCCTCTTGCTTCAATAGGACCTCGGAAGAATGTGCTTTCTCCCTTCAGCCTCCGTAGGACAAGACTTTTGGTGGTCTGGGTCACCAGTGACTATTACCCACAACCCAGTTCTGTGAGTGCTGCCTTATGAGATCTGAGTGGCAAGATCATCTTGAGGGTGCGCTCTGGGGAAAGAAGGGGGGCTCTAGAAGAGCACACAGTAGGACTGGCTTCTTAGAAAAGTGTGGAGAGAAACAAAGGAAAGGACAGTACTAGAAGGCAAGAGTAGAGAAATTGGTGTGGGGGTGGTATATGTCTCTTGCCCATGAGCTCAGGTGGCAGTGACATCCAGTCCTGGGCCCTGTGAATACACATGAGCTCGTTTGAACAAAGGTAAGCCAACATTAGGTAATTTGGGCAAGGGTAGAAGATACCTAAGGAAGAGGGTTTTTTGGTCTTTCAAACTCTGCTCAGTTTGGCTTCTTTTCTCATCCCTTCCACCTAAACTCAGTGGCTTACACCCTGGAAACTTGATGTTTCCAAACTACACTAGCCTGCTTTCGAGTTTTGTTCACCCTGCAGCTCCTGTCACTGCCCCACCTCCAGAATCTGTTCAGCTGGACTATTTCATACCCCAGGGCTGGTGCCCTCTGTTCCTCTTTTGCTAGTATGAGTCCACATATTTCCCCCTGTGACGTTAGTGATCTAATGCCTCTCTTACTCACAGTCTCCTACTCACCTCCACATTGTATTCTTTTGGAAAACTCGACTTCAATAAAACACAATTGCTCTTCTACTGTCATCCAGAAAGATAAGGCTGGAGACAAGCTCACAGTCGCATTGACTGGCCTCATTAAATTCCATAACCAGGAACCAGGAGTGTCAAAGCATCCCTTCGTGCTGCTAGGAGACAACTTTAGACACCAGTCTCTTCCTTTCCCAGGTGATCAACTGTTCCCACCCCCAGCCCCCAGCACTTGCTCCCCACTTCTTGCTTTCAGTGGGTAGTATTTCTCCTCATGTCCCAGAGAAAACACAGCTTAGCAGAAAGACCATAGACACTGTCCCTTCTCCACTATGTAACTGGCTTCAACCTTATCCACCCCTATGCAAATGCCTGAATGTGAGTGCTGGGTCTTTACATGTAGGCAGCTCCTGTGCAGGCATATTACTTTCTTACTTTTCTACTGCTATATCAACTAGGTTGGGGACTGACTCAAAGGTCCATGTTTTTCAGATTCCCAATAGAATTCTGCTCAGATAATTCTACCCAAAGGGAAGTAATAATTGTGCTGTGTACTAAGAGGCAAAGTCTTAGATTAAGTTCCCCTCCTGCAAGTGGACAAACCAGAGGGGTCTTAAGGTAGAGGTCATACATACCACTGACTGTAGTGAGGGTTGATGGATTTATACTTATTGCCAGGTACATCGGTGTATGCATTAACTATCAACAGCCTTTTGTGTGCCCATCACACCCTAATGAAGTGGTTCTTTAAAACCCTATGCTTGTAAATGTATAAAGCAATCTCTCTTTTCTTGGTTAAATCCTGAACAATTTGTTTTGTAGAATTAAATGTGAGGTTTATCTTTTACCTTCTGGCTTAAGAGTCTGATTACATTTATGATAACTTTCAGACCCCCTGAAAATTAATTCTGCTTTTTAAACTAGTTGAGGATCTGAAGAGTCATAATAAAAATTCCATGGTCCATGCTTTCAAACTATTATTGGTGCTGTCAATCACTGCTTTCCCCCCAGGATCCACTGAATGTTTTCTTTGATATGGCGACAGATAACTGGAGTTATATAAATTAATTAGAATGCACGGACCTGAGAATTATGGAAGAAATTGGGAATGGGTCCTCTGACTAAAACATCAAATGATGCACTTGTAGGGTCTTGGGTTTTTCCCCTTAAAGAGTGGGCTTTGCTAGCCAGGAAATCTTAATTCTCATGTAAGGAGACTTTTGCCAGAGGCCCCAGTCTGGCTGATTTAAACTGAAAGTGGAGTTTGTCAGTTAGTTAGTATTGCCATTGAGCCAATAGGCATGAAAGGGCTCTGGTATACTGAAGATGTACTGAATCCTATTACTAAGGGACACTGGGTGTTTGTTGCAAAATGAAAACAGGGAGGCCTGCGTCTTTTCCCTGGATACTAGGCATGACATAGAACTATGTTCAGTAGCAAAACCCAATGTAAAACTATAGAAGCCTGTAAAAGAAGGCTTATAAAGTACCCATGCTTGCAGGAATTGAAGAGTATGCTGTGATCCAGTCCTAGAAAATAACATGGCACAATAGAACAGAGACAATGGCAAACTAAAATGCTGATTAAGAACCAGGAAAACGTAGGATAGTGAGTTGAAGGACTATGAACATTGTCAGAGGAGCAGTTACAGAAACACTGATCAGCTCCGGATTCTTATTAGGTCCAATACAAGCAGTGGCTGTTTTTTTTCTCTTTTTCTTTGCCATTTTGTGGTTTCTGTTATTCTGTCACAGTGATGAGAACAATAAGCAATATAAATACTGTATAACTTTCAAGACCAAGCTATCTTGGAATTGAGTTACCACGAGACATCTGTCTATCCCAGAATCCCTGTGCTATTAGAAAATCCAAGTATGCAGGAAGAATAAGCAACTGAGGCACAGGCAGAACTGAGGCAGACTGTATCATCTTAGCTCCAGCAAAAGTGATCCGTCTGCCCTCGTGTAGCCCTGGGGATCTACCCTCATTGAGGACTCTGAAGTGAGATAGGCTTTTCTGAACAAATCAAGACCAGTTTATAGGCTATGCAACACGATGGGGCTGGAGAGATGACTCATCTGTAAGAACACTTTCTGTTCTTGCCTAGGACCAGAGTTTGCTCGCCAGCATCACATCAGACAGCTCACAACCTCCTGTAACCCAAGTTCCCAGGGATCCAGTGTCCTCCACTGGCCTCTCTGGGCACTAGCACATAGTAACATAATTAGTAGCACTAGAGCTCATAGTAACAAGCAGTCACACATACATGCATATAGAAATTTAAAAGCAATGATTTTTAAAATGAAATATTTTAGATGTTTTAAATCTTTTTAAAAGTAATTACTTATAATTATAGAAATTTATGGCATAGATACAGTGTAAAACCTTGGTATAAGTATTCAGTGTATAATGATCAAATCAAGAGAATTAACATTTCTATCTTAAAGCATTGATGATTACATAATAACTGTGCATATTTATGAGGTACAGCATGGTATTTCAACCCATGTATACCATATGTTCTGATCGAGTCAGGGTAATTAGCATTTCTAGCTTATCATGACATTGTGTTGGAGTTCCTCCCTTCTAGTTATTCATAAAATACATAACAGGTTGCTGTGAACTGTCCTCGCCCACGGTGCTGTACAGCAAGCGGGGCAGCTGCTCAGCCATAGACTTATGGGGCAGTGTGTGACACAGCAAGAGACATGGGTATGACAACTAACACTTGTTCAGGGGACTAACTCTTCAAGCCCTGCTTTTCCAGGGATAACTAGGCCACCAGGAGCTACTGGATAGACTGAAAGGCAGGCAGGAGAAGTCTTTGATGGTGAGTCTGGCAGAAGTTATGTTTCCTCTCCAGTTCTAATGTCCCAGAAAAATGTTCTTCAATTCTAGTTTTGCCGGATGCTTCAGCACACTGTCTTGTTCACTTGTCCCGGAAAAGGAAGTTAAGAGTAGCCCGAGCTATTGTTAGTCACAGTCTATGGTCTATGTTCTTAGTTCTGCATTTTTCCTTGGAAGAAAGTACTGCTGAATTTTGGTAAGTTGGGTTTTCCTATCCTTGTAATGAACAATCCCTGATGTCTCCTTCTGGTTTATCATTTTTTTGCTATGCTTGCCACCACCCTCCCTACCACTGCCACACATACATGCATGTCTCCTGAACACCAGCTGCCTGCCCTGTGCCCCCAGAACTCGCTGATTCAACTCCACTCAACACTCAATTTTGCACATCTATTCTCAATTTTGCACATCTATTCTCTTTGTCCAGGAAGCTCTTACTCAGATGTTCTTTTTTATTTTTTAATTATTTTATTAAATATTTTCTTCATTTACATTTCAAATGCTATCCCAAATGTCCTTATACCCTCCCCCCACCCTGCTCCCCTGCCCACTCACTCCCACTTCTTGGCCCTGGCATTCCCCTCTATGGGGCATATAAAGTCTGCAAGACCAAGGGGCCTCTCTTCCCAACCATGGCTGAGTATGCCATCTTCTGCTACCTATGCAGCTAGAGACACAAGCTCAGGGGGTAATGGTTAGTTCATATTGTTGTTCTACCTATAGGGTTGCAGACCCCTTCAGCTCCTTGGGTACTTTCTCTAGCTCCTCCATTGGGGGCCCTGTGTTCCATCCAATAGCTGACNCATTTTGACTATGTTAGTCCTGCCAATCCATGAACTTGGGAGATCTTTCCATCTTCTGAGATCTTCTTCAATTTCTTTCTTTAGGGATTTGAAGTTACCAAGCCATTTCTAATGTTTATTTACAATTGTCTTTCTACATAAAGTCCCATGACATTTTCCCTTGTTATTACGTAATGATCTAAGTGTCTCACATGAGTCTGGCACATGCTGAGCATTCTTTAAACATTTACAATGGAAATGAGTATTTTAGGGACATCTAGAGCATGAAGAAGCTAAGCCTCTATGATAGGAATAGGAACAGGAGGCTGGACATTCAGGCCACTCCCTTACCCCCAACTCTAAGACATTCTCTGTGGCACCTACTAACCACATCCTAAAACCCATGATCTAGAGAGTTGCCCGAAGCCCCAGTTTGCTCTTGCAAAGATCACAAGGCTGAGCTGACCACTTGTTGCTTATGGTCCATGAGAATGTTTGGCCCACAGACGTCCTTGTCTAACTTTAACAAATAGTTAAAGATGGCTTAGTGAGCAAATAGCAAAACAGAAACAAACAGACTTCTTTATTGAAAATCTCAGAGCCTTTAAGCTTATGAACGTTGAAAGTTTTCTAGAGGAACTTGGGGTTCTTCCCAAGTGTATTGATGACCATCTCCATCTCTAGGTCATACCTGAGACATACTTGGGGTAGTGAACTTCTCCCTTCAACTCCATGTGTTAATAGTCATAATCACCATGAATAATTAACTCATAACTCTTATCTCTATATGAGTGCTGCTAGTAATTCTCCACTAATACCAGCCAGGCCTGCAATCATGTGGCTGATGTGATTAGCAATTCATTTTGAATGATTAATTGCTGTTCACTTCTCAGTCCACATTAATTAAGTGCCAGTCCAGAGAAGATGCCATGTCAGTGGGCCTGAGGAATCAGCACTCAGGTGGATTTCAGATCTGAGTCTATTCCTGGCTTCATCACAGTTATGACATGGAATGGTAACAAATACCAGAGCTTTGGTTGCTCCCTTTTGAAATGATGTTTCTATTTATTCTTTGAGAATTTCATACCTTATATTTTGATTATATTCATTTCCTCTCTAACTCCTTCCAGATCCCCCCTTATATCTCCCTTCCCAATTACTTTGTTTTCTCTCTCTCTCTCTCTCTCTCTCTCTCTCTCTCTCTCTCTCTCTCTCTCTCTCTCTCTCTCTCTC
>NC_034606.1:34107827-34134150 GCF_900095145.1 Mus pahari
TCTCTCTCTCTCTCTCTCTCTCTCTCTCTCTCTCTCTCTCTCTCATAAACAAACAACCAAACAAAAACAACCTAATACCCACATAGTCCCAGGTGTGTTAGCTGACTCTCTCTGGACATAAGGCCTGCCTTCGAGTGTGGTTGACATACCAAATATAAGTTTAGTAAAGAAAACTGCTTCCCCCTCATCAAGTAGCAATCAAATGCTGCTATCTCCTTTGCCAGAGTAGAATTTGTCCTCACTTCTCCTTTACCATGTTGGGGGTTTGTATGATGTGAAATTGAGCACATCTTGTGCATGCCATCTCAGTCTCTGTTAGTTCTTATGTGCAGCTGCCCCCAAGTATCTAGAAAATGCTGTTCCTTTAAAGTATAGAAGATAGGCAGAAAGAGTATAAAAGACACTGTTTCTTTTCTTTTCTTAACTGGGCTGTTTTGACTCAGGCTGGGTGTTTAAGGTAATAAGATGCTACCAACAGAGCAGTAAGAAAAGTGGGCACACATTGCCACATTCCCACCTAAATGGCTCTGTGGGCTTAGCTTGCTTCAGTCCAGGTGATGTGCCTCGTTGATCCAATGCTATAACTTGCATCATGTGTTAAAGGCTTTTGGTCCTCAGGTAATGTTACAAGCAATGTCTAGTAGACATTTTATAGAACCTTTAACAGGGAAGGAAACTTTGAGAAAGTTTTATGTCACAGAGGTGCCCTTTAAGGGGTTGTGGAACCTAAGCCCCCTTTTGGTCTCTACTCCCTGTGAACAAATTCAGTGTTTTTACTCTGACATGTGCTCCCATGCTGTGTCTCCTCACCACAGCCCCAAACAATGAGACCAACAGATCCAGGAAGGAAAAAAAAACCTCTTAAATGTTGATACAAAGTAAACCTAATACAGGAAGGTGATTAGCACAAACACTATTAGCTACGGACTATCAGAGCAGCCTCTGGTATCAGGCCTATAAAAACCCCTGCTAAATTCTTCCAGTAAATTGTACTAATAAACTCTGGACTGTCTGGGTATGCTGTATGCTATGGTATAGTTAGCAACAATGTTCTAGAGCTATGCAGACAGATAGACACAGGCACACGGGGCCAATGTAAAATATGCAAAACAATATATTGTGAGAGCTTAAATGCTTTTCAAAGCCCAGGCAAGCTGAAGGAACATAGAAGAAAATGAGATGATCTTTATCCAGGAAGGTCATAGAGTCAGCAGCTGGAGGGTTTCCACTCTGCTGTAAAAGCATTTCCATCTGTAATGAGAAGCAGGTCCCCAAAGGTTGAGCACAAGTCAACAGCCCAGAGGTAGAATGGCTGTTGGAACTGTTGGTTATTTAGAGCCCAGGCCAGAAAAGAGACAGGAGCATTTCTTCCTCTTCACACTGTCTTGAATCGCCAGTGAATCAGATATCATCAGGCCCGATTAGGGTGTTTCAGTTGACAACTTCCATGCTTACACTTTCATAAAGGCAATAGGGATCTAGTAGACATTGCGTTCTGATTTGCTTTTTGTCTGTTTTGAGTTATAGTTTTCCTATGTATACCTGAGTAGTCTAGAACTTGCTGGGCAGACCGTGGCAATCTGAGACTTGTGTGATGTGCCTGCCTCTGCTCCGCAAGCTGCAATGACATGTTATGTGTCACTGAACTTGGCAGAAATTCTAGTTTTAACTTGGACTTTTTCCTGGTGTAAGGAACCAGTTCCCAGTCAGCCAGATCATGAGGGGGATCTTCTGAATTTTGATCAGCCCTAGATTAGTGCTATGTGGTATGATAACCCTGTCTGGAAAGTCGGCAGTGGAAGTGAGCTGCAGATTCCAGGCAATCATGTGACCACACAGGGATGAAGCTGAGAAGCTATGGCATTCTTTTATTAAGTTAACGTGCTCAGTAGCCCAGGTGCACTGAATGCCTTCCATACCCAGTGACTTTGCACCTCACCATGAATCTGCTGTATCTGAAACCTATGATAAATCCAGAAATTTCCATACTAGGAGTCAAATGCTCGCACTCTGCATTTTTTTCACTACATCCAGGGTATCCAATAGCTAGTTGGGCTCATGTTCTAATAGGGGAGCGACTGAGTATATCACCCGAATAGCTCAGTCTCCACTATTTCTGAGTCTTTGAGTCTCTCCTAATCTGGAGGATGGGATAGATACATCTAGAGACAAGAGCTTAGCCATCTTAGTGGTATTCATTTGGAAATTATAGAGTATTTTGTTCAATGTGGTGGCACATTCTTTAAGCCCAGAACTTGGGAGGCAGAGGTAAGTAGATCCCCATTAATTCAGTCCCAAGTATGACCTACATTGCAAGTTCCAGTCTAGAACCACATAGGGATACACTGCGCTGAACAAACAAACAAGGAAACAAATAAAAACAAAGTCTCAAAAGCTTAAATGTAAGAAACTTAGACAAATATTATCAAACAGAGCCTTGTTCCAACTCTCCTTTCCAAAAAGTGAAGCTTTAACCTCTGTGTTTTTCACTCAAGATTGAAGATGGGGTAAGGTGGCTTCCCTGAGTCTTAGGATGTAAGGAGCAGCTCTGAATGGAAACCTTAAAACATGATGTAAATCAAGGAAATCAATCTCATTATCTCTCTCTTTCGCACATGCACACACACACACCCACACACACATACATGGGTTATATACACATTCAAACCTTGTGCTTAATATCAGGCCTATATTAGGAAAACAGTATAGACAAATCAAGGAGCAGTCTTTAAATGTGATTTGATTTTCTCACCAATTTCCCAAGTACATTTGACCATTTCTTTCCACACATGTGTCCTTCTTAGTCCCAGCTATAAAACTGAGGTTGGAATAATATAGAATATGGGAGACATGTGACCCAGATTCCTACACTTGGACTCTTATTATGTAGAAAGAAATTATAATTTACTAAAGAAGTTTTAACACCAGGCTCAGAAGGACACTGAGAATTCTTCTCAACATTGTCCACTAAAGAATAACACCAGAGTTGACCCTGGGGATCTGAATCAATAATAGTAAAACCTGATTCCAGTTCCAGCAAGCATCCTTAAGTGAGAAGGCTTCTGTCACCACAACTTCCTCTCACTAGTACCACCTCTGCACAGTTCTTTCCAGTCGTGTAAATAAAACTCTCTAATAGTTGTGTAGAATATCCTGTGAGCCATCTATCTATCCCAGGGTATTTGTAACTGAAGGTCAATTGTAGCCTAAAGTCCTTGATGTGATGAACAATCCTTTGACGAAAAAGAATCTATTATGAAGACAAACTTGTAAGTGCTGACAGGTATCTTAATAACCAAATCCTGGCTGCTTACAAGCAAACACATTTTTAATTAGACTTCCTTGGAGATCACCTTCTCTGTGATGTCCCAAGGAAGGGTCTTGTCTGGCATCCTTGTGTGAAGGGCACTTCACAACTTTAGGTACTTAATTATCCTCTGAGGAAAGAGGACAAAGACCTCAACCAGCAGCTGCTTGCACAATATAGGTCAACTCCCTCGAGTTTGTATTTTGTTATTTCAATTTCTTCGAACTCATTATCAGGAGGAACCTTTGAACTCTTGATTTACCAGGCCCCAAATGAGCCTATTCAGTAAACTTTTCAAAGCCTTCCTCTCCAAGGGCAAGAGAGAGATGACAGCAAACCAAGTTAACAGGAAGAATAACTCAGAACAACAAAAGAGACGCTTATGCAGAAAAGCATGTGGGGCTTAATGGCAATTTAGTGATGTAAGACTTCCGGGTCTGTGTTCATTCAGAGATGATGTAACTAACCCTCAAGAGACTGGAGACTCCAGGGAGTTTAGAGGTTAGGTGAGATGGGGGGTGGGGACATCCATGTGGAGACAGGGTGGGGTGAGGAGGAGGTGTGGGATGTGGAGCAGATGGGGGTGGAGGGAGCAAGGGATGGAATATGGATTATAAAAAATAAATTAAAAATAAAATTAAATAAAAAAAAGAAAATAGCAACCACATTTTTGCTTGCTTCCATGGGTCAGGAGTTTAGAGGCAGTTAAGTAGAATATTTCATCAATGTCTTACATGATGTCAGTACAGGCAGCTTGGGTTGAAAAACATAAAATGGATTCACTCATTTATTTTTAGGAGTATAATACTTGCTGTTAGTTGAAAGCCCCACTTCATCTCTATTAGACATGTTTCTCTCTGGTTTGTCTCTCTCTTAGTCTGTTTTCTGTTGCTATAACCAAAAAAAAAAAGATGTATGAGATCAATATTTATAGAGAAAAGAGATTTATTTAGCTCACTGTTTTGAAGGCTAAAAGTTCACAAGACAGCAGTATATCTAGCAAGAGCCTTTATATTGTCATTGCAACATTGCTAAACATCACATTGTGGCAACACAGGCAAGAGTGGTGTGTATAGAAAAGAAGCATAGCTACTTGGTGAAAGAGGAAACAGGAATGAACAGAGAAAGCCAAATGATACCATCGTAATCTCTCACAGCCTTCAGTCTAATCCTGTAGGACCTCCTGTAGGACCTAGTGCACTCCCGGGACACGTGCACTGTTCTGCCTCCAGGGTGGTACTCACAAGCCCCAGGTCTTCTTTCTCTAAGCCCCACCTCCATGCTGATCTACATGGATGGTCAACAGGACAAGGTCAAGAGTCACCCAGCAGACAAACCTCTGGCCATGTCTGTGAGACAGTTTCTAGATTTTGTTTTGTTTTGTTCTGTTCTGTTTTGAGGCAGGAAAACCCATGAAAGCGTGGGTGGCATTATTCTATGGACTATTTGATGAAAATAGCAATCATGTTTTTGCTTTCTTTTATGGGTCAGGGGGTTTAGATGCAGAGAAGAAGAAGAAGAAGAAGAAGAAGAAGAAGAAGAAGAAGAAGAAGAAGAAGAAGAAGAAGAAGAAGAAGAAGAAGAAGAAGAAGAAGAAGAAGAANAGAAGAAGAAGAAGAAGAAGAAGAAGAAGAAGAAGAAGAAGAAGAAGAAGAAGAAGAAGAAGAAGAAGAAGAAGAAGAAGAAGAAGAAGAAAGTGATCAGAACACCAGCTGTCATCTCTCTGCTTTCTGACTGGACAAAATGTGACCAGCTGCTTCATGTTCCTGTCACTATGTCCTCCCAGCCATAATGGTCTGTACTCTGTCATTGTGAGACAAAATGAACACCCCTTTCCTCAAATTCCATTGGTCAGACATTTTGTTACAGCAGCAGAACTATAACTAACACAGTCTGTAAAAGTTTTACCACCTCTCAGTGCCATTACACTGGGACTCACTCTGCACACAAACCCTTGAGGGTTAAACTATAACAAGTATCCATTAACCAGGAATCTAGAAATCAAAGTTTTCGCCAAGGATGTATATTATCTTTGAAGATTTTATCTGTAGTCTCTCTGTAATACTCTAAAGAAGAACATGGAAAAGTCGAGGATGCCAATTGTAGAGGAAGGAAAAGGAGTCCACTGGGAGCTGATGACTCTTACCTCTTAGGTTTCTTCTGCAACTTTTGTGTGAAGGAACTTGTATTCTTAAAAGATAAACACATTGGGCAGTTTCATCAATTTTCTTTCTTTGGCATAAGCTAGAGTAGAAGTCTTGGTGTGTCTCAGTATGAGATTTCTTCTACCTTCTCCCTAGTACACAGCATTAAGGAATGTAAACATATGTCAATTATAAGTCCATCCTTCAAACGTACTGGCCACACGCAATGTCTCTAGTTAATCTCATTACCGACCTGGCTGCAGACTTCAACAGCTGTTCCATTCCCCCTGAAGACTCCACTCGTACTAAACCATTAGCGAGCAATGTGGGCTGACAGTTATGCAATGGAGAAAACTTACAAAGCACAGTCCTCAGCAAAATTAAGGAAAAAAAAATATCCCTTGTTACACATTTCTCTTTCCTAATTCTGTTCTCTACAGGATCTCTGGGAGAATTTTTCCCTCTTTGATTTCTTCCCATTATACACAGGGTCCTCTCTCTTCTCTATCAGGCAGTTCCAGATATTCCAAATTCATCTTTTCCTTTCTATCCAGCGTAATCCATCCCCTCCTTCCTAAACACTTAATATTTCTTAGTAACATCTTACCTGTTTTGAAAACCTATCCTTTGAAAGCTACAAGGTAGAACAAAGGAAGATGTTCTGATTTGGTTCTACACACCTTTTCTACTATTTTCTCATCATGACTGAGACAAAACGTGACATGAACATAGAAATTGGCTCAGGTTTCAATTCTTCTGACTTGTTTGTGTGCCTAACTATTGTACAGGCCTCTACTAAAAGCCCTGGTGCATTTTTATTGTACAGTCATTAGTATATGGGGGCCAATGTATCTGCCTGCATCTAACATTTGCAAACAGACACGAATAAATATAATAACCAGTAGATGAATGTCAGTAGAAATAAATAAATACATGAAATAAATAAATACAATAGAAAACCAGAGAAATTTCTTTAGACTTACATTTAAGCACTCCCATTAACTTGGGTCATTTACATTAAGAAAGATTCCTTCTCTTGCCAAGCTCTTGATTTCATCCTGTCTTCTTCTTGATTCCAAGAGAATCAGTTCCAGGAATACTTTTTTTTTTTTCTTAAATGTCAACATGAGTAAGTCCAGAATTCAAAGACCTTTGAATATCATTGTAAAGATAGCAGAATGGAGTGAGTATGGGGAACTAGCTATTCAAGTTCAGAGACAGATTGAGCCCTAAATATTCATAGTGGGCCGTATTGTTCAGTCGTGACCTCCAGGCTTCAGTCAGAGAAGAGCCTCTTTAGGCTTCAAATATTATGGAGGAAAAGTCATTTAATGATGAGTTGTGGCTTAAATACAAGTGGAGGGTGTGGGGAAATTGTCATTCAGAATACAGAGTGCTGAAAGAAAAGAGAAATGGACACAGAAACACCACCAACTTACATTGTTTAGAACCAGAAATGAAATCCAACATTATACACAAGCCAGGCCCTAAAAGTGGGGGCTCCAGAGTGTCTATCTGGTGAACAGTAGCAATGAAATAACTGTTGCCTTAATCAGTAGCTGGGAAAGTGTGTTGGGTGCCAAGGATCATGGGTAAGTAAGACCTACTAGTTTTCTTCATGCCTATTTATTGCTGTGTATGATTTCTAATGTTTCTAATGCAAGGGCCCAACTTTATTTCTACCCAAGTATTTTCTTGGCTACTAAGCTAGGACCACAGAGAGAAGGGGAGTGTGAATCAGTCCACAGGACTCCCAAGTCAGTATGGGGTTTGTGCTCCTTTACAGACTGCCTTGGTAACACAGATCCTTCCCTACTACCCTTCTTTCAAACTGTTATTTCTCTTGCTATCATATCCCCTCTGTGTCTAATTATTACTCACAAAATCCCTAAGGTCAGATCTTTCAACTCTTGTTTGTTCTGATGAAAAATAGTGGGATTTCACACTCAGTTCTTGGCCACTGAAATCTGCCTCCACAATTTCAAACATGTGTCTGTGCCCAAGACTTCAGAGGTGTTAGAGAAAGGATGCCCATGACTCGTCCCAGGAGTCCACTCCATCTTTAGGTAAAAACAAAACAAAACAACAACAGCAAAGCCAACAAACAAACAAACAGACAGACAGACAAAACAAAACTAGAGATTATTAATTGAAAGGACCACGACTTTATTTTTAAAGATCTTTTTAACACTTTCCAAGTGTTTATATATTAATAGCAAAATAATAATGCCCAATATTTATTGAGCATCTAATACATACTTTACCCTGTGTTGAGTTCACTAAAATAATGATCTATTTTATCATAATATTAGCCAATGGATGACAAAAATGTTGAATCAGTTTTATAAGAGACTAATGAGTAGATTGTTCTAATCTTGACTAGTATACAGTCTGAGATAATGCAGAATGCTATATGCTGAAGCTATATATCATGAATTAACAGAACTGATGAGTAAATCATAATAACTTTAAAAGATAAGGTGGATGACTCTAGTTTAGTTTCCAAGTAAGGAAAATCACTAAGCACAACAGAGAATCGGTTGAGAGAGTGTGGCACTCTTAGAGAAGAGAAGACAGCAATGAATATAAAAAATACACTCAAATTTGCCTAGCCTGGCAATGTCACATATACATAGGTGATAAGTCTACAGTTTATGATGGGCAAGAAGTATTAACTGAGGCTATAGAAAGCTGAAATTTAGAATAGAACCTAAACCTTTAATAAGAAATAGAATAGAAAAATGCAATTATTAAAATAGGAATTAAAAAGGGGAAATTTCTCCAAATTCTATGGGGGTGGAATCCAACCCTTCAGTACAGGTGAATTTGAAAAATGGACTCCACAATGCAAGTTCAGAAATCTCAGCTCAGCATATTAGTATAAAACATGATTATTGTGTTATAGCATCCCTGCAGCCCTTGATGAGAGACAAAACAACGTGCTTAGAAGCACAGATATACTCCTCAAATGCATACATTTCCCACAAGACAAAATTAGCTTTCTTGGAAGATGAATTAACCAAAAGCATGTACAAATTACATGAGCAATGGCTCACCACAGGAGAATTTCAATGATCATGGTTAACAGGGGACCCAACACTTCCAAGACACTGAAGACAACAGAACAGTCTAAAGGGACTACACAAAAGGAATATTCTAAAAGTATTAATTAAATGAACAGAAAAGCAGTAACCATAAAGAGACAATAAGACATTTTAAAGAAAGCTGTATTACTTTACAGAGAAAGAAACTTGAATGACTAGACAGTAAGAATTGAGTTCCTGAACTTAAGAATCTGCCATGTTAGTCTAATATCAAGCTAGATACAGCTGAAGAAGATGACTAGAGAACTGGAAGATCAATCTGAAGAATTTAATAGTCAATGAGTCAGAAGATAAAAATCTATGAGGGAAGAATAAGAATATCTCTTGGACAGAGCCAGAAAATCCAGCGTTTCATAGTATGTTTTATAGAAGTAGGAAGATGGGGCAAAGGCTGTACTAAAAGATGTGGGTATGGGCTTTGCAGATTGGATTAAACATATTATCAGGACGTGAATCCTCAACAGTGAATGAATTGAGCTTCTCAAGATAAAATAGCAAGTCAAAAGGGGAGGGAGTCAGATTGAGGTGCACTCATCCTGAGTGTCAAATTCGTCATTGTAACCAGCACATCAGTACCTCCATACTGCAAATGCATCTTTGACATCCTCTTTAAGGGATCAGATCATGACTAACCCATTAAGCCCTTAGTGCTCCAATACCCCTCTAAGATACTACTATGTGGCCCAATCCCAGTTCCAGTCAGGCAGCTTTCAACATGGCATTTCTTGAAATATGTTTTATGAAGAGAAGTTTTACCACATGGTGCTCTTTGCAGAGTGGTAAGTGGTATTTTACTGGTGAGATGTGTTGGGTTCTGTGGTCAAGTATGTTTGAAAACATTATGTATGGTACATCTTTTCCCTGAGTTAGTAAATATCAGCACGTTAAATTCAATGACTGGTCCTGATGATGATCTCTTATCCATTTCCTCCTAAACACTGAGAACTCTTGCCTTTCATAGGACTGCCCCAGCTCCACCAATGTGAACACAGGAGTACACCTTCCAGATAGTTCTTTTGTTATGAAGTGTAGTACCCTCTGAGGCACTCCTCTCTGTTTTTCATATAGCTGTTATTAACAGAGTAATTTTCTATATGAGAAGGACATCTTTTGTATCCTTTGTATGGCTAATGATTATGGGCCATAAGGATGAGATACCAACATCTTAGCCCACTCAAGTTCTTTTAAAGTAACAACCGACCCAGGATCAATCTGATTTCCAACAAGAAACATTTTTTTGTTGCTTATTCATGTTCGCTCCTGATGACCCGAGCCTCGGCTTTTGCTCTTCGTTGGGAGGTTCATGGTGAGGGACATGGTTTACTTTGGTCTAGTGGAGTAAGTGGGAGGGAGGAACCACTCAGTGATCAGGATGAGAAGCTTCCAAGGACAGGGCAGCCAATATGTGAGAATTAGAGTATCATCAACTACATGGTCAACTCTCTCTGAAATACTTGGATATGCCATGTAAGGGCTCTGTTGCATTGCTTTTCCCAGCTTCAGTTTCCAATTTTCTTTTATTATTCTTTAGAATTAGTTCCAGTTTCTTGGAATCTTCCATTTTGTATGAAATTCCATATTAGGGTGATGAGGGTGATGATGATGGTCATACTGGTGATGATGATGACAGTAATGATGATTATGAAGATGGTAATAATGAACTAAATGATGATATTAGTGGTGATTGTTTTGATGTTAGTGGGTATATCAATGATGATAGGGATGATAATAAACACAGCTGAAGATAATAAGCCTGTTGCTCTACTCCATCCTTTACCTGAACTGTCTCTTAGAATCCTCACAACTGGCCTGGCATTGGGCATTCATTGTGCTCCTTGTACAAATTGGGAAACTGAGGCTCAGTTAGCTGATTTAACTTATCCAGATTCACATAACTCAGCCATAGCAGAGGGGATCTTACCATAAAATTCGCTCCTTCACCTCTGATGCACACTGCCTTCCTAAGCAGCAATGACCCTGGACATAGCAGAGGAGCTGGAGACGAGCTGACACAGTTCTCCTTTTAAGAACATATGCTGTGGGATATTAATGTCCAAGACAGAGATCGATATTCTGTGATGGCAATGTGTGAATCAGAATGTGTTGGCACATCTTTCACAAGTGCCTGTCCTCTTAGCACCTAGAGGGCCATTTGTACATTTAATGTACATTAAAACCATCTGCACACTCCGGATGTACTAATCAACAGAATAATTTATGAACATGATGTGGCTCACAGATGGAGAAGTGCTTCACTTTATACCACCTCCGACTTTTAGTGACCACCTGAAACACCGTGTCGAAAAGACTCCTGAAATGTCTTCAAGGAGAAGTATAGTCAAAGAAATGCCTGGTGAAAGAAAGGAAGGAGGAAGGTGTGGCTATGCGTACCAAGCATTTGCTATCTCTGTTTAAGGAGAGTTACCCATATGCTCCTAGGAGAGGATCATCTTTACATTAACGAATGCCTTAGTATTTAATGTTATTAAACGTGGAAGGAGAAATGAATCCAAACCTAGCATCTTCCTGTGACACTGAGCCTTCGCCTCTCACGGCACAGTGCAGACAGGAATTGCTCTTTCCCTATCATTCGCATGGCTGTGACTGCAGTACCTGACAAAGATAGCATAAGAGAGGGGTGGTTTGCTTGGGCTTGTGGCTTCATTCATTATGGTGGGGAAGGCGTGGTGGAGCAGGTGAGCTCAATGCAGTGGGAATCTGTGTCAAGACTTGCTCACATAGCTCCAGACCAGGAAGCAGAGAATGCAGCAGAAGTTGGGGGCCAAGGAAATCTTTGAAGGCTCTCCCTCAATGACCTGCTTCCACAAGCTGCTACGTGGTTCCTAAAACTTTCACAACCTTCCCTCACATAGCACCACTGGCTGGGAACAAACCTTAAAAACATGAGCCTGGAAGTGTGTTTCAGATTCAAATTTAAGCAACAGACAAGAAGCTCATAGTTGTCAACTAACTTTCCAAGACCCACACTAGCAGGGGTAAGACATGGCATGTAGCTTTTTTTTTTTTTCCATACTAAATGACAGCACGCCACTTCCTAAAATTCTCAAACTTCAACAAAATGTCTACTGGGATGTGTGATGATTCCAGGATACCCAACACTTTCCTCCTTTCTGGCTGAAAAACGCACCCATTTCAGAACACAAGTGACGCTGAGGAAACACACTCTGTTAGACCAGATCGTGCCTCCCAAAGGTGGCAGGTTTGCATCACGACTTTACATAAATGCTCTTGGCACTGGCAGTGGGCGTCAGGCAGGAGGATGGCTCTGCCACAAGACAAATATAGAGCTGCCATCCTTAAAACTCTAGCAAGAGACTAACCCTCAAGAGAGATGCCATGCAATAAATAATTTTTTGCCACAACACATTGCTTCCCTTTGCATAAATTTAACACCCCATTCTCTGTACAATATGTGATCTTCCTGCTAACTCTCCACAGACAGAAATAGCTCTGGTAAGATGTGATAAAGGAGAAGTGGCAGAATGGAAGGGAGACAGGACACACTGAAGACCTTGACCTTGATGCCCGCTTTTCCTCCGAGGATATTATTTTCTGAATATTAAGACTATTCAGAAAGTGATGACAATGCAGCAAATACCAGTCTGAAGGAATCCCCAGAGCATGATGTAATTTCTAATTTTAGACTCTAGAATATCGGTTCCCTATTTGCTCTGCAAGGTGCCACCTGGTTGCAAGCTTGCCCTTCTTCCCGTTGCAATAGCTGACATATTCCTCACCTTAGACATGAAGCCTCAGCACCAGGATCAAGAGCCAATCTTGCCTCCAAGGAAAGGACTCACTTCCCCCCCCCCCCAAGTCTATATACTACTTCAGGTTGCTCAGGAACTTTTGATGCACATATGCAAATTAATAGAAGTATTTCTGGAATGTAGACTGTTAGATATTTCAAATCTACTTAAGTCATTTTTCCTGTAGTTTATATTTCAAACATGGCCTTTGGGCAATAGAGAATCTTTAATTTAGAATAGTATGGCATGTACCCTATGGTCTCCATAGTTTATGTAACTTTGGCATTCAGTCTAAAAAGAATGCCTCTCTCCTTTGGAAAGAAGATACCTGGTTAGATAAGTTCATCTTAGTGCTTCATCATTGCCATAATTCAGTACCACAATCTGCTTGTGTTGTCTTCTTCTGATTCTTGTCATTCCGAGAGTGCCATTTACTGTAACCCATCTTCCTGTAGCCACAGATTTCAGTGTGACCACACAATCTGTAGATTCCATTCCTGGAAATTGGGCATCAGGAGGAATTCCAAGGGACAGGGAAATGGAACTTTTAGTCAATTCTAGGCATGTAGTTTGATCACTAAGGTGCAAGAAAAATGAAATTTCACACACATAAAATTTGGCCATGGCAGGGCAGGGGGAAGGTATAGGAGACTTTTGGGATAGCATTTGAAATGAAATGAAGAAAATATCTAATAAAAAAGTTGGCCATGGATTTTCAAATTTCAGGTGACAAAGTCACTACTTTGAACAGAATCTAAAAGACTACAGGCCCAGATAAAAACCAAGAGCAAAATGATTTCAGAAGGAGTTAAGTCAAGGACAGTAAGTGACATGATGTGCTGCCACTCTATACTGTCTCACTGTCAACAGCCTCCCCTGACCTGGTAGCCAATGTCTGTGTCTGCACTGGCAGTAACTAGTTGAGGTTATTCACACTGGCCAACTGGAGGAAGCAGGGTACTTCTGTCCCAACTGCTTCAGTTCTAGGAGTGACTTGGATTTTCCCAGTTCATGTACATGGGCCTATAATTAATCCTAACTCATCGCTTTCACTAATGTTTCAGGTACCATTTGGTTATGTGCAACCCAAGGAAATGGATTAATGGACTAACAAAATAGAACTAAATGCCAGCTATCGTCTTTCCAGACAATCCTTTTGCTGCCTAATATGGCAACGATGAGTAGTTGTGCCAAGTATCACACCTGTCTGGTATGTTATGTGCCTCAAATAGACTTGGAACTTAATATTTTACGAACACTTATTCCAAAGTTCTGAGTTCTGATGTGGTATTACATTACTAGAGTGCTTGTGGGCATCAAAGGTCAATCATGTTGCTTGTATGCTATCATTAACTCAATGGCATAATCATAGGAACTTAAGCCTCTGAGTGAGAACATTGACAGTTAAACTCCAGCTGGACTCCTATGACTCTACTGCTTCTGTCACTCAGCCCCTGCCCATGTATTACCATACCTTATTACCTAATGACGATGTATTGCCCTAAGACCTCAACCCCACTATAACTTTGTTCTCGCTGAATATTGAATCTATATATTTTAACTGTGAACCAGTGCTGGGGGACTATGGCACTCTGGCCTTCCTCTAGAATAAAGACAGTCTGCTGGGTTAGAATAACTCAGCTAATAACCATCTTCACTGCTTCCAAGCCACATCAACATGTCAATAACCAACTATTCTAAATATTTCCATCCCAGCTTACTCTTACCTGGATGCACTCAGCTGCAGTGAATACCAGTGATGTTTTTCAAATGCAAAAATGCAGAGGCCATCTCTGCAACCTAGAGGTCCCTAGAGGAAGAGAACAGATTGAAAAGATATGCATTGTAAAGGGAATGTATTATACTGGCTCAAGTTATTGGGGCTGGTTAGTCCAACATTGGCTGTCTACATACCAGAGAGCCTGGAAGTCTGCTAGCTACTCATTCCATTCAGTTAGATGACTCAACATTCCCAAACTGGTGCTGATGGTCTCAGAAGAGATTCATTATAAACCTGCTCAGAGATGTGCCTTTTTGATCCCAGATCCAATCAAGTTGAAAAATCAAGATTAACCATCACATTATCCTTCTCTTTGTTCACATCTAGCCAGCCACTCAGTTCTGTTAGTTCAGCTCCCCTTAACTTTCCAGCAGAACCTACTTCTGTCTGTCTTTATGGTAAGCATGTTGGCCTAAGCAACTAGCATCTTACACCCTGACTCCACCCTGTTTCCAATCTTTCCCTCTACTATTTTTTGCACAACAAAGTCAGAGTGAGCTTTTCAAACATATGTGGAATTTACAAACTGGAATGCGCTGAGCTCTAAGTGTTTCTCTTTGTCTTAGCCTCTGTCTATTTTCCTTACTCTTAGCTTTTAAGATTTGTTTTTAATTATATGTACACATGTGTAGGTATGTGCATGTGAATGTGGGTGCCCACTGAGGTAAAAAGCATCCAGTCCCCTTGCAGCTGAATTTATGGGCAATTGTGAACCATCCACTTTGGGCATTATGAACTGAACTTGAGTCTTTGTAAGAGCACTAGCCACTCATAGCTACTAAGCCATCTCTTGCAACTTCCTTAGATAAATTTTTCCTGGACAAATTTTACAGCATTCTATCATAGTCCATTTTATACTTCTACAATAGAATACCTGGGATGGTAACTTATAACCAGTTTGGTATTTACTCTAAAGGCTGGACAGCCCAACACCGAGAAACTGCCTTGAGATCTTGATGTATCATGATGTGAAAAGAATGCATGACCGAGTGAGGGGCTATGTATGGCTAGCAAGCAGGGGGCAGGCATCAGCCTTTCTCCTCAAGAACCTGTGCTCAGGATAACCAGTCTGTTGGTATGACCAGGGTCCTTGTGGTGATCAAGTCACCCTTACACGTGGAATTCTCAACACTGTTGCATTGGGAAGTGGGTTCAAAACCTATGAGCTTTTGGGAAGACCTGTTTTAATTCATAGAGCTTGAAAGAGTTAAAATTCCTTGAATGTATCACAACTGCAAAAATATCCATTGCCTGTGTTCATTGTCTGCATTAGTACTTATTTATGTCTACCCTTCCAGGGAGATTAATTCTATAAAGTGAACACTGTGTGAAGTTTTTCCTGTTTCCCTCAAACCTAGTTCCCCTATGAATTTAAGGCCCAATAAATATTTAATGAGTTAATTTATGAATGAATGCCACAATACATTCAAGCGGTTACTAAGGCCTACCTAAATATTCATTATTCTGGAATGTCTCAAAGGAGAACCTGTGAGCCAGACTGGAGCAGACGAATCTTCAAATTCTGTCTAGGAAATCCCTTGCTTCTACCTCTCATTGTCTTCATGTTAAACACTCCTTGCTGCTTGGTGTTTTCCTGTGAAAGGAGAAGTCACAGAAGTTCACAATGATGCTTATGAACCTGTCACCAGAGGGGCCACTGGCCATTATCCTGAGTTCACTAAGACACTTAACTTCCATTTCATTTTCCATCCTTTTCTCCTCTACACAGGGTGAGGGAAACATTTCATTGTCTTCACTTATCATCGTCTATAAAAAAATTAAACTAATAAATTAGGGGATAGTTTTAGGTCTTATACAAAGATTTGCTAAAGGGATTCCTTGAAACATGGTGCTCTCTAAGGACACTTAAAATTGGATTTGATTTACAAAAATTTGATTTGCACATAACTACTGAGGAATGTATTGATTGCTTTAAGTGAGCTGCACAAGGACATAACTACCTTTAATCTTTTATAACAAAAGTGGCAATTAAAATTGCTTTTGCTGAGCAATTTTGAGGGTCGATCTCTTTCTTGGTTTTCTCTTACCCAGAAGACTCCCCCATTTCCCCAACCCTTCTTTCTCCTAATTAAAGGAAGGAAAATTTGTATTCTTGGTAGAAAATAGTTTCTGGTAGAATCCCGTGTTCTTCTTACAAATGCTATAAAAGCCAAGTTTGAAGTTTAAGTTCATTTGGTCCCCTTCAGTTAATGCAATTTCTTTTAATCTCACTTCCCAGAGGTACCATTAGAGGATTCATTTGTTGGTTATTAAAAAGCAGTCAATTACCATGTTTGCTGGACTTGTGTTCCCTGGCTATACTGTCATTTTTATCTTCCCCCCAAAAGCCTGCCTTTGTTTGGGGCCTGTTTGTTTGTTTCGGTTAGCCAGTGGTGTGGAATGCCTAATAAGGAATCCTGACAATAGTTTGCTCCATCTCTAGATTGAATTTCTTTATAGATCAACGTCCGTAATTTATTTCCCAACTGGTCCTGATCAATATAGCTTGGCTCAGCTTAAGGGTAGAGGAACTAACCATGGTGCTGATGGGGGCTCAAAGCACTACCTTCATAAGGACCCTCTTTGATAGTAACCTGTCAAATTGACCCACAGCCTGTACCAGAGTCTGGGTCTGAGCTGTGTCCAGGTTCCAAAGCTGTCATTGTCTTGTTATCTTTGATTTCATAAAGCCAGAGGCCAGAGAGGCTTTTACAGAATCAGCATGAGTGAGGATATACGCATTAAGCACACTGGGATATATGAGCCCAGACCAGGCTCTGCTGCAAACTGGCTGCTGGATTTCAGTGACTAGACAATTTTGTTTTAGCTTCTGTATTTTAAGAGAGTTGGGCTTGTTGATTCCTTGTGCTCTACTAGTTTTGACTTGCTCAGGTTTCTGCATGAAGGCCTTGTTTGTCAGCTCAATGGTCACCACCCCGGGTAAAATCCATGCTTTTAGATCATGAAAACAATGGAAATGCTCTGATGTATGCATTCCCAACTAGATTTTTCCAAGTTCCTGGTTTTGGTTCCTTGGCATAGGCCCATTGTTTTTCTTCTGGCTCTGATTTCTTCTCTGTAAAATGATGACATACAATTCTGTTATTTGTCCATTAACAGGCAGCAGTATTGACAGAGGTCACCAATGTGAGTAGCACTGTGGAAGCTAAAGTAGACTGTGAAGAGGATAATGTTAATCAAACAGATGCTGCATTGCCAGAGGGCAGAGGCATGCATGTCACCCTGGAGCCTCATCTATCTGGCATTCTCTTGTTCTTCATTCTTCTCTCCTCTCTGCTGCAGCTGTGGTTCATACTGGGCAAGAAATTATAGCTTGTTTACAAACTATCTACGTGGAGAGACTCTTTACTCTGAGCAGTGACATTGATGCTTCAGGGGTATACAGATTTACCTAGCTAGCCTGTTAACCTCACCTGGACGAAAACACCAATACCCACTGGGCAGCCAATCAAATCTCTCTGCCTATCACATCAAGAGCACTTGGTTTGCAGTATCTCCAGGGACTAGAATAAGTCATGTGGATGAGCTGACCTCATACCCCTTTAGGTTAGCAGGGACATTCACAAACTATTCAGTAAGGACATAACATGAGGCAGGTTGTTGCTATTAATTTTATCCCTTCAATGTTGTCTCTGTAAGACTTAGTTCTGAAAGTATAATTATCCTCAAATTATATATAGCAATGATTTTTAAAATATTTATAATGTCCTACATTTTTACTCTGAGCAAAGTTTTGCACTGAGCATATTACATAAATGATTCTACTTGGTATATACTTTGCAATGTCTCTGTGAGGTGTTCAATTAGTAACCTTTCTGGAATGAATGGGCAAAATGATGAATTAATACAATTCAATAATGAACAAGTGTTGACACCTTTCTACAAGCTAGGCATCATGTTAAGCTTTGGAGATTCAGATATGAGTCAAATATCCCAGAAGGCAATTCTTATTGACTTTGGAGTCTAAATATGTTGACCTCCATTTGTAAACAAACAAACTGAAAACACAGCAGATGAATTAACTTGATCAAGGTCATATAGCAAGATACATTTGGCTTTGACCACAATGGGATACCAAATACAGACAGATCTTCCTGACCCAAATTGTTGATAAAACTATAAAAATTGCATGAAGATAATGTTTCTAGGCACTGGGCATCAAGGAACTCAGGACTGAAAGTCTGAAATCAATGATAATCACACATGATGAATTTCACATTTTTTTCTGTCTTTCAGCTTAGGGGCGCATTCTTAAGTTGTACATGGAATGATGGTGGTCCACCTGAAATGATATTGCTGAGCTGAGAAAGTTGGCACTGAGTTTACTTCCGAGAGTACTAGAGGTAGAAGCTACAAACTATAGGAGATGTATATGTACATGTATAACAGTTTTCTAAATACTCAATTGAAACCTATTTTCCATGCAGGAGGAGGAACTTATGAGCCTAAGATGATGAACAAAGGGTCATTTGTCTGGGAATGCAGAAAAATGGAAGATTCTTGAGGTCTTTCCCCAGCAGTATAAGAAAGGGTTAAAAAAATTTCTGAGGAAGAGTTTCTGAGCAGTCAATGAGCAGAGAGAGAGAGAGAGAGAGAGAGAGAGAGAGAGAGAGAGAGAGATTTTGAATTATCAAACTGCCTGTAAAATCTATAGAGAGCTCTAGGATCTAGGATGGCAGGATTGCAGCTTTCATGACTTAACATGGGTTAGGGTGGGATTTTGGGTGATACAGCTGCTTTTGAGTCTTTCCCTCTATATTACCTGTCTCCCATACTCCTCTTAGCAATAACAATAAAAAAAATTCATTGCTTCACCTGATTAGAAATTAGTACAATCATTACTTTGGTTTGTGATGAGTTCTCTCTCTTGGGTATATAGACATGAGTATATTGCATATCCCTAGGGAAGGTTTACCACACAGTGCCCACAGATAAGCGTAGCTCTCACCACTCACCAAAGAAACTTCTTGGGGAAACAAGTGGAGACTATTACAGAGATCCACAACTAGCCTTTATGCGGAGAATAAATTATTGTGAGGTGCCCAACCCCAACTGATATATAGACAACACAACTTCTGTACCTAAAGCTCAGGAAGAACCATGGCCAAGAGGGAGGAAAGATTGTAATAGCCAGAGGCCCAGGTTGCCTTCTGTAATATAGTGTCTTCTAGACATGACAGGGAAGCTATACTAATTAACTCTTAACAATATGGTTGTCCAAACAAACCTGTATAAAAACAACATCAGTGGACATGCCAAAGAGGATAGAAGAAATTTGACAAGGTTCCATTCCTTGATTAAGAGCTACAGGCAATCAATGACAGCTGAGAGAGAGAGAGAGAGAGCCAAATTTCACTAGGTATGAGATCCCCCCCCATTAGACTATCTAGTTCCAAGCAGTCAGCCCTAAGCACATGTACATAAAAACAACAGTAAATGAACTAATGTATACACAGACACACATATATAATATTACATATATTAGTCCATTTATATATATTTATGTATTATATATATTTGTATATATATAAAATAATTAAAGAAGAGTTAATGAACTGAGAGGTGGCTGGAGGGACATAGGACATGGGAATGAGGAGCACAAATGATGTTGATACTCATGTATGAAATTCTCAAAAAATTGAACGAATAAATTAAAAATTGTTAGGCATGAAAGGAAGTCATTGGAGTAAACTTTAAGGTGTACAAAAATAAACCAATGGATACTAACCGCAAGGTAATATAACCATTAAAATTTGAAGGCAGAGGCTTTCAAAAAGCTACCATGCATACATTTAAGTTTCCCCAGAGGAAATGATAATCACCTGAAGATCACTGAGCCCTTGGACCCTTTTCAGCCCTTGGACCCTTTTCAGCCCTTGAGACATGTCATACACAAAGCTTGGGTGATAGGGAATTTGAAATCCCACCTACTTCCCTGGATTCTGATCCCTTACTGGCTGTCTCAGATGTGGTTGGCCACTTTGATGTCCTGACAGACTCTTCACACCACGAAGCTTCTCAGCTCGACATGGGTTACAGACATTGGATGGGCATGACCTAAGGCTGTATGGTCCAGGGTGGTGGTTTGGAGGAGGGACTCCTGAGTGGCTGCTTGACTGTAGGCCTGGACCTTTCTATAGGAACTCAGTGTAATGGCAACCCACCTATTACAGTTGATGTACAGACATGACATCTGACTTAGTAGAACATAGTCATGTGACCGCTATGCATCAATCCCTGAATTTCCCAGTAGGTTTGACCTTGTCACCTGTCCAGTTATTTGAGGATCATCTTTAAGCTACTACTTCTCCTGCCATTCACTTCACAAGATTGGTTTTGATGATACCCTGAGACAACTTCCGGGCAGAAGACAGTGAAAACAGGGAAAAAGCAAAAGGCTCCAAAGAAGAGAAAAAGAGAAATCCTAAAGAGCCCCAGAAGCCGGTCTATGTGTATGCATTATTTGTTCGTGATCCTCAGTTTGCCATCAAGGGACAGAACCCTCATGACACCTTTAGTGAGGTTTCAAAGATCATGGCTTTCTGGTGGGACAGTCTTAGAGAAGAGAAAAAAAAAGTGTATAAATGGAAAACTGAAGTGTCCAAGAAAGTATCTCAATGTGCTAACTGCTTATAAAGACAAGGGTGTATGTGTCAGGCTACTGTGGAAATAGATCTCACATTACAGTTATTGACTCCTTCACCACCTCCTGTGTATTGAGATCCCATCATCTCCACCACCAACCTCAACAGAGTCACCTGCTTTGACCCCTTGTACTGTAGTTAATTCCACATTATCTTCTTAAGTGGCAAACTTGGCATCTTCTGGGGCTAAATCATCCCAATATGACCAAGTTGATTATTACCAAGCAAATGTTGCCCTCCTTTATTACCATGTCTCAAGGAGGAACGGTTATTGTTATCCCCGCCACAGTGGTTACCTCCCCGGGGCTCCACTAGACCAAACAAGTACAACTACTACCCAGCCCAGCCAACAGGTTGTCACTCGGTCAGCATTGCAGGCAGCAGCAGCTCCTGCCTTCTGTGCAACTGGCTCCGCCCTGACTGTAGCCCCTTCCGTGATAACAGATACCTCATCCCTCAACCCAATAGCGAGTCATCATTCTGCAGCAGCCTCTTCCACTTCAGGCCATGTGACAGTCCCTTCAGAAAGTTAGAGTCAACTTAGAACAACAGCCACCTTCTTGGCAGAGCAAGATGTTGCTCCCACCCACTCTGAAAATGTAGACTATTCTGATTCCTACAACTGTGGACAGCAGTCATAAGCACCGTATGAACTGCAGCTCCGAGGCCCACATGGTAGAGGCAACTTCTGAGACAGTCTGTGAAAATGGTCACAGGTCTGGTTCCTGAGGTGGAGTCTCCTCAGATGAATGTTGAATTGGTGAGTGGGTCCTCTGTTACACTGTCGCCCCAGCCTCAGTGAGGGACATCTGGTCGTGAGCACCCTTCCATTATCAGGAAGTAGGACAATGAATGCTGCAGCAACGGATGTGTGGAGAAGCAGTGTGGGGAATGTGTTCTTGGCCTGCATAGCCTCTAAGAATCCAATCTCTGTGCTGTTTCTGAAGTAGCCTTTCTTCTTCTCCCAAGCACTGAGGATTCATCTGCTGGTCACAAGTCAAAAGAGCCTGGTTTTGAAACATAAACTGGGCTTCTAGTAGGTCATGACCTCTACTCATGGTCCTTTACTTTGTTTTCTTTCTCCAGCAGAGGCCAGAACATGTAGCAAGGGCACTGAATTTACTGTAATTGGGAATTGCTTTTTACTCGAAACTGCAAGCAAAAACACCAGGTTAATAGCACGGGGAAAGGTGAATGGAATAGGGAAGCAAATCATAGGGGGTTATTAGAAGAATCGTGTTGGTAAAATTGTCAAAGACTTGCTTTAAACATTATTAAAATGATGCAAAAGTACTTAGCTTTGATCCTAGGAGAAAACAGTGCTGGGATAAGAGAGGCTTGGGGTGACAGCTCAGTGGTAAAGTGCACTGATTTTAATCCCAAATTAATAAATGAGTTTTAAAGAGGAATGAAAACACTGATTTAAAATAAAACATCCCTTTAAAGGGGAACTATTATTAATCTATGTAACACTTTTAAGAACGAAGGTTTGGGGAGTGTGGAATTATTGCCCAGCACTAACAAAACTCTGGGTTTAGTTTAAAGGCAGGAAGAACAGGTCAAGGTCGTCTTTGGCCACTAATGAGTTTGAGGGGAGTCTAGGGCACGTGAGACAAAGACAGAACAGAGTTTTTGCAGATCATGGTGGCCCAGACCTTTAATCCCATTATTTTGGGGGTGGAAGTAGGAGGATTTTTTATGAGTTTAAAGTCAACTTGTACTACACGTTGTTTTTAAAAACACAGAGGTTGGACCTGATGACACTCTCCTTTAATGACAGCACTTGGGAGGCAGAGGCAGGTGGATCTCTGAGTTTGATGCTAGCCAGGGATACATACTGAGATCCTATCTTAAGGTCCCCTCTCTATTCCTGACACATCCCTACTCTCTCCCTCCTCCTCTCATTGGGATCATTCCACTGGAAGGGAAATTACATCCTACAGAAGTATTTTTGTTTTTCTCTACAATATTTCTGTAATCAAAACTTTCTTTACCTGACTTGATTATCAGGTTTGCATGTAAAGGACAGAACTCTAAACCTGTAATAAGAGGATTTACAAAATAAAATAGATAACTTTATGAATATAAAAGAAAATATGGACAAAACCATTGAAAAAACAAACCATCTCAGAAACAGTGGAGAATATTTTATAAGGATGATTTTGAAGTTATAACTTAAATATATAATAATTAACATTTATTTAATAATTTACTATATGTAGGAAGACAGAAGAGGTCGTGTGAGATAAATTTATAGAAATAATCCCAGTGAGGTAGGGGGTTAGGAGTCAGTTCATTGGTTGAAATATTTCCTGTATTAGCAGGAAGATCTGAATTGAGAACCAGCATCCCTGCAAAATTTATATCACAGGTGGCATAGAACTGTAATCCCTGAACTGGGTTGGAGGTCAGGGACAGGAAAATACCTGGGGCTTGCTGGCCAGCCAGTATAGCATACTTGGTGATCTTTAGGTTAAGTGGATAACTTTGTCTCAAAATGTAAGGTGAAGTGTGTACACATACACAAACAGGAACACATATGTGCACAAACTTGTGCAAAAAAGAACACTTTTACACACACACACACAGAGAGAGAGAGAGAGAGAGAGAGAGAGAGAGAGAGAGAGAGAGAATCCTAATTCAAAAACATAAGTAAAACGCTTGAGAAAAAGAAAACGAGCTCCAATGATCTGTGATAGAAAAGCAAATGTCTACTTTGTGCATAAGCAAGGCCTCTAAAGGAGAGGATGTAGACAAAATGGCAGAAATTCTTCCCCAGGGAAGAGCACATCAATTAGTTATCCAGTCACAAATGATCATCCCTGAAAACGTACATACAAGTAACTCTATGTAGACCGAGCAAGCTGCTCTTAAATGCATATATTATATATCATACTTGATACAAAATATATAACTATATAATATATAAATGAGTATATGGAATATGCCTTTATATATGTGTGTGTTTAGATAGATAGATAGATAGATAGATAGATAGATAGATAGATAGATAGATATTCCACATACATGAAAAAAGAGGACATGAATTTGAAAGAGAGCAAGAAGAAGTAAATGAACAGGTTTGGAGGGAAAAAAGAGATGGAAAAAATTATATAAATCATAATTTCAAAAATAAAGTAAATAATTTGAAAATATTTGAGGAAATAATTTTCAGAATTTCACAAATTTAATTTAAAAAATCTGCCCATTGATTCAAAAGCCTCAGAGAACCTGAAGCAGAATACGTATAGAGAAACTGTAGGGAGAAGGAAAGATGGGAAAAGTGTACATATCTTAAAGAAATAAAGAAACAATAAAGTAAACACAACAACTTGGAATGAAATGGACAAATGTCTGAACAGTGCAACGTTGCAGAAGCTGCACAACATTTGTGTAGGTTGAATTACCTCTCAAATTTACATGGAAAACAAAGTACATTGAAAATACTAAAATCTTGATTAAAGAATGTGGAAGGTTTGTGCAGTCTGATTTCTAGACTTGCTATAAATCTCAGCCATAGTGACATGTGGCATTCACCTAAGTCAATACAACACAGTGCACGTATCCAAAATAGACCCACATGTTTGGATTGATTGATTTTCAGTAAGTAAGTAAATAAATAAGCACACTACTTAACAGGAAAGGAACATCTATTCAACAACTGGGGTCGAAAGGGTCTCAACGTTTTCCTACTCAACATTAAAATGGACCCTAGACTGATCGTGTATGTGTGTGTGTGTGTGTGTGTGTGTGTGTGTGTGTGAATCTGTGTTTGTGTTTATGTGTCTGTGTGAAAAAGATGATACTGTCAATACAACTGGAGTCAATAAAGAACATATTTGAACTTTAGTTAGGTAAAGGGTGCTTAGAAAGAACGAAACAAGTGCTCACTCCAAAAGAAATACAAATGAATAAATAAAGCTTCATCAAATTTAAAAATCCCCAGTCATTAAGAAACAGCCCATTAATAAGATAGAAGGGAACACTGCCTGTTGAAAGAAATCATTCATGTACATCTGAAAAAAAATACTTAGAGCTGTAATATATAATGACTCCATGAATCAATAATTTTAAAAGGACATTTAAAAGTGTCTAGGAGTTGAACAGGTACTTTATGAAAGATGATTTGAAAGCAAGTAATTAGTCTATAGAGTAAATCCACCATCAATAGTTATTATCAGGAAATAACCAAGTTAGTCCGCAACAAAATATCACTATATACATGTTGTGGATTTGGTTTATTGCTTATATTATGTCAACTAGGTTCCCAAATTAAATAAGAATTCTCTTGTCTGACAGTCCCTGACCCCAGCTGGTTCTAATTGGTTAATAAAGTTGGCAGTGGCAAGTACTGGGTAGGGAGACAGAGGTAGGGCTTTTGATGTTCCCAGGCAAGGAATGAGAGGGAACAGGGGAGGAGAATCATCATTGCCTTGGAGGAGAAGGTATAGGACAGAGAGACAGAGATGCTGCCAAGATGCAAGAGTAGTGAATCAAAGATGTGACTGTGGGATGACAACCCTATCCCTCACTTGATGCCCTATCCCTCTTGCTGGAGGTGGGCTCTATAAGTTCCCTCTCCCTACTTTTGCCATCCCACAGTCACATCTCTGTCCCATAATTGTTCAGGGATGGAAATAGAGGAGGAAAAGAACATCCTGTGATAGGCCCAAAGTGGGATCCAGCTCAAGGGGAGGTCCCAAGGCCTGACACTATTACTGAGGATGTGGAGCTCTCACAAAAAGGGACCTAGCATGACTGCCCTCTGAAAGACCCAACAAGCAGCTGCAAGAATCAGATTCAGATATTTGCACCCAACCAATAGACAGAAGCAGCTGACCCCTGTTGTTGAATTAGAGAAGGTGGCAAGAAGCTGCAGAGAAGGGCGATCCTGTAGGAGGACCAGCAGTCTCAATTAATCTGGACCCCCGAGATCTCTCAAGCACTGGACCACCAAACAGGCAGCACACACCAGCTGATATGAGGCCACCAACACACATACAGTAGAGGACTTCTGGGTCTGTGTTCATTCAGAGATGATGCACCTAACCCTCAAGAGACTGGTGTCACCAGAGAATTTAGAGGTCAGGTGGGATGGGGGGGGGTGGAGACATCCACATGGAGACAGGGGATGGGGAGGAGGTGTGAGATGTGGAGTAGTCAGAGGGTGGATTGGTGGGGGGCAGTAGGGAATGGAATATGGAGTGTAAGAAATTAACTTTAAAAAAAAAGAGAGAGAGTAATGGGTCAGGGCACAGAAAGACTACAGGCCTGGGTCTGTGGTGGCCAGGATGGAAAATAGGTTTTAGTAAATAATAATTCAGAAATATCAAAGGGGAAAATGTGTTAGCAAGCTACCCACCTAAATGTTTTGATCCTCAAATGAAAGACACAGACACAGACACAGACACAGACACAGACACAGACACAGACACACACACACACACACACACACACACACAGGCACACACACAGACACAGACACACACACACACACAGACACAGACACACACACAGACACAGACACACACACAGACACAGACAGACACAGAC
>NC_034606.1:34134344-34141844 GCF_900095145.1 Mus pahari
AGAGAGAGAGAGAGAGAGAGAGAGAGAGAGAGAGAGAGAGAGAGAGAGCTTTCTATTTTAATATGTCTTGAACAGAGCAATGGCCAGGCACTTCCAAACCTGGCCACTCGAGACTCTTCCCTCTCTGCCGCTCTTGGTCGACGGGAGTGTGCATTTGCAAAATCTGTACCTGTAGCAATCTGTGTATGAAAATTTGCATCAGTTAAAATAATCCAATCTATCTGACTCTAAAGACCATAGTTCTCGACATCCTCTGCCGAGCACCAGCAAAAGTTAATGCCTAGGAATTTTACTGCTTGTGGGGAAGGGCTGAGAATGATTCTTCTGTGGAGTGAGCACAAGGAAGAGAACTGTTTACGAACTGTAAAGGTGATAAACATTTATAATTGTTTTGAAAGCGATTACTATAAACTGCTGAAGCAGTATTATGCCTTGGGGGCTTGAGAAAAGTGGCTGTATTAGTTATCTATTGTTGCCTAAGAAATCACCACAAAACAATGTGCTCAAAGGAACAAACTTTATTCTATAACTTACAGGGATCAGGAACTTGAGGTTGGCTCAACTAAGTAGTTCTAGCTCATAGTTGCAATCCCTCTGCCAGCCGGTGCTACAACTGTTTCAAGACTAAAGTTCATTGTGTGATCATGGACCTGCCTCCGTTCTTGACTGGCTGTTGGCAGGGTAATGAAGAAGTGCTGGTATGTAACGTCCAAGATGAGTGTATAAAATTGTCTTCAGCGTTCATTTGGTCTGTTCATGGGAATCCATTCATCTGCTCTGAGGGAAGCCACATCATACATCATGTGGATGTAGAGAAGTGAAGTGAGGCCTCCTGCCAATGGGTAATGTAGCTCTCTCCCTCATCAGAGAAGCTGCTCTGTGCAACACACAGAGCCAATGAGAGAAAACCACAACTGTTCACAATGTAGAGAACAATTGATAATGGTGTGCCTGTCCCCAATATCTATCTACAATACTGCACCGCAAAACTCAGGAGAGAGAGAGAGAGAGAGAGACAGAGACAGAGACAGAGACAGAGACAGAGAGACAGAGACAGACAGACAGACAGACAGAGACAGAGAGACAGAGACAGAGACAGAGACAGAGACAGAACAGATTGTAAGAGCCAGAGGAACAGGAAATCTGGTGTGATTGTGTCTCCTAGAAATGACAAGGAAGCTTCACCCATGACAACTCAGCAGTATGGCTTCTTAAACAAGACCAGAACAAATACAACAACAATGGGCATGCTAATATGGAAGTAGAAAATCTCGCAGGGTCCCCACACATGGGGAATGCTGAGAGGAGGAAAACTCATCTTCTCCAGAGATGAGCACCTTAGTTGGTTATCTAATACCAAGTAGCCAGCACTGAAATCACATGCATCTAAGAAACGGGCACTCAGCATATTGTATTTATATATTTATACATATGCATACATATACATATATGTAATGTATTTGAGAAGGAGTGAGAGGGTCTTCATAGGGGTTGGTGGGAAGAAGGGAAAGGGGAACAATTAATTATACATTTTAACTTAAAATATCTAAAGGGGATAAATTAAGTAATGAGTTATCATTTTTTAAAAAAAATATGGAAAAGTGTCTAAGATAAGAGATGAAACAATTGGGGTCAATAAGTCTACCATGAAAGGATAAAAGTTATAAGAATTGTCTCAGATTGCAGGGTAGCTGAAGGAATTTCACTTTTTGGAATATCCTAGTATCCTTTGCTTCTAGAAGTGTAGGGATTTGAATAGTAAATTAAATGGGAAGTCTGTACAGAGTGATGTGGAACCAGGCTCAGAATGCTTCGATTCAACAGTGCTTTCCTCCAAATGCTGGCTGTGATCCTACTGGACCTTACTGGGACTTTAACAGCTTTGAGACTCGTTTTTCTAAAACTGAAGTAAAAATAATAAAAAAAAAATACCTATCAAGGCTATTATAGAAATTAGAATAAGCCAGAGTATAAGTAAGTTATTGCCATAGAGACATAATTGTGAGTAATTAAAGTAATTAAAGGAGTGTGTTCTCAGATATCTTTGAAGTCCTACATTAAACTTTCCATTAAACTCATATCAGTGCGAGTCAAAATCTGTAACAGGTATTTTCAAATCCTATCACTGTGTGATTTGTTGTACTTTTACCTAAAGGAAATAAAGGAATCTTTCCTAATCCTATCCTAATGTGAAACTTTTACCCCTTTCCATAGGAGTGGGGTCTGGCTTGCCAAAGAAATTCGGATTTCAATCTTGCTTGCCTTGTGCATTCTGGAAAAGGTCTGTGAGCAGGTGAGAGCAGCCAATGTAGGTAGGAGCAGAATAAACAAAGGCACTCTTTGCTTGCCAATCCCACAAATGATTCCTGTGAGAATCCTCAAAGACTCAGCTCTTCTCTTGTATGTCCTTCATCCTCATTCTTTAATCAACCTTCTATAAATATGAAATAAACCCTATACCCAAATACATTTCAAAACCATCACCAACACCCAATTCTGCTAGATACATGTATGAATAAATATACTCCCCCAGGGTTTTCCTGTGTCTACTGGCTCTCACTTTCCCAGCTCATTTTTTTTTTTTAATGAAGCAAACCTAATGGCCTGTTAAAAAAATCCATCATCTTATCACTCATCTTTCTCAACAAAAGGCAGGGAGGATTTTAAGTGGATTCTCATTAAGCTAGATGCCCAGATTTGTTAGCAGTCACTCAAAAGACATCTTAGGACTACATGATCCTGCTCTGGTCTGTACCTGTACTTCAACTCATGGTACTCAATTTCACCCTGGTGACATTCCGGACAGCTCTTTAATATTCTTCCCCATCCCCTCTTAAGACCTTTATAGAAGCTGTTTCCTTGAGGAAGCGTCTTTCCTTACACTTTAATGTCCAGTTACTTCATATGCTTCCATCTCACGTGAAGTGACTGTGCTCCTCTTTGAGTCCCAGAAGATCTTCTCTGGATCTTTTCATTTCCCTAAGCGCTTACCTTGGTTTATTATAAAGATATTTACATTTTTATCTTGTTTAAATACTGGACTAATCTATTGGATATATCATGGGTGGCGTTCTGTGCCTGATCCTAGAAAATAGTCATTAATCTGTAAGTGTACATATGCATGCATGCATATGTGAATGAATGTGTATCAGAACCCTAAATTATCTCCAAAACATCACCAAATGGTCTTCCCTGGAGCCTCACCTACAGAACTAGGAGTCCAACCTTTAGTAAAAATCCTGCCTCTAGAGAAGCAAACTTAGTACCCCTGGGCCCACATAGGCTATAGAAAACTAGATTGAGTTACTTCTAAAATTTCACGTGTCTCCTGTGATCAGTTTCTATAATAGGAGGGTTTACATACTGGGAAATATTAGTTTGTCATTGCATGTAAGAGAAGCCAAAACTCAAAGTAGACAGTCACTTAAGCATTATTGAAATCTGTTTCTGGTATTCCTTTGTCTAGGTCTGGGTTTGAGCATTCCAAGCTGCAAGACTCAAGCTCTGTTTGGCTTTTCCGTCCCTCCATCCATTAAGCGTGGTCCCTGTCTAAGAAGACATTTCACTGTACGGACAGGGTGTACCGCATCTAGTAGGATGGATGGGTGCGTAGTAGCAGGGATGTCTTGTGCCTTTAAAGGCAGAAGTAGAGATGACAGCTTCCCTCACTACACCTACCTGGCTGTACGAGCCTGCAGATGGCATTGTATTGTGGGTCACCATGTGGTTAATTAAATATTCAGGTATTCCTTTACTTTGGAAAACAGGTCAATTAAAAAATTTTTTTTTCCAAAATCAGAGATTGCAGCAAGTCTTAAGGAGATGTAGCAGAGATTCCTGATATCATGAGAAATATGCTAAGTAAAGAGGGATTAGGCTTACAGCCTCCTTGCATAATCAGAGGACTTAGGAAGCTTGGAATATCTAATAGAAGTGGGTTGCAAGAAAGCCTAAGAGCTATGTAATTGAATTCCCTTTATGCAGAAATCTATGACGTTCCATGTTTTCTCCTTTTGAATTTAATTTACTTATATATAGAGAACGACTGTCCATTAATCAATTAACTTACTATGTATATAAATACTGTAACACACTCTATATAAGAGCTCTTACCCTTTATGCATCGTTTCATCAAGAGACACACAGCAAACACGGTAAAGAGTTCATGAAGGGGTCAGTGGGAGACAAAAAAAAAAAAAAAAAAAAAAAAAAAAGAGGCTCCATTCCACTTTCTCTAAGAACTTGTGGTTCATGACAGGGCTTCTGCAGGCACACCCTAAGAGAGTTTTTGAAGGTTTAATAACAAAGATAGTGCCTGACAAAAAGGAAGACAAATCGATATGCATATCATCCTTAAGTAATGATAAAGAAAGGAAGGGGAAGGAGAGATGGAGAGTGGCAAGAGGAGAGAAGGAGGCAGAAGAGAGGTGGGAAGGAAGGAAGGGGGGGAGGATGAGTGGGAGGGAGGGATCAGGAAAGCAGAGCATCCTGCTCAGAGAAACATTGACCAGGGGCTTTTTAGACTGCTTGTCTGGCGATGAGAGCTGATCTTCAGCTTCACACACCAGGACAAATCATTCTCATTATTGCAGATGGAGGTGAAGTTTTGTAAAACAAACAGGCTGCACTCCCTTTTGCCTTGTCCTTTTCAAGCATACACCAGTGGCCCAGGCGTCTTGCCCACTTAGGCTGGTTCGCATCCCTACTTAGACAGTGAACTGTGCAGGGCAGGGTTCAGAGCTCTGTATCTTTCTGAATTCAGACTCTGGAAGGGTCTGACATAGTATCAGGATCAAGAATTGCCTGAAAAATTAGTGAGTCATCAGGGTTTCTAAGAAGTAAAAATATCTCCCTCTCCCAAAGACTGATGAAAGTGTAATTCATCACTATGGGAGGATGTTGCGTGTCCCATAAATGGGAAAAGATAAGCTGATCCTTCAGGGTCAAAGTCTCCTCTGAGCCCCAGACTGAGTACCACACTGACAATCTAAGCCATCCATTATGGTTCCCATTGCCCATTGCCATTGGTAACTGGGTAGTGAGTGCACGATGACTAAGACTAGAGATGAAGTATTTGGTGTAGATGTTGGTCTTGTTTCCTTACTGAAACATGGGTCAAGTTACATAAACTCTTGTAAAGGGAGTTGCTGGTTGTTTGTTTTTGGAAATGGAAATGAAATCTTTTTCATAGGCTTGTTTAAAGATCTAAATAAAAGTAAGTTTAAATGCTGAGAAGAAAGGAGAGAGAGAGAGAGAGAGAGAGAGAGAGAGAGAGAGAGAGAGAGAGAGAGAGAGGTGTTCAGGTATATTTTTTAATTTTTTTAATTATTATTTTCTTTATTTACATTTCAAATGCTATCCTGAAAGTTCCCTATACCCCACCCCCACCCCTGCTCCCCTACCCACCCACTCCCACTACTTGGCCCAGGCCTTCCCTTGTGCTGGGTCATATAAAGTTTGCAAGACCAAGGGGCCTCTCTTCCCAGTGATGGCCGATTAGGCCATCTTCTGCTACATATGCAGCTAGAGACACAAGCTCAGGGGGTACTGGTTAGTTCATATTGTTGTTCCACCTGCAGGGTAGCAGCCCCCTTCAGCTCCTTGGGTACTTTCTCTAGCTCCTCCATTGGGGACCCGGTGTTCCATCCAATAGCTGGCTGTGAGCATCCACTTCGATGTTTGCCAGGCACTGGCATAGCCTCACAAGAGGCTGCTATATCAGGGTCCCTTCAGCAGAATCTTTCTGGCATGAGCATTAGTATCTAGGTTTGGTGGCTGATGATGGGATGGATTCCTGGATGGGGGTAGTCTCTGGATAGTCCATCCTTTCATCTTAGCTCTAAATTTTGTCTCTGTACCTGTATCCTTTCATGAGTATTTTGTTCCTTACTCAAAGGAGGAATGAAGTATCCACACNATGGTCATCCTTCTTGGTTTTCTTGTGTTTTGCATAATGTATCTTGGGTATTCTAAGTTTCTGGGCTAATACCTGCTTATCAGTGAGTGCATATCTAGTGACTTCTTTTGTGATTGGGTTACCTCACTAAGGATGATATCCTCCAGATACATCCATTTGCCCAAGAATTTCATAAATTCATTGTTTTTAATAGTTGAGTAGTACTCCATTGTGTAAATGTACCACATTTTCTGTATCCATTCCTCTATTGAGGGACATCTGGGTTCTTTCCAGCTTCTGGCTATTATAAATAAAGCTGCTATGAACAGTAAAGAAGAGGAATGCATGGATTGTGGAAGCAACATAGCAATATGAATGGAATGAGCAGGTTGCAAAGTTTGCAATAAGTGGAAACTGAAAGGGTGTATTTTGAAAATGTGTCTGGAGTTGAAGGCAAGAACCAACCACACAGAACTAGAAAGGCTGTCCTCAGGAGTCTGGAGATCTCCAGGAGGGCCAGCTCACATCAGTGCAGCAATTATCTGCTCCTCGGCACCACAGAGACTGGTTGGCATGGCAGGAGTATTGCTGGAATGCAAGGGACCTGCTATATCAATCAAGGGGATGTTGCAGGACCCAGCTAATGAGAACCTAGATTGATGAGAGGACCCACAGAAGGAAAAGTAATTTTGCCCTTCCTGACTTTAGTCAAGCTAGTTGATGTCCTGAAGTTTCAGTTTCCTCCAACACCATCTTCTGAGTACCTCTGCCCTCAAATGTAAATGCTTTATTTACACTGTGAAATTGAACCTCATGTTGCAGCCATACAGTCCAAAGAATAAAAGGATCCTCCAAGGTCAGTTAAGTTAGTCCTTACAGATAGTTGGAAATTGAAGATCTCTTAAAGCACACCTGCTCCATGCATACACAGACAAGAGGATCAGAAAGGAGTGGCAACAGACCCCCATATTGGGCAGCTTGTAAGCATTATAGCTGGACTGGCGTCTAGCTTACTCATTATTCCACAACCACTACCATTTCTTCTAGCTTGTCTAAGAGCTCTTCCAATATGTGATGTAATATAACTTTCCAACACTTGGGAATCTTGTTGATCCCATTTACACAAAGAAATGTCAATGTGGCCAAGGCCACATTGAATCTCTGAGGTGGTCACAATGTGCTGTGTGACATGAAAAGCACACTCAGGGACCTGGCTCCTTCCTGTATCTCTGTTAATTTGTTCTATCTTCTTTACCACTTCTCTTTTAGCAGGTTAAGAGAATATGTCTCCGAGATGCAAGATGATTGCTTATAAGTAACACTAGGAAGGTTTAGGTGTAGTATGAGCACCACAAAGCAGTTATTACTTGATTTATCCCTGCCAGATACATGATCAACATTACCTTCCTCCAAGTCACAGCTCACACATGCAAAACCTTCTACTGATAACATACTGAACTCCTAGGTCAAGTTTCTTTTTATTGTTCTGGGTTAGAAAGCTTTTGGTTTTTACAGTAATTGAAATTATGCTTTGTAGCAATATAATTTTCTCTCCTATTTTGTGGTGATATGACAGAATCCAAGTTCATTTAACTCAATGGATA
>NC_034606.1:34146844-34246844 GCF_900095145.1 Mus pahari
TGTGTGTGTGTGTGTGTGTGTGTGCCTGCATGTGTTGGTGCATGTGTATATATGTATATATATATATATATATATATATATATATATATATATATATATATATATATATATGTGTGTGTGTGTGTGTGTGTGTGTGTGTCTATATGTATAGGTATATATGTGTATATGTGTATGTACATGTGTATATGTATATATGAGTAGATTATGTATGTACATATGCATGCAATTTTATGCATTTAGGTGTATTATGTATGTGTTTATGTGTGTGTGAATGTGTGCATTCCTAGTGTGTGTGTGTGTGTGTGTGAGTGTGTGTATATATCTGATTATGTTTATATGTGTATAAATGGCACTGACTTTCCATTTTCCTTGAGACAAGTTCTCTTGCTTGCTGTTGTGCACAGCCAGCTAGCTAACCTCAGTTCTTCTGGAGAGTGTCTTGTCTTTGTTTCCTATCTCACCATAGTATTGGTGGGATTACAGATAAATGCTACTACATTCACCTTTACATAGGTTCTCAGAATCCAAACTCAGGTCCCCAGACTGTACAAAGAGGTTTCTTTTTTTCTTTTTTTTAAAAGATATTTTCTTTATTTACATTTGAAATGTTATCCCCTTTCCTAGTTTCCCCTTCAAAACCTCCCTATGCCCCCTCCCCCTGCTTACCAACCCACCCATTCCCACTTCCTGGCCCAGGCATTCCCCTATATTGGGGCTTAGAGCCTTCACAGGACCAAGGGCCTTTCCTGCCATTGATGATCAACTAGGCCATCCTCTGCTACATATACAGCTAGAGTCATGAGTCCCACCGTGTGTTTTCTTTGATTGGTGGTTTAGTCCCATTGAGCTCTGGGGGTACTGATTAGTTCATATTGTTGTTCCTCTTATGAAGCTACAAACCCCTTCAGCTCCTTGGGTACTTTCTCTAGTTCCTTCATTGGGGACCCTGTGCTCATTCCAATGGATGGCTATGAGCATCCACTTCTGTATTTGTCAGGTGTTGGGGCCTCCACTAAAAACTCTCCCTCTAAGCATGGCATTGCGCCCCTTGCAGACAAGCTAAGAGTTGCTCCCCGGATCTGGAATACAGCGTCCTCATCACCACCCACTGTCAATGCCCACGTCGCCCGGACCAACCACTGATGAAACCGTCACTGCCTACTCATGGACCCGCCTTCTGGACACAGCTCCGCTCGGGATCGGACCGCGAGCTATTGCGAGATTGAGACATGCGACATTGAGAGAGACACACAGCAGAGACAATGGGACATGCGGGAGAAGGTTGGGTACTCCTGTGTGTAATTAATAAATAATGTTCTTCCTTGCAGCTCATCTCTATTTTAGGAAGTTTAGCTCTTCAGTACGAACCCAGTCCAAGGTGTTTTCTGCCCATGCAGACAAGGCGCGTGTGGCGTGACGCAGAAACACACAATCAGGCACTGGCTAAGCCTCTCAGGAGACAGCTATATCAGGCTCCTGTCAGCAAGCCTTGTTGGCATCTACAATAGTGTTTGTGTTTGGTGGTTGTTTATTGGATCAGTACCTAGGTGGGGCAGTCTCTGGATGGTCATTCCTTCAGTCTCTGCTCCAAACTTTGTCTCTGTAACTCCTTCCATGGGTATTTTGTTCCCCCTTCTAAGAAGGATCAAAGTATCCACACTTTGGTCGTACAAAGAGTTCTTTATCTAAAGCCATGAACTCTATGTTTTGTTTTGTTTTTAAAGTTGCATATGTTTATAGCATACCTGCTGGGCATCAGGCATTATTTTTAATACTTTATAAATAGTCATGTATGTTTTTCTCTTCCAAATTCCCATGAGGTTGGTGCTTTTGTGATTCCTACTTCACCACTGACAATAATGATACTTATTAACTGGGAGAGGTCACCTAGCAAGTACAGGGTGTAGCTGGATATGAATACCAAGTCTGTACTTTCAAGTGTGCTGTGTCTTTCTACTATAGAAAAAAAACTGACAGAAACAAAGAGAGGTGAAAGGATTTAGCCATTGTTGATCTTTGGTTGACATGGAACAAAACTCATTTACAATGTCAGCCATCAGTCAAAATAATCATATCATCATGTATGTTTTGTTTGCTTGTTTTCTACATCAAAAGAAGACTATAAATTTTTACTTGATAATCTGAAAATGAGGATGAATCATGAAGAAGGGCAATCATGTCAGACAGTTAGCAGTTGCTTGTAACCACTGGAAGTTAAAAATCATTTTTCCCAACAAACCCTTGTTGATAGTTCTCCATCTCAACCCAATCCCTGGGCTGTTAGCTCTCAGGGAAATGCAGAGTTGTTAGAATAGACCATTCTTAGAAACACAGTTGGAATAGGTTTGATGCTTTCCTAAAGCTAAGTACCTGTAAGAGGTGCAATATTTTCTCTTGGCATCTGCACCACTAGAAGTCACCAAGAGCTCCCAGGGACTAAGCCATCAACAAAGGAGTACGCATGGCTCCAGTTGCATATGTTGCAGAGGATGGGCTTGTCATGCATCAATGGGAGGAGAGGTCCTGGATCCTATGAAGGCTCAATACTTTAGGGGAACTGAGGATGGGGAGGTGGGAGTGGGTAGCTGGGTATTGGAGTACCCTCATAGAAGCAGGGGGAGAGAGGATGGGATAGGTATCTGGGGAGGGGGTGGAATGGGAAAAGAGGGCAACATTTGAAATGTAAATAAAGAACATACCTAACTTTAAAAAAAAATAATGAAAATAACAACCCTTAAAAAAGAAGAAGAAGAAGTCATCAAGTACAGTATCCCTGGCCATGTTTGGGAAACCAGGCACCAAATGAGATAGTTAGATAATTATGTTTCCCTCTGGCATTCGTATAGGCTACAAAGGAATTAACTAGGCTGAATTAAGTCAGGGCTTGGAAAAGGCAAGCTATTTTCTACCCAGGAGCAATCTGTTAAGATCATAGAAATCTGGACAAATAACTGTAAAGCATATCTCAGGGAACCATTTTATCTAGCGAGCAATGTGAAGTGATTGTTGGGATGAGCCCTGTCCAGCCCTATTACCGCCAATCTTATTTTTGGCAGGCCTCTGTAGAACCATCTAGACAATATCATCTCTCAACAGTGTTACACTGGATGTGCCTGAAAAGTTAATCCTGTCTCCTTTTTCTGCTTCTTCTCTCCTCCTATTCTGTCTAGAAAAATTCTGAAATGAATTCTGCAATGGGCAAGGTATTTCACTTCTGATTGACCCTGGTTCATTATAAATAAAGATGAATATGCATGCTTATACAAGACTGAGGTGGAAATTAAGAGGAAAAAAAATCAGAGTTGTTTTTGTGTCTTTGACACTGAATATATTTCTTCCCGATTAAGCTTGACACTTAGACTTTTCACTCATCAATGAAAGGGATTTTTAATAATATATGTGCTGTTTGTCTGTAACAATTGAGTAAAGACTCTAGCATATTCTCCTGCTTAATAAAAATATTTGTGCGATTACTATTTACAAAAATATACATGTGGATGAATGGATAGATAAATGGATGGCTAGACTGATAGGTGGAAGGTAAATAGATGGAGAGATGAATGGATGTAGTAAGCATAAGAATATAGATATATGATACTGAGATTATTACAGGGGCAATGAAATGAGCATTTATATTGAATTAGAAGAAAAGTATTAAACTACTACTAACTTCAGTTATCTTTAGGTTCTTTTGTATATCTGTGTATCCAATACTGCATCAATGTTTCAGAAGTCTCTTAATAAAACCAGACAATTTGCACTATTTTTATACCTGCTTAATTGGTGAGAAAATCTGGGCTCAAATTGATTGACTAAAACTATAAATGAAGTAAGTGGACTGTCAGAATTTAATCCTGATACAGGACCACCTATCCAGGCACAGGGTCTTGACCATCCAGTCATTTTACCAAGAAATACAGATATCTATAGTGCTGAAATACATTGATACCATCCACCATGTCACTGGAGCAGAAGCTGAGAAACTCACAGGCACTAATCCTTCCTTCTGTATGCCAGGTGTGACATTTATAAGGCTCAGGGAATTAGACAAGCCATAACCTCACTCCAAGTTGTTGTTCCTGTTAGTGAAATGAATGGATTGGGCTGAGGTGACCCAAGATCCCTACCGTACAGAATATGGACTACATATGATATCATGGGCTGTTTCTACTGTCTTTGGCTACCTGGCTTTCAAATGGCTGTGGCTTTCACGGTTGGCAAATCACTAAGAAGGAGATCTGTATCCCTGTATTGACCATTAACACAGAGCCAGGTTGATTAGCTGCACCCATCGAGTTCTGGTTCCTGACATCTTTTCTAGAATTAAAGAAATGTCACTAAACAGTGGGACATAGGAACCAGCATTTTGAGTATGCAGTAAAGATGCCAGAGGATCAAGAAGACGTTGTAAAGATAGTGATTTTTTACTTAGTTTGAAGTAAAGAAACAGACAAAACAGTGATTTTTGCAACCATTTCTCTGCAAAATTCTGCTACACAGTGGGGTGTCCTGAAACATCCCATCATTCCACAGTAACTCACACGTGGAGTAGACCCCCTTCCAAGCATCATGCAGAGCCTCCATGAAGCTCCCTAGGATGCTGTATCCATTAATGGTAACCTATGGTTAGCTCTTCCTTGCTTAGACACTTTCTGCTTTCTTGTTCTTTCTCTTCAATTTCATCATCTTGCATTCACAACTGCAGAATAATAAAACATCAGTGATGATTAACATCTCTGAGTCTGGCTCTCACTTTTCCTAGGACACTTGAGATTCACAAATTTGTGAATGTTGTGCTAGTACATGAGTTCAGTATCTGCCTACAATAACCCTATTTTCATCCACTGTCCAGGAAATTCACTGTATGTGGTAGAAATCAACACGAATAACTCAGGTGGTTGGTTCGGTGCCCTTTATAGCTACTATGGCACCTCTGAATACTCCTAGTATCAAGGTATATATTCCTAGTATCAAGGAATGTATATGTATATGTATATGTAATGTATAAGTATAATATATATATTATATATATATATCATATATATATATATATATATAATTAGATATATGAAAAATCTCCCCAAACATCATAGATCAAAGGTCAAAACAATTTATAAGGCTTTGTTCTTGTAATTTTCTACTTGACTGAGAGAACAAACTGAGATATTTTTTGGATAATTTGTAGCTTTCAGATATCTGCACATATCCCCAAACTGATAGGAGATTAATCACAGTGCTTGAATCAGATAATGCTGAGCCAAACAGCTTGTTCTTTCTAGAGGAAACAGTTCAAAACAGTTGTTGGCAACTTCAAGATTGGAAAAAATTGACTAAAATTAAAGGGACATTCACAAATTCACTTTCTCAGTAGTTAATGCTCAGGGTGATTAAATAATACCATTACAATGGATAGTTAGAGAAGGTCAATAGTGCCAAATATTCAGGTAGTCTGTAGCTGGTGTCCACAGACAAGGCAGTGATGATCTCTAGAAAGCTCCATCAATTTCAATGAAGAACTGCCAATGAACACTGGTGGTGATGGAGCACTTGTCTAGCATTTATGAGGCCCTGGTTGTGAACTCCAGCACTTCAGATGATGATGGTGATGGTGATGATGATGATGATGATGATGATGATGATGATGATGATGATGGTGGTAGTGGTGGTGGTGGTGGTAGCAGTGGTGATGAGGGTTATGGTGGTGTTGGTGACAATGACAGGAAAAAGATCATGAACGGGAAGTATAGAGAGGAGAAGGCGAAAAGAAGGGGAGAAGGTCCGGTAATAGAAAAGGGGATAAGCTAAATGAATGGGACAGCAATGAGCTGTTAAGAGGTAGCAAGTATGGACTTTACTGAGTTGCCTAGAATGTTTCATTCTAATTTGTTTCCTATTTCTGTTGTACTCTGTCTTCCAATTGATTTCTTCTTTCCATCCCACTGCCCATCTGTCCATCCCAATGAATAACAAGTACCTTGTCATCTGTGATTGGACATTTCCCCATATGCATGTGGTGCCTTATCTAACACTTGTTCTTATATTCTTTCAACAAATATTTATCATCTGTTGTATACCAGGCTACTATACACATACACATTCACACACACACACACACACACACACACACACACACACACACTGACACACACACACATACACACTGACACACACACACACACACACACACACCCTTATTTAAAGCCTTTTCTTTTGGAGTTTACACTCTATTGAAGAAAGACAGGTACAGTAAAATATCTATAATAACAATGAAGAAAAATAAAGCAGAAGTGGAACAGCTAAGTCAGACTCCTTTCTTCCCCAAATTATTCTGTGCATGCCACAAGGGCTTCCGAACAAAGAGGAAATGCATAGAGACTTCAAGAGCCTGAGAGTGGAGGGCTCCAGAGCTGTGGTAGAAATTTATGCCAGTTCAAATGAAGGCAGGAAAAAGGGTAGGAGCCTTTCTGTAGAGGTCAGGAGAATGCTCTAAGATGTCAATAAGGTCTTTGAGGACCATGGGGCTTTATAACTGAGACTTGAACTCATTCTCTGAGCAGGCAAAGATTTGGCAGCAGTCTAGAGTCTCGCTGCTTGGTGTGTCTTCAGATCAGCCACATCAGCATCATACAGGAGCTTGTAGAAATGAATAATTCCAGGCTAGCCCTAGGCCCACTGAATTGGAATTTGTGTTATTTTTATATGCTGCCCAGCTGACTCCAGTGCAAATTAAAGTTTGAGAGACACCTTTTCAACCAGGGTTTGAAGAGTCTTAAAAACCGTGACGCCAAGCCACATCTGATGCCTGTTGCATTGAATCTATTAGGGGGGTAACAGAGAGAAATTTCAAAATCTAAGCATGAAAGTTACAACGTGCAATTTCTTCTTGATTCTGGCCTCTGTATGCTGTTGTGAGCAGATATTCAACTGTGACACAATTTGGAGAATAAGAAGCCACACCTCTGACTTCAGGTATGGCCACCTTCATCATAAGACCCCCAAAAGCCCAGTTAATGAAGCAAGAACTTCTAAGTGGAAAGAGGTACACATTTACCCTTTGTGAAGGGGTTTTCTCTTCCTGGTGACAGGCTGGCAGATCTGGCCCCCTGCAGGGGGCTCTGCTGTTGCAGACACAGGACAGAGCTGACACACCCATGCTGGGTTTGCTGTTCCTTCCTGAGCAGCACATAAGGATGCTGGAAGAGAGGACAGCGGGGCTTTGGAGCAAAGAAGAGCACATAGTCCCTAATCCATATCGACAACAGGCTCTGTTCTTGAGGAGCAGCCAAACACTTTATTTCTCATCAAAACTGAGTCATACTAAAAAAGCAAGAAGTAGAGCCAAGATGCAAACTTTCTCTAGAACTTTCTTCCCAGAACCTTAGTCATGCTATTTACCAATGAGTATCCTTTGAACCATTTTCCCCTGCATTCCCACCATCAACCCTAAATCAATGGAAGGTGACATGGCAGAAAGCATCGATCTGGATAGTGCCCCACTGGAGCATCTGGGCTTGCTTACAGGCTGGGATCTGGCAGGAATCACTGTTATGTCTTAGAAAATGATGTAATCTCTCAATCTTGTCTCCTAGAACATTGTGAAAAATACAAATTTCCCACCATGTTACATCCTCTGTTCACACATCTCTTCCTTCCCCATATTGGCACCAATATTTAGGAAAGGAAAAGTACCATTCTCCATAAGAAGAGGCCAAAATATGCAACTAAGAACAAGCTCAAGGCCAAGAAGACCAGAATCCTCTCTGGGCTTAGCGGTGAAACCAATTCATCTTTCCTAAATTATTGGTTCATTTAGATTAGCTGGTTTTATCCATTTTCATTGATCCAGCTATGACATTATCCCAAGAGCTTTCAGTTCCTGATTCAGGCTGTCTTACATTCAAAATTATTTCAACTAGATTCTGTGATACTCCTTACACACACACACACATGAGAGAGAGAGAGAGAGAGAGAGAGAGAGAGGAAAGATGGGGAGAGGGGAGAGAAGAGAGGGGAGAAAGAAAAGGAGACAGGAGGCTGGAGAGATGGTGTGCATACTGCCTAGGACCCTGCTTGTGGACGTTGTACATCGTGGTGCGCACTAGGCTCCGCACCACGATGTACAACGTCCACAAGCAGGAGAGGAGGGGAGAGGGGAGAGGGAAGAGGGGAGAGAGGGGAGAGGGGAGAGAAGAGAGAGAGGAGAGAAGAGAGAGGAGAGGGAGGGAGGAAGGGAGGGAAAGACGGAGGGAGGGAGAGAGGGAGGGAGAGGGAGGAAGAAAAAAGGAAGGGGGACATGTATTGGCTCAATAGACTTTGACATCTTCATCTCTTTAAAGGAGGACACTGGAGCCATCATCCAGTTACTTCTGCTCAAAACAGTCATCATCTTTAATTTTCATCTCCTTTCTCCATGGAAAATTGATTACCAGCTGCTATGAATACAGTAGCAAAAGTATCTTTTCACATGTAATCACACTCCCAAGCATGATTCACATGTAATCACACTCCCAAGCATGATTCAAGTTTCTGTCCTTGTCCTACAGAGCTCTTCCCCTGTCTCCCAGGATTTCCCTGCTCCTGAGACCTTACAGTACTTGGGAAGCAAATCTTGTCACATGACTTCTCTCTTCATTCCATGGCAGCCCCTGCCTCTAGAACAAAGCCGGAGTGCCTTTGCCTGCCTTCAAGGAAGATCCTTAGGAACTGCCCTGTGAAGTCACAAAGCTCCAGCTTTTGCCAGCTCTTCCATAGACGCATGCTCTTGGCATGGTGGACTCCTTAACTTCTCAGTGAAATGTGCTGTTTGTTACTGTGAAACTGGAGACACAGCCTCACTTCCCTTTCTCTCACTCCTTCAGGACAATTTCCCCATCTCCTGCCTCCTACTGGAAGATAACTTATAGAGAGCCTCCACTGGACATCTGATCGTTGGACTTAAGCTCCTGGAGTTTCTGTCATAGGCCTTAGTAGACATCTGCTACTTAGTGACAAAGCTGGACTAGATAAGAACTTCCATGAGAAGACAAGTTTTATCTTTGCCCCATTGTTCTGTTCACAATCACAAGTAGATACCTTCTACTGTGTTAAAGAACCAAGAGACCTCTGGCCACTTACACTCAGAGTCTAGCCAACCATTCACACTGTTTCTAACTTTTTTTGGATGATGCCACAATTACAAGCCAACCTAAGTTGTCTTCCTACATCATTTTGTTGTGTTTCCTCCTAGAGACACATCATTCCTTCTCCATGCTTACTTCTTTTTTTTTTTTTAAAGATTTATGTATTTATTATATGTAAGAACACTGTAGCCGTCTTCAGACACTCCAGAAGAGGGAGTCAGATCTTGTTAAGGATGGTTGTGAGCCACCATGTGGTTGCTGGGATTTGAACTCTGNGGAGTCAGATCTTGTTAAGGATGGTTGTGAGCCACCATGTGGTTGCTGGGATTTGAACTCTGCACCTTTGGAAGAGCAGTCGGGTGCTCTTACCTGCTGAGCCATCTCACCAGCCCCCTCCATGCTTACTTCTAAAATGCAAATTTGATCATTTCCCTTCCTTGGTTAAATTTTTTTCATAGGTGCTATTGTCCAAAGGATAAAATCTACCCACCTTAAAATAACATGTTATGTTCCTTTGCAGTCTTCCCAGCTTTAAACCTCAGGGAATCCGGACCCCCCCCCCTCAGATTCCCATGTGCTTCAGGGATATTTAGTATACTTTAATTAGCAATAATCATGCCTCTGATAAACCTAATTGACTACGATACAGCCACTGCGCAAAGCTTTAATATACTTTAAAATATGACATTTGTTTAGCTTGAAATGGCCTTCTGATGTGTAAATACGCCATTGTCTTCAAGAGTTCATTTCATGAATCTATTAGGAATAACATATACTATACTGCGTATCAACATCTGTATCAGGTACAATGATGTGCAAGCAAAACATAGATGTGCTCCCCCAAAAGGTCTGAATCTCATGGGGAGAAAAGGGTGCTTGTACTTCCCTTCCTAACTGATGCCTCTTTTCTGATTCATCATGTACCACTCTGCCTGTCAACATGTCTACTCTTGTAGCTTTTTGTTTACACAGATGTCAGATTATGCCAGGAAGAACCATGCCTATTCATCTGGCATCCCCAGCACTGGAGAAGTGTCTGACATGTGGTAGTTATTGAATAAATGTTTATAGGATAAAGGAGTAAGGACTTGCTTAGCTTTTCCAGTATTTGAAGCTCTGAGGTAATGGAACACACAATGTCTGTCATAAATGGCAGAAGAACAGCTCTCCTCAGAAGAGGACTGGTTGGAACTGGATATTCCCCCAGAGAGTAGTTCTATAGCCAAGTTCAGCAAAAAGTATCAGCTGTGAAGATGAGGGTTATAACAATAGATGAGTTAAGGTTCCCCCCCTAAACAGGATTTCCCACTGGACTCAACCTATAAGCCTTCCCAATTTCATGCATATATTGAATTTGAGGTTTTGGTTGTTGCTGGTAGAAAGAAACAGATTTTTGTTTTTAAAATTTAATCATGATTTAAAACTGTTGAAATATTTATCAAAATTCAACATGCCTTTTCCACATGACCGATCAGCAATTTTGTGCTAATGGGAAGCTGAAACCAAACCAAATGCCTATTACTAAGGAAATGGATTCATATAATACAATACTTACATACTTTTAAATTATATGCAGTGGGAAAAGGCATTGAACTTGATAAGCTTAAAATAGTATGGTTGCTCAAAACTGGAATAGAAAAACAGTAAAAAAAAAAAAAGAGAGAGAGAGAGAGAACATGGATTTCAGGACAATATTATTTATATTTCTATAATTCATGTATTCAAAATGGTATGTATTTTTACAAGTATATGAATGTGATTAAAGAATATATATATGAATATATATATATATATGAATATACATATATATTCTTTATTGTAAGGGAATAGCAACATTGAGAAACAAGAGGGAATTTTTTAAAAGATCAGAATTTCAAATTGAATCTGACATGGGCTAACATGCTATCCTGGAAACAATCCTTATCCATGTTCATGTAAGAAGCACAGGTAAACGTAAATGAAGAAAATATCTAATAAAAAAAATAGAAGCACAAGTACCTTACCCAAGGCTACACTACCAAAGAAAATATCTCTCCCTCTCCATCAATCACTGAAGAGAATTACTGTCTTCTGTATTGCTTCCCAAACACTCTCCATTACTGTAATAGAACCACATCTGTGGCCCATTGGGAGCTCTCCTTTGTGCTGAAAGATGCTCAGGCTATCTTTCCTGCTGTAGACCTTGGTCATGCTGGCAGTCTCTCCTGTCAGAGTCTACCCTGTAACTACATTTAAGTACCAGGGTTTATTAAGGCCAGAGCCTGAATCTGATGACATAGCTTAGCCCAAACAAGATGTGAATGCAGTTCCTGTTTATAGATGCTCTTGTACACATACACCAATGCTTCTCTGGTGCTGCCCATTATTTACCCCTGTTACTGAAAGCTTTCTTCTCTGAGTCTCATACAGTTCATGTGTGTGGTAAGATATCTTTCAGTACGTCACTCCTATCCAAAAATAGCTTTGTTTCTTAGGGGACAAAGTCAGAAAGCTTCAAAATATACAGGCTGAAAGGAAAGGGGGTCTCGTGTTCTATCCTGCCACAGTGTTGTCTATGACTTGTCCTGAATGTGCTTCTAAACACATAAAATGTTACTTCTCTTTCTGGAAACATCTTTTTATTTCCTGGTCTAAGCTCCCCACTATACTTTATCATGAAATCTTTTAAAATACAAATAAACAGAGAAGAAGCTTTTAAAGACACAGTTCCAGATAAATTATGTCTGGCTAAAGGAAGGCTGTCTTATGTAAGTGAATGATTGTGGTTCAGGTGCTCATAAGATATATGCCCATAAGACAGAACAGCACTTGGCTTCTCATCAGAATAACGCAAAAAAAGATAAAAAAAAAAAAAAACCAAAACACTGAATACTGATCATTTTCTGAGACCAGTTAACACATAAAGCAACTACAGAAAGAAGTATTTACTTCCATGTCAGGACTGGAAAACCGAAGTTTAACAAACCTGAATGCACTGTACATCCTGAAACAACATTAATAAAAACAATAAAGACTTGAACCCAAGTCCAGTTTATTCTAAAACCTTATATTCACTGTAATAGTAAAGTGATTCATAGTTGTCCAGTACTGACTGAGTTGGCCAGCACACCCAATTCTGTTAGGCACAGCCTCACTTTTATGAGTGCTACTGGAATGTAGATGCTGTTTCATGTATATGACACTAAAATCCCAGCCACAAGTCAGCCAGGTTCGCATCTAAAATAATAGAATGGATAAGTGGTACAGCTGAAATCAAAACAAGGTCTTGCTTTACCAGAAACCTCTGATCTTTACTACTTCTCAGTATTCCTTAACCAGGCTCAGGATAGATGACCCTAATAATCTTTCTTTTTTTTTTCTTTAAAATGTCTTTGATCCCTGTGCCTGTAAGCATGAGCCTGAGATCCAAGACACCTATTAGTTGACTGCAGAAATTTCCTGGTGCCTTCTCTATAGAGCTTTGTTAGATTCCATTCGTTTGATATTTTTGGCAGGTGACAAAGAGAAGACAGTGGAGTTAGTTTATCATCTTCTCTTTTCTTAAAGTCCAGCCTGCAGATGAGAACAGGAGATACCAGGAATAAACAGGAAGCATGGTTTGCTCTGGTGTTGATGATAGGTGCTCTGGGAAAGACAGAAACATCTGTTTCTTTATACAACGTAAAATATAGGTATCACAAGGAACAAAATACTCCAGTTCTTAAGTAATCTGTGGACTTTGGTTGAGGAATAAATATGGATAGAAAAGTGCTTTGTAGTGTTATTCTCTGAGGGTCACTAACCATGACTAACGTGACAGCTTTGGTTTAATGTCTAGATGAAATGGGAGTACTCGTCCCAGGTGACTGATGTTTCATCTTAATTTATTCTCAGATGGCTTTTCCAAGTTGCATCTTCTTTCAGAACAATGAGAGAGTTCAGAGGATGATGTCATATAGAGACAGAGAAAGTCACTGCATGAATGGGATCATTTATTCCTTAATCCCCTTCTCCAGTTTTTTTGATGAAGCCTCAAATATTTTTAATAAAGAAACCAATTGAGTTATATTTTATATAAATATCTGTGCAATATTTCATACTAAAATATGCAAAGGATAAAGCATTGCTATTGAATGTTTCTTGAAAGTTTGACTCATAATGAGTGTATAATAGTCCACTGAACATTTCTATTACTGGAATTTAAAGTTATTTCTATCTTTGTATTACTTTAATGCTACATTAATTTAATTCCTTTGTATGTAAATATTTTTGTGAGTGTTTATTGCTACTTACTTAGGAGAGTATTCCAAAAGTGGATTACAAGGTTGAAAGACCTGACACTGGTAGAAATGAACTCTGGGAAATGTTTTTGAATCAAAATTTTCAACCTCTATGGTTTTGAAATATTTTAAACATTTGGCACATGGATTACTATTAAACATTAGGCCAGGTATCTCCCATCCCCTACCTGTGCCATTTAACTTTGTGCTTATGCTTACTTAACACAGATAAGATCCCCCCCTCTTAGCTATTTTCGACTCAATATTTCCAAGTTTGAATTTCATAGTCTCAAGTATAAAATCAATCACCCCCATTTGTGGTCAACAATAGGCAAGTCTTCATAACCCCCAACTGAATTATATGTGGGCACACTAAGGACTCTCCTCTCTAGGTTGAAGAGAATGTGCTAATACTCATGATCGAACTACTCCAGTATGAATCATATGAATCACAGACTTTCCAAATGTTGTCATCAAAAAGCGTGCTATAATTCCACTGATAATGGCAAACAACTCGATATTGGGGTTAATGGCTTTCGAGGATTATCATATTTCCATACACTTTGCTTCTATGCACCTGTACAGACTGGCACAATTCTATGCCGTAGAACGTTTTGAGGCAGAATCAGTGGATAAACTTGGCCATGAGGGTCACTCTCACAAACATCCAAGGAAGGTAAACACTGTGGACTTGAGGCTTCCAAGGTTCAACGCTGTGGAACAGGGTGGTTTCTCTTGAACAGAATTGCAAACAGGGTCTGGAAGCAGTGTCGGGTGAAGCTGAGACGCCAGCTGGCTGGAGCTAACAAGGAAGGGGAGTGGAAGCGGCAAGCTGGGGGGGGGGGGAGGATGCTGTTTGTATGACATTTTCTTCAAGTGGTTTTGCTTTCTGTTCTAAGATTTTTGTTCTTCTGTGATCCAACTCAGACTTTGTTTTTGCCATTACTGATGATCTTATATGACATACATTTGTTTATGCCTTTCCTCACTTATGCCAGAAGGATTCTTACCTACTCCAAACACGGGGAGTATTTGTGTATACATGCCTGATCTCTTTATGAACAAGTGCGTGTCACTCCAAGGCAGTAGAGGATCTGCATATCAATTATGAAGCAATGCTGGAGTCCCATACTGACCTAGAGACCTCTCTGTGGCATGAAGACATATGGCAGTTATGCCAGCCTTAGTTGTGTTTCTCCAAAAGGATCCTCCTGCTATCAGAAAGCAGCAGCCTGAGAGTCAGAAGATGTAGTTTCAAATCCAGCTCAACCACAGTGTACAGTAACTATCACACTTTGCCTTCACAGCTCTCTGCTTCCTTATTTATCAAACCAAGATGTTTTTAGAGTCCAATCACTTCACTCTTCTGCCTAGTCAGGTCAACCAAGTGTATGCTCTGCAGGAGGAAGGTCATTATTTTAAAACCGCCTTCTACTCCTATCCTATTCCACCCTCTTTCCCCTGAGATTTCACTCGAGTTCTCTCTGGACCTGATCACTGAGTTTCTTTCTATTCACCTCCACCTTCTGTTCTCTTCTGATTTTCTCCTGAAGGTGGGCCTATGCTTTGGAGCTGGAATGTAAGTTCCTCTGATAGACCTAATAGAACTAAGGAGACAGAATGGGCTGTAGATGTAGCATAAGAAGAAATCTCCAGAACATCGTTAGATACTTCCTAGTTCTTGTGTGCCTTTGCATCTTGCTCAGCATGGGATATACTTGTGTTTGGTGGACCATTCCACGGAGACTCAGCATGCTCTGAGCACGTGGAGCTTTAGCATGGTGTAAACAAGAGTATTGAGGAAAGGATAACCATGCACCAGAACCACTGTTAGAGGAACACTTATGTTCTGGGATTTCCTATTTATGGACCTTCTTTTAACTACTCTAACTCTAGGTTCTTACAGAGTACAGGGGAAGGCAGACAGACAAGGTTCTGATGAATGAGCTGGGAACTTCATTTGCCCTGAATTTCTGCTTTTAAATGACAGACTTGGAGGAATAGCAAACTCTTCCCATGGTGAAGGAAGCCTAGAGGTAGTGTTGGCAGTTTATTGTGGTAGGACTGGAGGGAAGAAGGAAAGGCATCGATGCTACATATTAGTCCCTTCCCTACAGTCAGCTGACATATGTGCTGATGTGTTAATTTTCACCTTTCTGGCTCTTGTGTGCTGCTGTTTGATTTATTCAAAAACCCCCAAGGAAGCCCAAAGGTACTTAATGTCCCACTTTAAACTCTCATACATGAAAGAGTTTATCTGGAACCTTCAGATATGATCACTTGAAGCACAGAGATGAACATAGAGAATCAATTTCTGGCATGGCCATGGTGGAAGGCTTCTGTGCTTCAGAAAATGAACTCCCTTCTGTGATTTCTGGCATTTTTTCCCTGTGGTTGTATGATCAACTGCTAAAGAATACCAGCTATAGGTGACTAGTGATTCCTGTCTAGGATCTTGCTGGCTGGTTCTGACTTTAGGCAAGTATCAGCTCACATGAAGGTCTTCTAGGCCCTTCCAGAAGGTCTGCCTCAAGACAGTCATTGCTTCCATTTATGGGCTTTTAACACAGTGGTAGGAGGAATAATCATTTCACTTCCTTTACTGTGTTTCTCAGTAAGGATTGTAAGCCAGAACTTAAAATTGGAAAAGTGACTAAATTTCACATGAGCTACAGAGGTACTAAATGTATAAAGGTTGGGTATTGAAGCCAAAATGCTACTGAAAGGGATCAGGTTGATGTATATCCTTAGACTAGTTATTCACCCTTAACACTGATACCTTATCCTAAGCCATGGTTTATATTTAAGAGACACAGATTTTGTTGCACCCACTCACCAGTGATAATCATGAAGAAGGGAGGGAAAGAGACAGAGAAATATAAAAAGTGATATATAAAGTTGGAGAATGAATAGGTAAATACCTGATTGATATATGATAGGTGATGATAGCTAGCTAGCCAGATGATAGATAGATGATAGATAGATAGATAGATAGATAGATAGATAGATAGATAGATAGATAGATAGATAGATAGATAGATGAATGATAGGTATAGACAGAGGTAGAAACAGAGACAGATATAGAGATAACTTCAGTGAACAACTCAAAGGTTATACTTTCCTATGTCATAGGGTTAATGTCAATTTCTCAAGTTGAGTTGGAAAATAAGTAGTCATAATGTATCTAATTTTGCCTAAAGTCATGGATGAATTCAACTAGTTGATTAAAAATGTCTCATCTTTGATACCAAACCAAGAAATAAAAAGGGAAGAAATCAGAATAACAAAGCCTTAGAAAAAGGTGGTTGCCTTTTGCCAGGGGTTGTGATCTAGATCCATTCGAGATAGCAGTTAATTCCTAGAGGATAAGAAAAACAGATATGCAGAGATAACAGACATACACCTGGGTCTAATATATGTGATGGTGGATCAAGTGGAGCAGAAATCATGGAAAATAGTAAGAGCAAAACAAACCTCTTACAGAGTGAGTTTCGGAGGCTGAGCAAGCAGACCACAGTGATACTCTGTAAGCCAGTCTTGGATCAGAAGTCTTAGGAAGCTTATGCTCAAAATGACAGGGAGACCCTTTTTTCTTTTTTGGAAACTCAACAACCTCTTCTTAGACTCCAAGAAAGTTTAGCCAAATGGTTAACCAGAAAATGGTAGCAGTAACAAATAAAATGCACACCCAAGTTACCAGGCATGGTTATTGTAGAGGATCCCTAAATATAATGTCAAGGCATGTCAGCACTGCTCTGATAGAAAACAATTTCTTTATGTGTATCATGTTCAGACAGACACATGTCTGAGATTAGCTTGAACTGTGGATATTTCTAGGAACCCCACCTCTTCTTGACTTCATCTGTTTTGCCACCTTGCACTCACTAGTTAAAACCTAGAATGTTCTTGAAAATAAAATTCTCTAACCAGTAAAACAAGTCCAAAGAATAATAGTAATAAAAAAGACTATGCCAAGAGGGTATAAAATGTTGAAAAGGGGAAAAGAATGTTGAAGACGAAAACTAACGATATGAAAAATTCCACCAAAAACAATGTTAGTGATAAGTTTAGAAATTAGGAAAAATTGGACCATGAAATGTATGTATACCACCATAGGGAGGAGGAGGATATAGTTAGCTGTTTACCAAGGTGACACTTCTAAAGCCTGAACAGTTATAAAGCTAGAACTAAGGGGAAGTAAAGCTTCAGGGCCAGATCTCCAAGGAGGCATCGCAGCTCATGAGACGTTAGCTCTGCCGTGCCAAAAGTCAAATACTCAGCTAAGGATCCTTCTGACTGAGAGGAAGATGCCAGCATGGGGTCATAGTGAGAGACATGGAAGAACAGAAGCCCTGGATCTCAAGCAGGTGGTAGGCTTTGCTGGATGACATGTGTCCTGGCATATGGTGACAGGAGAACCAGAGTCTCTTTAGAACTGATAGCAGGTATGGACATTATATATGTACATATGGTAGCTTGAATGGCAAATGTCCCGCATAGGTTCATGTCGGGCTGAACCTTGAGGAAATGGAACCTTGTTGGAAGAAGTACTTCCCTGGGATGGGCTTTGAAGGTTTGTAGCCTCGTCCTACTTCCTGTTCTCTGTCATGCTGCTTCCTGTATGTGGATGTAACTTCCTGCTCCTGTCTCTAGGCCTACCTGTTGCTGTATTTTGCTTGCCATGATAGATTCTAGCCATTTCTCTGGAATCATAAGCCAAAATAAGTTCTTTTTTTTTTTTTTAACTTGCTCTTGGTCATGCATTTTATCAATCAGTCAGAAACTTCCCAAGAGCTACCATCAAAGAGCAGAGTCAGAACACACGGGGAAGTATAGTTTACATGGAAACAAATCGACCTGACACACGTATTTCTCACTCTCAGCCAATGAATCTGACACCTGGGATAGCCCACCTGGCAATTGCAACCAGTATTTGTGGTCTTCACGAGGATGCCTTGGGAACCTCTCGGATTCTTAGATGGTAGTGACTATCTCACTGGAGTTAGAGATCAGACCCGAGGAACGTAGCTAAATTGATGGTGTGTGTGTGTGGGGGGGTGAAAGTTGAGGAAAGAGTAACCCTGTGCTTCAGTCCTTTTGTTAGCTCTTTTTTACAGTGAGGGTGGTAAGAAACCAGTTGGGTTTCAATAGTCATGGAGTTATTGAAGATGCTGTGCTCATACCAGCCTAATGCTATCCACCAGAAGCAGACTAGCAAGACTGATGATACTAAAGGGACTCATCTTTTAAGGGTCCTTTTTTGTGACATTTAATCCCAGTGAAAAGCATCTGAAGAGTCTATTGAACAACAAGTTGGATTTACTGAGGATTCTTGATTGAATAATAGGGAGTAGCTTCCTTATTTGGGTGACCTGTGGCATTTCTAGGGTCTGTGAAGTGAGCACTGTACCTTAAGCTGACAATCCCAGTTGATTCAAAGGAAACAAAGCCCCAAGGAGTGAAAAAATAAATTCATTTCTCTGTCTCTGTCTCTGTCTTTCTGTCTATCTCTGTGTCTCTCTATCTCTGTGTTGGTCTGTCTCTGTCTCTCTGTACTTTTCTGTGTCTCTGTGCCTTTGTCTCTCTCTCTCTCTCTCTCTCTCTCTCTCTCTCTCTCTCTCTCTCTCTCTTCCTCCCTGTGGTCCAGGTGTCATTGTTGGCTGATCTCCACACTAGTTTTCCTTCTCAGGTAGGTAGGGTAGGTAGGTAAATTTCTTTTGCTGAGTAAAATGGGCAGAGACGTGGGACAGGGACATGATACTCTGCAAAGAGGTCTGGCCTTGCTAGGCAACTGCTGCTCTTACAGTTTGGATAGCCAAGCTCGGTCCAATGGGTTACATGTAAGAAGCCCAGACATGTTCTCATGGTTCATCTTCATCCTCCTATCCTTTCTTTTCTCTATTCGTGTTGATGACTTTCTCTTTGCTGCAACACAATGCTCAGCAGAAGCAACTTAAGCGAGGAAGGCTTTATATTGGCTCACAGTTTTAGAGAATTTCAGTCCATTATGGCTTAGGAAAGCCAGGTGGGGAGGCTTTCTGTCTCTGAGCTAATGCTAACTTGGCACTTGGGAGCCGAATCAGAGATGGATTCCAACCCTCAAATCGATGGACTACAAGCCCACAGGAGGTTCACCCCTGCTAGTCAATCCTTGCTTCCTAGAAGTGCCACAAGCTGCTAGGCAAGGGTTCAAGCACACGGAGACATTATGAGAGACATGGCACGTGCAAAAGATAACAATCATAAAATCCAAATGTTTTTAAGTTTTTCCAAGTTTGCGGACAGTTGTTAAGTAACTTGATGCTACAGATTATACTCAGTGAGTCTTAGGGACAACATAAGAGTTTGTGGGATGTGAGTCTCTGGAGATGAGACTAGTGTTGTTTGGGCCACCTGCTTTCACACCCACATTCTGCTTTTTTTTTTCTCCCCAGGACTTTGTAAGTTTTGTGGTCAGATACACTGAGAGGTGTTCTCCTTACCCAAAATAACAGCATGTCTTAATTTAGTGATATGCCTTTCTCAGGGCCTCAGGTTTATGCACTCACTGATAAGGGGATATTAGCCCCAAAGCTCAGAATACCCATGATTGCCCTGATGTGAATCCTAAGAGAAAACAATCTCTATGTCCACTTCTGAGATAAAGGAACTGGCACCGACAGTCACATGACCTATTTGTGCTGTCACTATAGGCTCAATCCCAGTACAATCAAACATTGAGATTCATACCTCCGATCTCTCTCTTCAAGTACATTTAAAAAACCCGTTTATCATTTTATAGAGGTACGGAAACCATATTCTCACCGCCATACCAACTTCCATCAGACTTCAACAGACACGGGAAGAATGCCATTGTCAGAAATAAAAGTCAGTGGAGAATCCCCCAGGTTGTGAAGGCTGTGACTAAACACAAGTCACCATACAGTCAGAAGAATTCGAGCAAAACCTCCACAGTGCTCAATTTATTGATGTGCAGCAAGTGGCTCCAGGAAAATAATGATACTGGGCCATGGAGAGGCATGTGCAAGGTCGTTTCCTAAAACATTATTTGTAGGAGTGAAAAATAATGATTTAAACAACCCGAATATCCACCCTCAGGACGACTGGTTAATGCATTAGAGCCAATCTATCCAGTGTGCTACACCGTGCTATTTATAACAGTAACACAGATCTGTGTGAATTAGCTAAGGAATCTGTTGGTGGACACTGGCCAGTTATAGGAGAGTATACATAGTAGCATCCATTCCTCAAAAAAAGAAAGAAAGAAAGAAAGAAAGAAAGAAAGAAAGAAAGAAAGAAAGAAAGAAAGAAAGAAAGAAAGAAAGAAAGAAAGAAAAGAAAAAAAGACAAGGCAGAGAAAGGGGAGGAAGAAGCTATGGAGGGAAAAGCAAAGAAGGTGCAGCAAACAGATCTTAACATCTACTTGTGATCTTAGTGATAGACGTGATCTTAGCGATCAACTTGTCGTGAGAAGGGGACACGGAACCCAAGCAAACAGATGTCACTCTCAGGTCTGTCACCTTGGACATGTTTTGGAGTCATTTCAACTCCAACTTTCAGAGGTTTTTTTTTTTCTATTTTTTTTTTTAATATATGGTTGGCATGTGTGCCTTGTATGGGATTGTATGTGTTCATGTGTGAGTATTCATGATCAGGCCCAAGGTTCATGTCTGCATCTGCACTGCTCTATCCCTTTGGTTCATTGAGGCTGAGTGTCTCTGTCAAACCCAGAGTTCCCTGATTGGATAGTCTTAATAGTTTGCTTGTTGTATGACAATCCAAGGCTGCGATTAAAGATAGGTCACCATTACCAATCTGGCATTCATTGGGGGCTCTAGGGATCTGAACTCTGATCCTCATGTTTGGGTGTCCAGGGCTTTAACTAATGAACCATCATCCCAGGCATCAACTTCACTTTTCTCATCTGGTGTGGACGGGGCTGCTTCCCCATGTAGTCTCAGTCTAGAGTAGGGTACATGCTGGGCAGGTAAAAATACTTTGATATTTGTGGGAGGATTGTCATCATCTAGGATAACTAGGGTAATAAGTGATTTCCCTAAGTTTAGTGGCTTCAAGAAACAACTGTTTATTACAACTCGTGAATTCAGTGGGTTCCAAATGTGAGCAGGATGTGGTTGATTCTCTGTTCTTTGAGGCATCCCCTGGAGTCTTTTGGGGAACTTGTTCCTGAAGCATCCAGAATGCTTTGATCACATCTCCAGCATGGTGGCTGTAGGGCTAACATCAGCCTATACGCTGGGTTAAAGTTTGTAGTTTTCCCAGGGTAGGGAGTGGGAGGAAGGCTCAGAGCCACTAGCTTTTCTGTGTAAGGACTGGTTTCCCATGGAATGAATATCTCAAGAAGAACCAGAGGAAGACGTCTGGCATTTAATGAATCCACATAAGCCACGTAACACCACATGGGCCACATACTTGGATGAGGTAATCATGAATGTTTCCAGACTCTCTGAGCAAGGACGAGAACATCAAGGTCTCCCTGTAGGCAAGCAAGGAGATATAAAATATCACCGTGCCCACCTTTAAAAATTATACTCTGCCGCAGATCCTACATTCATCCATTTTACTATTTTACCGTTATGTTTGTATCTACCCCGGTATGCGTCTCCATAGGCAGAGACCTAGCCACTTTTTATATAACTGAATGCATAAGCACACAGAGAGCCAGAGACATGTACAAAAATACACATACATTATGTGACTGAATCACTGCTGCTGAGGAGGCAGACCTTCTTCATGTGAAGTCTGAAGTGTTTGTGCAAAAAAAAAAAAAAAAAAAAAAAGGGCTGGAAAGAGGACGAAGACGCTCGCTGCTGTATATAGAGAGTAGGTTTTGCCCTTTACAATAAGATGATGCATTTCATTTTGCTTCCCCTGTTGCCATGGTATCTGTCACTTTATTTATAACTGTGTCTGTTCAGTCGTATCCATGTACTTGAGAGGCTCTTCTGTTCTAAGAAATAACATGCGAGTATGGGGGTGGGGTGTGCGGCAGGCAGAGATCTGTCTGGGACGGACGTTATCTCTTTCACTGCCCTTCCTGAGCCGTCTCTCCAGCACTTCAATGCCCTGCCAACAAAGGAGTCTTTCTTGCATGCGATACCCTTCATCTGGCCATGCATGTCAGAATTAAGGTCTGCCTTGAGCTCCCTATGTCCTTGAGAATTGGGTGGCCCTGGGCAAGCTGCTCAGACTGTTTGAGATCACTTTGCCTCCCTCTTTACCTGTATAAAACAGGCAGGTTAAAGAGGAGCTTACTAGTGTCCATTTCCAACCTACTGCAGTCTGTGGTGTTTTCTGTACCATCCCATGCCAGCTTCCGCTGCTAGTCACTCCTTCTCTTAAATGTCACCTCCTCTGCGGAGGCTTTGTTTATTCAGGGACCTCTAGTAGATCCTCTCGGTGCTGTGGTTATAGCTCAGTCTTAGATCTCATCCCTTTGTTATCTTTCACATGCTGGCTCTCTATGTGAAACCTTACTCTTAAACCCCCCCGCGGCCCCCCAACTTCCTGCATACTACTTCCTGCTTCTGCTGATGAGATGCCATCAGAGAGAGCCACAAATATTGAAGATCAGCCTTTGCCAGGTAAAACCCTTAATCAAAGGCTGCACACTGGGAGCAAGTGATTTGTGTTTGTCCATGATATGCAAAGTTCTGGCACTTTCCTGTGGACTGGGCCTCAGCCTCCTTTCTTTTGGTTTTGTCTTGAAGCTGCTCATTAAGCCTCCCCCCCCCCCCGTCTCTGTCCCTTTGTCATCCTTCTCTAGTCATGATGTTTCTCTTAAGAAATCTCCTAAGACATCACTCTACTCTTGCCCCTGTCCAGGTCTGGTCCTAGGAAAGCCACCCTGAATCACTTTCTGAATGAGGTGATCCAGTGAGTCATCAAGCCAGCCTGCAACTCTCACTTCCTCAACTGGAAACAAACTCGCTCTTCTTACCCGACAGTTAGATGGGAGGACCGAATGTGGCTCTAGATGTCCAGTCTGTTGGGCGTCACCTTTTTCTCTGAGTACCACCTACTTTGAAGAAGGATCTTCTCCCAGTTAATCCTCCATAGTGATGCCCTCTGAGACCATCTCAGAGGCTCGCTTCTCAGTTGATTTCAGATTCCTTCAAATGGACAGTCTAGATTATTCATAAAGTGTCACCAGTAGGACCACACAACTATGAGCTGGACAAGGCTGACAACAATGAGCATACCAAACTGGATGGAGATAAACTCATAAGGCCTCCCAAAGAACTGTGGGAAACTGAGGAAAACTGGGAGTCAGAGAGGTAGTCCTTCCCAGGGAAGAGTACACTGGTTGTCTAGTGCCAAACACCTAGTCCTAAAAACATACATACAAACAACATTAGATGGACTCAACAGATTACTTTTTGGAATGTATATGTACATGTATATGTATGTGTATGTGTATATGTATGTTTATGTGTATATGTATGCAATAACAATTCATGAAAAACAAAGCCATGAAGGAAAAGTGGAAAGAGGTATACAGGAGGGTTTGGAGAGAAGGGAAATGCTGTGATTAATTTATAATCTCAAAAATGAACACACAAGGAAAAATTGCCCCTCACACTGATATTGAGGAAACAAAGCCTAAAAACAAATGGAATGCAAATACTGTGCCGCATCCTCAGCCAGGCCTGACTGATAGATTCTCTGACTGTAGATATCAAAGTTGCAAATCCATTAACAGTGCAGGATCCGGCCAGCATGCACTGCCACCTTGCATAGACCGTAGACCACACCAGGCGCTGTGCACTGATGCAGGAAAAGCATTGCAGAGGCTTTCTTTTTGTTCTTGGGATCCCTTTTTGAATGGTACAAGAGGAGAGGAAAGAAGGAACTGGGTAGGTACTTAAAAAGAGGCTGAGCTCTATACAATGTCATTCTTTCCCTTTCTCAACATTGAATGAACACATTAAGGGTTAGGTGTATGTCTCTCCGAGTCAGCATCCTGTGGACTCAGGTGTGTGACCCAGTACAATGCTAGAGTATAAAACATCTAGGACTTATTGCCAACCCTAATTATAATGGACACTATTTTTTGCCTTCAGGCCAAGAACAAGGACATTGAAAAAGATTCAGGAAATGAGATGGGCTCTAGTGAGTTGGTTTGAGTATTGTAAACATTTCTCCTTCCTCTCTGTTTCTTCATCAGACCTCCCAGACCCTAAAGGTCCATGGCTCTGGCTTTGCAGCAAGGGCAGGCTAGTGGGGGGAGGGCACACAGAGCAGAGTTTAGAGGCTACACTTACACGAGGCCATGGGAAGAAGCCAAGAGCAGAGTACACAACTCAAAAGTCATCTTGGATGCTTGATGTTGCTGGAGTCCACAAATGGGGAGGACATTTAACTAAGATAGCAAGACCTAAGCACCTTTTATATCTGGTGACCAGCAATCCTAGGAGCAGAGAATCAGTTTTACAAAGTGTTTCTTCCCATTGACAGATGCAAGGAGGAAGAAGAGCTAGCTGCCTGCCTCCCTGGGGTCCTAGTCCAGTCCAGTGGTACCAACACCCGGCTCATCCTCAGGACCCTCTGCCTACCTTCTTCTTCTTCCTGGCCTGCGAGTGTCTCTGCTTCCCCTGCTCTGTGTGTGACTTGCTGGTTGTAAAGCTTCGTTATTTATTGATGTGCTCAGAACAAGGGCTGGAGCCCCTGGGAAACAAAGGGCTCCAGGGACTTGTCAGTCAGATCAATACACAAGGCCGAGAAACTGTCGGAAGATTCCAAGAATCAGTTTACTTTGAACTCTGCCTAATTCAAAAGCAAGAGTGCCAAAGAAAAGATGTTCACTTTAATGCCTCTGTGGTTCTGCCCATTTCAAACAATGTGGGTTGCTGCTAACTTGGGTGGCCCTTGACTTCCTAGCCTCAGATGTCCCCTTTAATGAGAAAATAAATAGCACAGGAGTGAGGTTCTAAAGACTCATATTGATTTCCAATCTCTGTTTATGTATAAATAACTGTTGTTCCTAGGACACACATTTAACCTTTCCAAAGATCGGGTGCTGCTTCCTTCTGTAGGACTTCAATCAGGGTGGCAACTCATTCATTTTGGCGACTTAACTAGACACCTATGGTTACTCTGAAAGTTTAGAACTGCCTAAACTCTGGCTCCCCATGTGCCTTTCTTACCCTCACTGAGATGTGTTTGCATGCTCAGGAACTTTGATGCCCTAATTTTTAGCAAGACTCCTTTTTTGAAACCCTCAGTGTCAATCTGGAAAACAATAACATTAGCATTAAAAATGGTTAATGAGTGAATAAATTAATAAATGCCTTCACAAGGGATCAATCCATTTATAAAGCTCCCCCATCCTGGTGTTGACTATAAAACTTCTTCTGGATAAGATAGATAACTGCCTGGAGAAACACTCAGCTGTGGAAAGGAAGCCACAGTGCTAAAAAGAACATGAAATCTAGGACAAACATTGTGATCCCAAAGTCTTCTAGCCAGACAGGCCTTCCAGAACACAGGCAGAGAATGTGAGTAGGGCAGAGAAAATGTATGAAAAGAAGGGGGGAAGGTGTAAAAAAGATTTTCAAGCTCAGTGTCATGGTTCTTGGGGAACGTTGTAGCATGGATTGGGATATAGAGGTGATTTGCAGAGGGCTCCACATAAAATTGTCTGCCTAATCTATTATTATTATTATTATTATTATTATTATTATTATCATCATCATTATTTAGTGGCATCTCAAGCTCAGCTCTCCTCATCTGGTTTGTTGCAGTGTTATACCACTGGGCAGAATTGGATGTCTCTGGTCCTTTTTAGACTAGGGAAGGATGGAATGGAAAGTATTAAAGTAAAAGTAATAGAAAAAAAAATTAAACAGCATCACTGTTTCTTCAAGGTTGAAATCTGTAATGAGGTTATGTGGACTGTCCCTTGTGGTCAGTCTCTCTTCTTCTAGTTTTCAGAAAAGCCACTGAGGCAGGGTCTGGGTCATCCTGTTTGTCATCAGTTGTCTGGCACCTGCAGAGTCAGCATTCTGTAATCCAGTAGTGGGTAACAATGGCAACAAGAGGCTAGTTCTCACAAGACTTCTAACTTACACCTGTAGTGCCAACACCAGGATACAGTTGAGAGAGCATGGGTGCAAAGATGCTCCAGGGGCTACCCAATCACACCAACTCTTTTATGTGCTGTACACCTGGACTAGACATAGAGTCTCTAACACCATGCTTGTCACCTTCAGGAGTAGTCAAACTCTTTTCATAAAACCTTGTTGTGTTTGGATGGTGCGGCCTCCTGTTGAGTGGGTTCTCAGATTCTGCTGTCATGGCCTTGGCTCTCGTAGAATGGTCTTTCTAGGTATCCAAAATGGTTGCTGGTAGATGGATGAATAAATGAACATATGAACATTAGAACCAATAGTTACTATTCATTAGCCCCCTCAGAGTGCTGTCCAGGTTCCCATATTACTTCCTCAAATGCAAAGTAAACAAATAAATAGAATCTATTATATTGTTTTTGTCTTTGGTCTACCAATTGCAAAGGCTATCCAAATAGGTTCTTTACTGTGTCTTATATTGTCCCACAATTTTTACTAGTTTTCTATGTATAAAATAATTGCTAGGATCCCTAAAAGTGACGCAGTGAAATAAAACAATTTCCATGAAATCATGAGGACCTGATTCTGTATTTCTATCACCCCCTAAAAACCTAGGTGTAATATCCCCACATCTATAGTCCCGACACTGGAGAAGGGAAGGTGGGTGGATCCCTAGAGCTCACTGGTCAGCCAGGCTAATTAAACAGCTATGTTCTAAGTTCAATGAAAGACCCTGTCTCACAACATTGGAAGGGGGGGTGACTGAGGAAGACCCTCATCATGAATCTCTGGCCTCCATAGACTTGCGCATACACAGGCAGACACAATCTGGGAGCAAATGGCTCAAGAGTTATGACCTTGACTAAAATCCCACTGTGGGAAAGGTTCTGCATGTGCTATCATTCTGTAAGCCAGAGGAGCTGTGCAGGTAGCAGGGCTATGCTGCCCACTGCTTTGCTGTTGTTTGAGCTGAGACTCAGAAGGGTCTGGTCTTCAGGGCCAGGCAGTGACTCATGGGGTGGTTGTCATGAAACTGGACCTATGAACCTACCATAGAGAGTTTTCAGCATGCATGCCTAGCCTCTACATTGACTTAGCCCCAAGGATCTATGCATGAACAAGAGCAAAGTCCCTCTGCAAGAATGCATATGGTCAAAGGGACAAGAGCAAGGAGCAAAGGGCAGAGCCAGGCTAGGTAGCTCTTTCGATCTTCCATCCGAGGCCAGGAGTTGTGGCTTGAGGACATAAGACTAAGACGAAACAGAACTTCCCTGAGACAGCACAGTCTGCTGGGTCTGAGCCATCTTTGTTAATTGCCTGAAAGTGCTCTTTACTTTTTATGTTCTGCCTCCTGGTCCCAAGACCACTCTTGGCTTAGCAATTTTCCTCTCTTTAATTTTTTTCCTGTTTTTTTATTATTATTATTATTATTATTATTAACCAGACCTGACAGGCACAAGGCTGGAGCCACCACTTGTTTCCATAATCATTTGACGAGTGTGTAATGAGAATTACTTATCAGATAAATATACTGCAATTAGCCTGCAACCACAATACCATCTGTGGTGGTGGTGAGGTATGAGTGTGTGTGTGTATGTGTGTGTGTGTGTGTGTGTGTGTGTTTTCTTAAATACAAGTGTGGCTGAAGTTGGTGGTAGGAGCTTTCCTAATGATGCACAGACTAGCACTGAGAAGGGGGTGGGCATGAGGGTGGGGATCCCATGGAAGGATGTGGTCAGGTGACGGGGAAAGAGGCTGCAGGGACTGAGAACCCTTCTGATGACTTATTTTGGTGGGGCTAAATGGGCATCTCTGGCTGGAAGCTAGGAAGATACTGTCACTCTTGGAGTTCCAGGCTCCTTGAGAGAAAAAAATAGTAGTTAGGACACATCTGTTCCTAGTTTTAATCACTGTGTTAATTGGCTCAGGAAGGGAATAATTGCTCTGTGCTAGGGAACACTGTGTAGTTCATAATACAAATTTGACAAATATATACAGAATTGAACTACACAAAGGTTTCTGTCAAGTCTAGATTGACTTCCCCAAGTTTAGACAGTTCCTTTAAGGACATGACAAGGAGGGACCCATGTGCTAGAAACAAAAGAGAACCACCTTGGAAAAATATAGTTGTTTAGGTTTGGGCTTGAACAGTTCAGCACAATGAAAATTGAATTGTAACATCCCTTTAAATCTTCTCTGCCTTCTCACCTTTATAAGCTGCCACTGTGGACCTTGGCAAGCTGGGTAACAGAGGTCACAAACAAAAACCCACTAGAGCTGACATTTGCCTGAACTTAATAAAAACCCAGCCAGGGCTATAGAGCCAAATGAACACCTGAAAAGAAGTTCACCCCACACACAAATCAAAGAAATATAATTAAAGTAACAAGGATGTATCTTTCCTGCGTGGTGGTTAGTAAAGACCTAATGTTTATGAGACTGTGAAGGACCTAGAACTCACATTCATCACTGTGGGGGTATAAACAAGGAAGACTACTTAGGAAAGCAGTAAGGTATACTTGGCAGTGTTGTAAGTTATTATGCTGCTCCATCTTGCAACTAACTTGCTAACAGTGCATGGGGGAAGCAGCAAAGTGTGCACAAGTTTTCATGCCCCGGGGTAAAACCAGAATCATTCCTGACAAGTGACAAGGAAGGAAACATTGGAGAAAGAAAAGAGGCAAGGAAGGATAGAAAGGAAGTTGGGGTGAGGAGAAAACCCTTCCTATATGATATAGTTTGCATGTGAAATGTCTTCCATAGACTTACTAGAACTCTTTGGAATGGTTATGAGCCTTTTAGGAGGTGGAGCCTTGCTGCAGGAAGCTAGGGCAGACCTTGAGCTTTTATAGCCTGTCCACTCTGTGCTGCCCCAGTGCAGGTGCAATGTAACCAGCAAACTTCCTGCCAACGGCCATGTCTTCTCTGACAAGAAAGACTGTGTCCCCCTGGAACTGCAAGCAACAATGAACGCTTTCTCCCACGAGGTGCTTTTGTCAGGGTATCCTATCAGAATGACAGGAAAGGAAACTAAGATATTAGTCATTGATAGAGAAATGGTAAAATGTTATATAATCTTGAGATGTTATATTTAGTAGTAAATTTTATAAACTAGACACACATTAGCAGACCTGATATTTGATATAAAGCATTGCAGTAACAAGACTCAAAATACGATATATATCTGAGCATATAAACATTTATATAAAATGTCACAAAATGTATATATATACATATATATATATATATATATATATTTATATTAGGTGTATAAACATTTATATTAGTTATATAAACATTTATATTAAATGTATAAACATTTACATTAACTGTATAAACACATGTTTTAGGAGCTNTGTGTGTGTGTGTGTGTGTGTGTTTTCTTAAATACAAGTGTGGCTGAAGTTGGTGGTAGGAGCTTTCCTAATGATGCACAGACTAGCACTGAGAAGGGGGTGGGCATGAGGGTGGGGATCCCATGGAAGGATGTGGTCAGGTGACGGGGAAAGAGGCTGCAGGGACTGAGAACCCTTCTGATGACTTATTTTGGTGGGGCTAAATGGGCATCTCTGGCTGGAAGCTAGGAAGATACTGTCACTCTTGGAGTTCCAGGCTCCTTGAGAGAAAAAAATAGTAGTTAGGACACATCTGTTCCTAGTTTTAATCACTGTGTTAATTGGCTCAGGAAGGGAATAATTGCTCTGTGCTAGGGAACACTGTGTAGTTCATAATACAAATTTGACAAATATATACAGAATTGAACTACACAAAGGTTTCTGTCAAGTCTAGATTGACTTCCCCAAGTTTAGACAGTTCCTTTAAGGACATGACAAGGAGGGACCCATGTGCTAGAAACAAAAGAGAACCACCTTGGAAAAATATAGTTGTTTAGGTTTGGGCTTGAACAGTTCAGCACAATGAAAATTGAATTGTAACATCCCTTTAAATCTTCTCTGCCTTCTCACCTTTATAAGCTGCCACTGTGGACCTTGGCAAGCTGGGTAACAGAGGTCACAAACAAAAACCCACTAGAGCTGACATTTGCCTGAACTTAATAAAAACCCAGCCAGGGCTATAGAGCCAAATGAACACCTGAAAAGAAGTTCACCCCACACACAAATCAAAGAAATATAATTAAAGTAACAAGGATGTATCTTTCCTGCGTGGTGGTTAGTAAAGACCTAATGTTTATGAGACTGTGAAGGACCTAGAACTCACATTCATCACTGTGGGGGTATAAACAAGGAAGACTACTTAGGAAAGCAGTAAGGTATACTTGGCAGTGTTGTAAGTTATTATGCTGCTCCATCTTGCAACTAACTTGCTAACAGTGCATGGGGGAAGCAGCAAAGTGTGCACAAGTTTTCATGCCCCGGGGTAAAACCAGAATCATTCCTGACAAGTGACAAGGAAGGAAACATTGGAGAAAGAAAAGAGGCAAGGAAGGATAGAAAGGAAGTTGGGGTGAGGAGAAAACCCTTCCTATATGATATAGTTTGCATGTGAAATGTCTTCCATAGACTTACTAGAACTCTTTGGAATGGTTATGAGCCTTTTAGGAGGTGGAGCCTTGCTGCAGGAAGCTAGGGCAGACCTTGAGCTTTTATAGCCTGTCCACTCTGTGCTGCCCCAGTGCAGGTGCAATGTAACCAGCAAACTTCCTGCCAACGGCCATGTCTTCTCTGACAAGAAAGACTGTGTCCCCCTGGAACTGCAAGCAACAATGAACGCTTTCTCCCACGAGGTGCTTTTGTCAGGGTATCCTATCAGAATGACAGGAAAGGAAACTAAGATATTAGTCATTGATAGAGAAATGGTAAAATGTTATATAATCTTGAGATGTTATATTTAGTAGTAAATTTTATAAACTAGACACACATTAGCAGACCTGATATTTGATATAAAGCATTGCAGTAACAAGACTCAAAATACGATATATATCTGAGCATATAAACATTTATATAAAATGTCACAAAATGTATATATATACATATATATATATATATATATATTTATATTAGGTGTATAAACATTTATATTAGTTATATAAACATTTATATTAAATGTATAAACATTTACATTAACTGTATAAACACATGTTTTAGGAGCTGGAGAAATGGTTTAATGGTAAAGGATTTGCTGTACCAATGTGAGAACCAGAGTTTAGATCCCTAGAGTCTATATAAATGCCAAGCAGAAATCGTGTATTAGCTGTAATCCCAATGTTTAGAAGGCAGAGATGAGGGATTCCTAGAGCAACCCAACTACTAGACTAGCCAAATGATGAACTCTTGGTTCAAATTGGAGAATTTCCTTCAATATGCAACATGGAAAGTGATCAAGAAAGACACCTGGCATTGACCTCTGTTCTTTATATGCATACCCATGCAATCACACACACACACACACACACACACACACACATACACACACACACCCCTCCTAAAAGAAGGAGAACTGAATGGAGACGGTTCCGTTTTATGTTTTACTTGTTAATGGTGTATGAAGCAAATCTCAAGGTGGAGGGTTTTGTTGATCCTTCTCCGTAGTTGGTAGGTTGTTCTGTAAGCAGTTTTTGACATGCTTGTCTGTGAAGCATAGTGATTGACAAGCTAGGAAAAGCAGTGTTTCTCAGCTGCCAGAATTAGTGGGCCACCATCCCCACTGAGAAACGGTGTTGGACCCCATTCTTAGTTAAAGGTGTCTTATGTTCTTGAATATCATCTTTCAGATTTAAAATACAATCACCACTGCCACCTCAAACCCCACATATCACACACTTAAGAGAGCTAGGGTTGCTTATATTCTTTAGAGATTTATTTTGCTTATCTGGATATGCCAGGTGGAGTAGATTCTGAGCAAGGATGTTAGTATCTTCCAAGCGAGAAAAATATAAAAGCACAGCTGAGATTCTGTAACCATTCTGAGGAACATAAAAATATTTTTTATTAAAAAAAACGGGAAAAATATCATGCATTTGTGTGGCCTCTTAACCAATTCTAACTTAAAATGAATTTTAACTTCTGACATTATGGGGTGCAGTAACAGTCTTGACTGGGAACTCTTCATGCCTGACTGTACCTCTTTATCCATTTTCCTTGGATACAAAGCTTTCAGAGGACAGTATTCACAGCATTGCTGATCCACCCTTGAAGACAAGCCCACACAAATGCACTAATGTTAAAAATGAATGTCCATCAAGCTTTGCAACACCAGACACTGCATCAGACATTAGGTACATTAATTTATTTATCTCCGCAACTGCCCTAAAAGATGTGTACAATATTCTTATTTTATAGATACAAATAGACCAAGAAATGTGTCCAAGGGCACATGGATGGTATGTGGCAGGGATGTCTCAACATAATAATGTGACTTGGTTTGGTTGTGATGAATATAAAATGTGTGTACGATCTTCATTGAATAATACAAGCTCCTATTATTCTCATAGAACAGATTATAATCTCTAGTCTGTCCATTTTGTCTGCTCTACCCTAACTTCTCTGCATCCAACCTGGATATGTAATTCACATGTTTAATTTTAATGGGTTTCAAGGCCCCATATCTTTTACAGATCATGACTTCTCCACCTTCCATGATCAATAACATGAGGCTTCATTCTAGAGGCCAACCTTAAAAGGCAGCCTCAAGTTTACTTTGTCCTTTAAGCTTCATGAATTCCATCAGGAAGCACCCCTCACCTCCCCTCCCTACATACACATACAATATTGTTGACCTGCCAGTTCTCCATACCACTGATACAGCTGACTTAAAACAACCATTTCTTCTGCCTCCAATGGCAGAAGATCTGAGATCTGGTCTCTCTGTTGACAGCCCTCCTCTACACCACACCTTCAATCGATTTCCACAAAACAGTTAGTGATCTTAGTGAAGTTACTCTCTCTGACCCCATACATCAATCCTCTAGCACCTTCTTATTGAAGACAATCAGGAGTATGTGGTGGAATGGCTTTCTAGGCCTACACTCATAGCCAGACTGACGGCTGTCACTGCTAGCTTTAACTGTCAACTTACAACAAACTAGATTCATCTGGGACAAGACTCTCAATGAGGATCAGGTTGGCCTGTAGGCATGTCTGTGATTATGACAATTGTTATGGGAATATTCAGACTAAAAGATGGAAGTGCCATCCAGTGGGTTTGGGACCTGAGCTGTATAAAAGAGGAGAAAATGAGCTTAGCAGTGAGCATGCGTGGATCCTTTCTCTCTGCCCTTGACTGTGGGTGTGTCCAGCTGCTTTGTCTTCACCACAATGACTGACCATACTTTGGAATTGTAAGCATAACAAACTCTCTGCTTCTTAAAGCTGCTCCGTAAGTTTTTTTTTCAATGTATTTTATTACAGAAACAAAAACAAAACTAAGACAACAGAATGTGTTGTGTGCTCAGAAGGACTCCAAGCTTGATTAGATGTTTTGCTGTCGCTGTCTGGAGTGACACTTTGTTCACTTTGTCCTGGGCACCGTGACTTCTGTAGCTGAGCACGTCTGTGAAGACTTCCTCATAGCTTGACCTTGACCTTACCCCCTATTCTTCTCCTCATCAAGATCTGCTCCAAAGACTCTGATCTCACTGTTCTCCAAACACTCCAAACTTTTCTCCTTTTGGGGCCTCTGCCTCTGCTAGGATGTGACCAAACCTGTGTGGGAGGCTTCTTTTTTTCACCTCATTCAAGTGTGAGCTTGAAGTTAATCTCCTCTGAAAGGCCTTTTGTGGCCACCCCACTAAACAACCATCTCACATTTCCCCCACCTTCTCTATCCAATTGCCCTCTTCTACTTTCAAAATAGTAGTTATCTGTATTTGTCTATGTTGCTATAACAAAATACTTGAGACTACATACTATATTAAGAAAAGAAGTTTATTCAGCTTACACTTTTTAAAGCTCAAGAGCTCAAGCTTGGGAGGCCACATCTACCAGTACTGTCACCTCAGGGACCAGTCTATGAACAAAGCACATCTAATGTGATCTGTGCTCCTGAGGACTGTGGGGAATGCATTTGCAATTTGTCTTCTCCTACTAGGAGGCAAGCTCCGTGAGAAGAACACATTGTTTCCTTCATTTGTTCTTTATTTTAAAATATTTTTTCATTTTAATTTTATCTGCATGAGTGTTTTGCATGCAATATATATGTACTATATGTGTGCAGTATCTACTGAAGGCAGAAGAGGGTTCACCTGGAATCTGGATCATTGGGTCACCTGGAACTGGTGTTACAGATAGTTTAAAGCTGCCCTGGGGCTTTTGGGAATTAAACCTGAGTTCTCTGCAAGAGCTCTTAAATGCTACACCACCATCTCTCCAGCCCCAGGGATTGATATTTTAAACCAATACCCAGCAGAAGCTCAGTGGATATTGGAGGAGGGTAGCATTGTGACCCCAAGTCTTCACAGTGTCTCTATATCCCAAAGTATCTCCTAGAAACCCCTCCCCCCATTCTCTATCCATCTTTCTCTGGCTCCTGGATAAAAGTGACAATTTCTGTACTTTATCACCACACCACAATGCTGCCTTTTCTCTCCTGAATATTGACCACATGGATATAACATCCTCTCTAGTCCAACTGAGTTCAAACCATTGATGTAGTCACTCTTGCAGGCACAGCTTTTTCCTAAGGCGATGAAAGGTAGCAATGAGAGACATGTCCCACGCATGTCATTACCCATGTGGCTCCCATGAAAAGTCACCAAACCATGAGGAGATCCCCTTCACGAAGCATCTGTCTCAGGCAATTCCGTTGCTACAGACCAAACACTCTGTATCAGCTAAAACCTTCATCCTATCGAATGAGTGTTTTCTAAGAGAATTAATGACCAACCACTACGTGGCCAGCTGCTGTGCTATGTATGTGAAGCAAATATTTGGGACATGGAAAGAGCTAAAGTAAAAGTGAGAACAACCTTAGGCAGAAGTGAAAGGACAGGAGGAGACATGTGAACAGGATCCCAGAGGCAAGGCAAACAGGATCTCAGAGGCAAGGCCTCTGTGCTAAGCTGAAAAGCAGAGATCCCTGGCAGAGGACCGGGCTGTGCTGAAGCCCACAGCTTCACCTTGCCTACTGGGCTCCACAACAACCTTTCACAAGCTCCAAAGTGGTTAAATTGATTAAATTGTTCTCAGTGAAAAGATTCAAGCAATTCGCTGAATGACATGCCGCAAAGAACATGCAGTAAAGTCAAGCAATTCGCTGAATGACATGCAGCAAAGAAGGGACAGGGTCTTCCTAATGAGGCCATTAGTCATCTGGAGCAGGTCTGCGCATGCCTGTGAGTTCCCAGGCCTCCCTTCCGACATCCGGAGTAGCATTAGCCGACTCAGAGTAGCAGACTCAGTAGTAGACTCAGAGTAGTGGAGTAGCAGACTCCTCCTGCAGAGGAGAAACACTGTAGCAGGAATCATGGACGTGGCTCACCTAATTTTTCTACACCTTTATTACATTCAAAGAGGAGGAGGAGGTCTCAACAAGGAAGGTAAATTCATGGCTAGAGTCTTGGTTTTGCCACTAGCTTACAAGAGGGTCTTTGACATATTAATTGCTTTCCGAGCTCATTTCCTGATATCAAATTAGATTTATTCTCATTAGAGAACTAATGCAATAAATAAATGAGGTATGCTATGCATTTTGAGAGGCTATACATATGCTGCATTTATTATTTTTATCATGTTGTTGCATATGGTTATACTATAATAATGATTTTGCAATTTATTAATAATACATTATATAATTAATATCATTGCCACTAAATATATTTTTTTCAAGTGAACTATGTTTTAATTAGAGATTATATAAGACAAGGCACCCAAGTTCAAGTAACCATCCAGTAATAGAGTAATTCAAATGAAAAATTTGAATGTTATCAAGGAAAAGATAAAGGCTAGAAAGATGGGTGGCTCTGTGGTTAAGAGCATTTGTTAAAACTCTGGCAGAGAACTTGGATTCAGTTCCCAGTACTCATGTGGTGACTTCCAGCCATATGTAACTCCAGTTTCAGATGATCTGGCACCTTCCTTCTGACCTCTACATACACAAAGCATAGAGATAGCACACACCCATACCTCCAAGTTAGCATTCTACACATGGAATAAATCTAAAAGTGTCTTAAGAAAGTAAAATAAAAAGACAATTCTTAAATTAGTACACAGTAAATTGTGATGCAAAACTCATTATTTCTGAGTGTCATAATTGAAAACCTCTTTTAAACGATAATGAACAAACAACTCTCTGTCATGATTTGAATCAGAATGGCCCCATAGACTTATAGATTTGAATACTTTCTCACTTAGGGAGTGGCACTACTTGAAAGGCTTAGAAGGTATGCCTTGTTGGAGAAAGTGTGTTGTTGGGGGTGATGTCTCAAAAGCCCAAGCTAGTCCTAGAGATTCTCTCTTCCTGCTGCCTACTGATCTGGATATAAATTCCTAGTTACTTCTCCAGCACCATGTCTGCCTACATGTTGCCATACTCCATGCCATGACGATAATGGACTAAACCTCTGAGTATAAGCCTGCCCTGATTAAATGCTTTCTTTTGTAAGAGTTACCATGGTCATTGTGTCTCTTTACAACAGTAGAACACCGACCAAGACATTCCCTAAAATCAGAAAAGTTACCTAGAGAAATGGGAGCTCAGTGTATTCCTTACTAGTTAGTGAAAAGCACCTTGACTTGATCATGTCCCACCATGCTCTTTGCTTGGATGAAGTTTGAAGCCCAGGGAGAGCTGAAATACTTTGACCAATGTCTCAAATCCTGTAATGGCCAAACTTGGCCTCCAAGCTCAGTTTCTGCATAAGGTGCTTGATCCTTGGGGTTCTATCATGGAAAAGGCTGCTTAGAAGTAGGGATTCCTTCCTTCTAAGGGACCTTATGCAAGAACTTAGCAAATGTTTACTAAGTAGCTACTCTGCATCTAGCACTGTGCCAAGAGCTGGTTGCATTAAACATTTTGAGGTTTATTCATATATATATATATATATATATACATATATATATATATATGTATATATATATATATATATATATATATGAATTTCAGCTGGCATGGAGGATATGTGTGCCAAGTGCATATCTCATGTCCATGAAGGTCACTACATACTGTACATCTGATACTGGAGTTACAGCTATTTCAAAGTTATAATGTGAGCATTGGGAATTGAACCCAGGTTTTCTGCTAGAACAGCAAGTGGCCTTAACTGCTGAGACATGTATCCAGCTCTGAGATGTTTACATTTTAATGGACAAGAAAATATATATGCAAAACATACACTGCAACATGAACTCAGTGAATGCTGACTTAAACAACAGGCCTAAGGAAGACAGATATGAAGTCTACCTGTAAATGGTTGGGAATGCTTGTGTTAAAAGGCAAGGGAAGTTGAACCCTAAATGATTGAGAGTTCTGTGCTAGTCCTAGGCCTTCCTTCCAATCTCAAGAGGGTTTGTCCAAGTCAGAAAGAAGGAGAGGATGATGGAAGACTGTGGTACCCTGTGCTTACATGGTTATTTATATTTCATTAGGGATAAAATATTACCAGAGAGAAGACATTTCAGATTAATTTTCACAGATCAAACTCTGTGACCTGACTAGATGTGTTGGATTGTTGGAAAAGCAAATACTTCACTGATCATTTTGCTTCTAAACAAAACTGGGCTTTGAATATCAAAGAATGGGCAAAATATAGTAGGTAGGTAAATAATAGTGAGAGCGCTACACATCCTTCTATTGAGTATTTGTGTGTTTATTTAGAGAAGTCCTTGTACTTGGTGTATCATTTTCCATCTAATGGCATCAAAACAAGTCCATGAGGCCTGTCCTTCTCGTCCTGTGTCTCTCCTTGCTAACTTAAGTGGAACACACACAGCAGCCCGTATTTTGGAAATCATCTTATGAAGATGAAGATATGCTCAGTGTCCCTGATCCTAATGTCCACAAACAGCTCATCCACAGCCAGAAACAGACAACTCTTACCTGTCTTGCTTCATAAAAGAAACAACATATACACTTATATAAGCTGCTATGTCCAGCGTCCTCTCATTTACAGCTAACTAGAATCACAAGTGACATAAGCCAATGTGAGAAATGAACGGTTTCCTTCACCACCCCAGGCATCTAGCTGCTGCCTCCATTAGGTTTGTACCTTGACCCACCTGCAGGTCCTAGGAGAGAGGAAGATCCGCATATCCTACAATTCATTTCTCCTCTGACACAGACAAGTAAAGAAAGGAGGTCAGAACCACTTACACCTAAGACCTTCATTGCTGATGATACTGTGTGTCTGCTGTCCTACCCTCTTCCCTCAGCCTGGGTGACAGTCTGTTGCTGAGCCCTCATCCTAATAACCGTGACACATCTGAGGTACGACAGAACCCTACAATCCCAGATTTACCTGGTTTGCCACCCAAAGCCCATGCCCCATTCTAACATTGCCCCCTCTACCATGACTGAATGGACCTTGGTATCCAACTCTGTCTTGGTAAAAGTCTTAGAATGATATCTCTGCTCATGTTTCATCCATATAAGACCACAGACTCTACTGATTTAGCAAGCTGTGCATTTCTTCATTCATAATTTATTGCACATTATTATTTCTGTTTTTTTCCTCGCTTTGATTGTTTTGCAAATTACAGGCTCCCTCTTTAAATTAACACTGATTATGACTTTCCCAGATGTGTTATCTTATATTTATCTATATTAAATCTCATCTAATTTGCTTCAAAAAAAAAAAAAAAACTTGCAGTCTTTTTTTCTTTCTGATCCTCCAGCATTCGCTGTTGTTTTAGAATTTGGTGGCATCTGAAATGTAATCAACCTGTCTTTCAAAATCAGAAAAAAGTATTAAAAGCATGCTCTAACAGGTGTAGAAAAAAAAAATCCTAGTGTATATTGCCTACTACATATCCAAGCTCCGATTCCCACAAAAACACACAGAGAGATTAGGAGCTATTATATACCATTTGTATGGGAGCACAGTGGGGGAGCACGGTGAGGGAGTGGAAATGGGTAATAATAGAATGCATGGAAGGGTGTTTGTAACCAGTGGGCTATTCATGCTGGCTTCTGCAGAAGACCTTCTGAGGGACTTCACAGAGAAAGCTTCAGTGATTCTCATTCATTATTACCTCTTGGTTACTCTTAGGAGTCGGAGCTGGTAGGGGAAATAACTACCTGGCCTTTAAACCAGACATTGAGGCTGGCAAACTCCTCTTCCCAGACCAAGCATTCATGCAGAAGTGCAAGAGACAGAGTAAGAAGGCTCTGCCTGTACTAGATTTGACCACAGGGTTATCCACCCGAGTTGTCTTCTGCCTTGACTGGGACTCTGCTGGCATACATTGCAGTGCAAAGTGGTACCACAGAGCTTGAGCTTCGAGGAATGAAGCCCTTGCTTACAATACCTTTATTATGCCATACCTTATGTTCACTTTAATTTCCAATGGCACTGGTAACCCCCACAAAAAAAAAAAAGCCCAGTCAATCTGCTCATGTTCACACTTACCTCTCCTTGTCTTTGTACTAGTCAGAAGCCTCAACCCTCATGTTCAAGCACCTAATCACCTCTGTGATAATAACTACTTTGAATCTAGCTTTTCCATTTACTAGGATGAGGAACCAGCATAACCAGACAGCAGTCAGTATGAAACTTAGAGGAATCTTTAAGATGTTCAGCTGAAATATGCTTGAACACATCTGGCAACAACACATTTAGTTCAACAAAACCAAGGTTGCATGTTTTTAAGATCAATGAAATTGGTAGAGAAATTTCCTGGGAATTGTGGTGAGAATGACCAATATTCTCTAGGTCTACTAGTCTTGTCTATACACGTGTCTCCGCTGTAGATGTCTTGGCTTTCAGTCTCCTGCTCTCTTGTTTCTTTCTTTTTTTTTTTTTTAAATTATTGGTTATTTTATTTATTTACATTTCAAATGTTATTCCCCTTCCCAGTTTTCCCTCCACGATCCCCCTATCCCCTCCTCCCTCCCCCTGCCTCTATGAGGGTGCTCCCCCNCCCACCCACCCACTCCTGCCTCAGCTCCCTAGCATTCCCCTATCCTGGGTCATCAAGCCTCCACAGGACCAAGGGACTCCTTTCCCAGTGATGCCAGATAAGGCAATCCTCTGCTACATCTCCAGCTGGAGCTATGGGTACACCCTGTGTACTCTTGAGTTGATGGTTTAGTCCCTGGGAGCCTTGGATGTATACAACCAAACATTGGACTGAGTGCAGGGACCCCAATGGACAAGTTAGGGCAAGGACTGTAGGAGCTGAAAGGGTTTGCAGCCTCATTGGAAGAACAACAATGTCAACTAGTCTTGTTTCTTTAGATACTTTTTATTTTTCAGTTAAGCCATTCACCTCTCAACATGTTCTTTTCTCAGGCCACATCACCTCCCATGCAAAGGTAATGTTCCATCTCTCAAAGTACTTATACTCACATAGTTTTTACTGTCATGGATCCTACTGAGGCAAACTGAGTGGGGCAGCAGACCATGGTCAGCACACTGACAGAGAGAGCCCATCCAAGAACCAGGATTGGGGTTTTCTGGTCATGGTTTAGGGAGCTATCTCTGTGAGATACCCTAGTCGGTTAGGAAAGGGTGTGGTATAACAAAGGCAGGTAACAAATGTTATCTCTTTGTATAATTTACCTGTGATGTTTGTACAGTCTAAAGTTTAATCTATCATGGACAGTTTTCATCCTGTGATCAGTGTTGCTATACCTGCCCACCATTTATTACCTAGCAGAATTAACAAGACCCAGATCTCAATGGGCAGGCATAATTGCATTGCCATTTAGTATCCTGTAGACAGATATGTGGCCTTTACTATGGCTGGTAGCAGAGATTTTTCAGCACTATGTGTTTCTCCATGATAAAAACACATTCATGAAACAAAATCTAGAGACCTGCTCTAATTTCTCCATTGAACTTCCCTGGCTCACTAATATTGTTTTCAGCTACTGATGGATATGACATCAGTCTACTGTACTAAATGGATTCAAGGCAGAATAACTTATACTCCAACAGAAACCTGTTGCAAGGCCTTTTTTTCCCCCTTTAATACCAATCATACTGGCAGATGTTTGAGTTATCCTAATGAATAATGGAGCAGAATTGGTACATGCAACTTTCTAAATCGAAAGAGGCCCGCCAAGGTCCCTGCTCATCTTTTGTTTATAGGAAGCTTAAATAAGGTATGAGAAATGACCATGGATTACAGAGGGAAGGCCTCAAAATAACCCAGGTCCCTAATTTCACAGGTTCGCAGAACTTCATCTATGTTGAGGTTTGGCTTGCTATGTATTATAATTCCAAATTCTGTGTCCCAGGGTCTAGTTGCCTCAAGAAAAGTGAATTCTCTCATATAGTAGCTCTTGTGGTGCAAATCTTCTCCTTAATTTATAACTATTGGTTGGATCAAGATGCCTATACCCTGTAGATGGTCAGAAGAGAGGTAGGTGGGACTTTGGTTCCTGGATTTGGGGTCTGAGGCAGAGACCAGAAGAGGAAAGAGAAAAGGAAGGAAGGTTCCATGGGTTAGGTGGATAATGAGCACATGACTATGAGGTACAGCAAGCTGGAACAGGACTCTTCCCAATGATGGCCGACTAGTTGGCCATCTTCTGCTATATATATGCAACTAGAGACATTAGCTCTGGGGACCTGCTTGTGGACGTTGTACATCGTGGTGCGGAGCCTAGTGCGCACCACGATGTACAACGTCCACAAGCAGTTAGAGACTTGAAGTTCTTGTCATACAGATCTTTCACTTCCTTAGTTAGAGTGACACCAAGGTATTTTATATTTTTTGGACTATTGTGAATGGTGTTATTTCCCTAATTTCTTTCTCCTCCTGTTTATTCTTTGTGTAGAGAAAGGCCACTGATTTGTTTGAATTAATTTTATATCCAGCTACTGCACTTAAGATGTTTATCAGCTTTAGGAGTTCTCTGGTGGAATTTTTAGGGTCACTTATATATACTATCATATCATCTGCAAATAGTGATATTTTGACTTCTTCCTTTCCAATTTGTATCCCCTTGATTTCCTTTTGTTGTCTACTTGCTCTGGCTAGGACTTCAAGTATAATATGGAATAGGTAGGGAGAAAGTGGGCAGCCTTGTCTAGTCCCTGATTTTAGTGGGATTGCCTCCATTTACTTTGATGTTGGCTACTGGTTTGCTGTATATTGCTTTTATTATGTTTAGGTACGGGCCTTGAATTCCTGATCTTTCCAAGACTTTTATCATGAATGGGTGTTGGATTTTGTCAAATGCTTTCTCAGCAACTAACGAGATGATCATGTGATTTTTGTCTTTGAGTTAGTTTATATAGTGGATTATGTTGATGGATTTCTGTATATTAAACCATCCCTGCATCCCTGGGATGAAGAGTAACGATCATAACAGTCCCATTTCCCCTAAGGAAATAGAAGCAGTCATTAATAGTCTCCCAACCAAAAAAAGCCCAGGACCAGATGGGTTTAGTGCAGAGTTCTATCAGACCTTCAAAGAATACCTAATTCCAACTCTCCTCAAACTATTCCACAAAATAAAAACAGAAGGTACTCTCTGACCTTTTTTTTCTTCCTGTTTTTCATTCTATTTCCTCCCTAGGAAAGGCTAAGAAACTAGAATTCATCTCGCTAGAGGTGAACAAGAACTCTATTTCCCCTAACCGAGCCATGAACCTAGAAAGGCACCTGTATAGCCAGCTTCCATTGGAATGAGGTTATGAGAACATCATTACATACTGGTCCTTCACATACTCAGGGGGAAGGAATGTATGGCAAGACAACGAAGGATCTGCACGGACAGACTCTGAGAGATCTACCCCCAGTTTTTTGCCATTATACTATGTTCCTTTGGTCCAGTCATCTCTGTGTACAGCTCAGTACTCTTCCATCAAATGTAATATGAAAATATGACCTTCACTGGTTCTTGATTTTATAGGGCTCCTGTAGCATGAAAAAAAAATCTTTGCAATAATTTTCTCTTTCTAATCTGTGTTCTAATTGTCCTGGGAATATCAGCTATGACCAATGACTCTAGTGATCTTACCATTCTTATAGAAGGTATATTGAGTTTGGTCCATACCCAACAGTTTCTGACTGAAACATGTATGTGTATAGGTATGATACATTGATTTGCTTAAAGATTAGTATCAAGCTTTTCTAAAAGAAAACATGAGCACACAAAAGAGAGTAGGTTTTATTTTGTCTTCTCTTCTTTTCTTTTCGTTTGTTTTTCTGTCCAACATGTCTCACTTCAATTCTCCCAGTCACAATAACTCCTATGAGTTCTATACTGTGAATTCCATGAGCTAAGACCCCATTCACTGAAATGCAGAAATCATGTAGGGTTTGTTAATACTCTAAACTATTATAATTATTTTGTGCTACATAAAGAGAATTTAGCACAATTGATCTGGTTAGTGGAATCATCAACTTCTTAATCATTTGCATATTCCATTTATGCATAACAGAAAAAGCTATTCAAGGAATCAGAATGATGGGAAAGGTGAAATTAAGAAGGGTATGTGTATGTCACCAAGGGAGCAGAAATAACCTCCTGAGACATCTGTGAACTCTAATAGCAACAAAGGAGAAAAATGCATGGTCAAAGGGGGATTGTAATATTTGCACAAAAATGAGGAGTAAAAAGCAATGTCAAAAGGCAAGTGATAGATCAAAATTATAATCTATATGATAGCTAAAGGTTGATGTAGTTGGAGCTCTTATCAACTTAGAAGAAAAAGACCAAAGGCCTTCAAATTTCAAAATATGCCTGGGACATGAATGGTTAACTTTCAGCAGATGGATCTGAAAGGCCAGGGGACCCAACTGTTCTTAGGTAGAAACAAATTCATTCCAATAAAAGGCGTCCTAGTCTGCACATAGGAGAGCAATTTCATGCCGAATAGAATGGAAATAAAGTAGCTAAGCCTTTTGGAATAGGGACAAAAGACTTGCAAACATGAGCTCCTTCCAACTTGAGCTCAGTGGAGCAAAGCACAGCTCCCAAGTAAAGGTACCTGGGAGACGTCCTGGCGCCAGGAACTTGCTAGAAGGACTTAAGAAGACATCTCGAAAAGCCCTGAGCCTCATTTTCATTTTGGTGAACACCCACTTCCTTGCACACAGAATCCATCAAGGTTGGAGAATGGAAAGGGGCCAGGTCTATATTTGAGTCCATCACTGCCATTTACTAGCTAAATGGCCTTGGCAAGTGTTACAAATTAGATTGTATAACACCCCCTGCTCCCCAACCCAGAAGACACACTGAAGTCCTAGCTCTCAGTAGTGCAGACTGTGACCTTATTTGGAAATGATTAGTACAGATGCAATTAGTTAAATTAAGATGCAGTGGTGCTGGAGTCAGTGTAGGTCTTCCATCCAAAAGAAAGTAAAAAGAAACACAAATGGAGACAGAGAGCAAGCCAAGAAGCATTGAAGACGGTGAGGGACCACTCAGGCGGGAATAGGAAAATGAAGGCTCTCTTCTGTAGGCTACAGAAGAAGCCCTGCCTCCCTAATGTCTTGATTCTAATGTTCATCCAACCTCCAGCACAGTGAGTCACCTAGTACCTGCTGTTTTGGGCCACATAGTGTATGATCCCTTGTGACAGAAGGCCTAAGGAATACCATATCAAGTTGCCTGAATATGATGTTGTCTCTTCATGGACCAGAAAGCCTCTGGTCATCACAGGGGTGATAGAAGACAGATGCTTGACTAAGAACTTGTATCTTCCACACAGAAACTTCTCCAACACCCTGTATTCCACTCAAATATTTGTGTGTTCAAAGGGAAGATGAAGCTTCTGGTATAGTGTTTTCTCTTTCTTAATATGTATGTTAGATGCATTAAAAATAGAAAGTGCTGATGCTGGTACCCAAATTAGACCTTAGAAATGGCATCAAATCCACCTCTTCTTAAATGGAAATTATGGGGGCTTTTTGTCTATGGGCTCTAGGACTTGTCACAGTCATGTTTGGGAGTAAATGTGGGATGGTAGAGTCTGTGTAAAAATTGAATGGTGCCTTTGACTGCAATCCACTACACAGAGCAGGAAACAGTATACTTCCAGGAGTATACTGTATATTGTCCATCCTAACATCTGAGTTCAAGTCCCAGTTCTTTTAGACCCTTGCTTGTCCACTGAATAAAACAAACAAACTAACTAACAAACAAAAAAAACAGTATTCTACTGTGACAAACTACTGCAAACATTGTGGCTGGAAAGAATCTGTATTTATCTTTTGTAGTTTTAGAGGTCAGAGCCCTAGTTCCTGTTTCAGGAGTATGCTATCAAGTTATAGAAATGGTCTCCTCCTCTGAAAGTGAGGGATCAGCGTTCACCCATCTTTCTCATAGCTACACCCTCACCTCTCAGCTCTTGGCCTCTTCTATCTTCAATGTGGACAGAGTAGCATCTAGAATCAGACATCCTTTTGGCTGCTCCTTATTACCGAGTCTCCCTTGATTATCTCTGATAAGGAACCTCATTTCTACACCAAACCCTCATCCGAATCACCATCCTCTCAAAACTCTTGGTGTGATCACATTTTCAGATTTTAAGATACCCTCTAAGAGCATGCAATGGCTTCAAATATTAGAAGTCAGTATCTTTAGGAATGGCATCTTTTAAAACAATGTTTATCTAGTAGGGGGCCGATAGATATTTGAAAGCATCTGGCAGTCTGCAAAGTAAGAATTGAGCAGTACCACACTGAGACCGGCTGTGTGAATCCATGCTTGTCTTTATTGCAGGTCCATCCTCCCCTCCTCCAGTCAGGAAGGGATGCTCTCAGGCCAAGAACAGTACTCTGTTGCCCAAGCTTCCCCAGTGCAACAGACAAACCAGGCTCTTCCTTCCCCGAGTCTTATGTGAAATGGATCTTGCTGTTTCATTTTGCCAAATAGAAATTGTGTTATTTCTTATTGCTCTCCAACCTTTAGGGAAAAGTCATGCTTTTATCAAAAAAAAAAAAAAATTCTCAAACCTTTTAATATGAATGTGCCAACAGATTTTCAGAGCTTTCAAAAACTCTCCAACACCAGCCTCTCTCTCTCTCTCTCTCTCTCTCTCTCTCTCTCTCTCTCTCTCTCTCTCTCTCTCTCTCTGAAATACTTATGCACTTCCTTTTCTTTTGTAATAATTTTATTACATCTATTTATTTGGTGGGTGTGGTGGGGTATGTGCCACCATGTGTAGGGATAGTTTTCATGTCAACTTGACACAAGCTCGAGTTATCAGAAAGGAGGGGGGTCTCCATTGAGAAAACGTCTCCATAGAGCCATCTGTAAAGGGTTTTTTGTTTTGTATTGTTTTGTTTTTTTCATTTAGTAATCCATCGGTGAGGCTCAGCACATTGTGGGTGTACGATCTCTGAGTTGGTAGACCTGGGTTCTATAAGGAAGAAGGCTGAGGAAGCCATGATAAGCAAGCCAATAATCTATACCCATTCATGGCTTCTGCATCAGCTTCTGCCTCCAGATGCCAACCCTGTTTGAGTTTTTCTCCTTACTTCCTTCAAAATGATGGACTACGATGTGGAAGGGTAAGCCAAATTTCTCTTCTTTGTATCTTGCTTTTGTTTATAGTGTTTGGTCGAATCAATAGAAACCCTAACTGAAGTTTAAGGTTAGTTGGTAACTGAAGTTTGGGGTTGGTTCTCCTTTCTAAAAGGTGGGATTCAGAAATCAGGGTATCAGTCTTGACTGTAAGGGCCTCTACCCCTTGAACCACTTTCCATCACCCTCTGTTTATTCTTGATTCGCCTAACACATTTATGCTGTGTTCATAAGCCCGACTTGTTCTACGAACCTATTTTAATTAGATACCTGCTTAGAAATTTCAGTCAGCCCACCAACTTGTAATCCTTCTTAGTTCTTTTTTTCTTTTCTTGTCTTAAGCTGGAAAATTTCAGTAAATTGTCTATCAATCAAAGTTGATAAATCAATTGTGAGAATCATTTTATTCTGTGAAGACTTTTGAGGAGAATGTCTCAAAAGTGGTTGGATGGCATGGATAGTGTGACAAGGTGGTTCAGAAAAGGGGGACAGACAGATGCAGCCACAGAGCCCTCACACACTCCACAGAGCTACTTCCAACTCTTATTTCAGTTTTAACTAACCATGCCAGTTTGTCACAGTAACTTAATTTTGTGTTTTCTCTGTTCCTACGTCAATAAATGTAGCCAAATTCAATTTTTATGATATAGCTGTGGAAACGAAGCTAAACTATATAGTGCTAGAAGCCCACTTCTTTTGCTCATACTTCTCCCAAACACACAGCAGGCAAGGAGCTATCCACCGGTCTATTCCTCTCCATTACTGTTTCTAAGAAGATAACGATGGATTGTGGGTGAATGGGTGGATATATAGACTATGATAGCGGCTTAGGGTTTCTACTGGTGTAAAGAAACATCACAACCACAGTACCTTTCATAATGAAAAACATTGAATTAGGGCTAACCAGCTTACAGTTTGGAAGTTTAGTCTATTATCATGATGGAGAAAAGCATGGTGGTGCACAGGCAGGCATAGTGCTGGAGAAAAAAGTGAAAGTTCTACATTCTGATTGGCAGGCAATAGGAAGAGAAAGAGAGAAAGAGATAGAGACAGAGAGTGAGACAGACAGAGACAGAAAGACAAAGAGAGACAGAGACTAGTCTTGGCTTGAGCCTTAAGCCTACCGCCAGTGTAGTATAGCCTACCTATACTTCCTCCAACAAGACCACACTTACTCAAAGGACACATCTCTTGATTATGACACTTCTTATAGGTCTATGGGGACATTTGCATTCAAACCACCATAGACAGATGATAGATAAATTAATAGATAGATCAATAGGTAGGTTTATAGATAGATCAATAGATAGATAGATCAATAGATAGATAGATAGATAGATAGATAGATAGATAGATAGATAGATAGATAGATAGATAGATAGATAGATGACACATAGATTGACAGACAAATGAGAGGTAAGAGAACGATAGAGGGTAAATTTGTGTTGTAGAAATAACTTGACTATGGCTATAGACATAGAGGTATATTTATCCTTAGAGTAAGAGTAACTCATCACTATGAGACCTATCAAAGAACCCATCAAACATCTACTAGCTCATTTGTTGTCTGAACATTTGCAGCAACCTCAGTACGGCATGGACTGATGCTCAGGAATCTACAACTGGGACTTTTGTGGCAAATGCTGTCAGCTTTGCAGCAGAGCAACTGCTATCAGTACCATACCCACAGCACCTTCCCTTTAACCTTTCTATTTGCGTTGGCATCACTCCACCTGCCTATGTCTTCTCCCAATGTTTCCCTCACTACTGGAGCCCTCTGCTCTGGTGAGGAATGGAAAATGCCTTGAGAAGCCTCTGAAGTAGTTCTTGGACTGATGACTAGCTGGAGTTGCGGTCCTCACATTTAAATCTTCTCAGAACCCCAAGAGCCTCTTCAATAAACCAAGAGGAGCGGCTTATCAGTCTTTGCTGGGCTCCCAGATGGTCTTACTGAACAGACAGCAGCACTGAGCTGGCATAGGCCCCCTCTACTATCCATTTCATTTCTCATTTTCCATTGGCTATGGGTGCTGAACCCCATCTCAGGCAGGGTGACAAATATATCCCTTTCTACTGAGTGCTTTCCTGGCATTAGAAGGGTAGGGAGAGGGTATAGGGGACGTTCAGGATAGCATTTGAAATGTAAATGAAGAAAATATCTAATAAAAAATTGAAAAAATAAGAAGAAGTAAAACTGTCTATATCCTGGGAATCACACCTCCACCCACAAAGCCCTTCATACCAAGGTCAGTCTGGCTCCTCCAAATACACTGTGTACTTTCTGAGCCCAATAGAATGGTCAAGGAGGAGTGGAGGCTGGTCTTGCCTAGTGGAACATGTCTGACTCTAAATTGGGGCTACTTTGGACTAGAGTCATACCACAGTCTTTACACATCAGTGTGACTCAATGAGGTATGGTGCTGTGTACCACAAAGTGTGATGTCAGTTGTGTTGTGTGACATGAGGTTTGGTGTCTGTTGAACCTAAGGTTTTTTTATTTATTATTATTAAATTTAATTTTTTTTTACTTATTCACTTTACTTCCCACTCACTGCCTCCTTCCTGGTTTCTTCCTCCCACAATTCTTCCCCATCCCCCCTTCTTCTCTGAGCAGGTGGGGGTTCCTCCTTATTACCCCCCAACCCTGACACTTCAAGTCTCTACAAGGCTAAGTACTGCCTCTTCCACTGGGGCCAGAAAAGGCAGCCCAGCTAGAAGAACATATCCCACAGACAGGCAGCAGCTTTTGGGACAGCACCCACTCCAGTTTTGTTCAGGACCTACAAGAAGACCAAGCTGTACATCTGCTACATATGAATGGGGGTGGGGGGCTAGGTCCAGTCCATGTATGTTTTCTGGTTGGTGGTTCAGACTCTGAGAGTCACAAGGGTACAGGTTAATTGATTCTGTTGGTCTTACTGCAGAGTCTTATCCCCTTTAGGGCCTGCAATTATTCCTCCTATCCTTCCATAAGAGTCCCCAAGCTCCACCCACTATTTGACTGTGGGTGTCTGCATCTGTCTGAATCAGTTGCTAGGTAGGGCCTCTCAGAAGACATCATGCTCTTCTTTGCAAGCATAACAAACAGTCATTAATAGTGTTAGGCATTGATGCTTGCCCATGAGATGGTCTCAATCTGGGCCAGTTATTGATTGGCCATTCCCTCAGGCTCTTCTCCATCCTCCATGCCCACATTTCTCATAGACAGGAAATATTTTTGGTTGAAAGTTTTGTGGGAGGGTTGGTGTCTCTATCACTCCACTGGGGTTCCTGCATGACTATAGGAGGTGGCCTCTTTAGGTTCCTTATCCTGAATGTTGTGAGTCACAGCTAAGTTTACCCCCTTGATTCTTGGGGACTCCCTGTCTCATCCTGGAGATGCCCTCTCCACCTCCTCACCCCTATCAGTTGTGGATTTCCTTTCATGTTTATGGCCATATAGCCAAATTCAGGTTTTAAAAATGAGTTCCCGTGTTCCCTCAGCAAAATCACATAGAGCCCCTTTGAAAGCTGCGAACAGTAACTTGACTGTACTTGCCTTCCCAGTGGTTGGTTCATAAGAATCAAACAAGTGTCAACAACATTCTGAAGACAGAGTTGGGCCCACAAATGACAGCACTGTCTCATTTTTTTAAAAATAGACCATGAAATGTCTCAATGATAGACAGGTGTAAGGCTTCAGGCTTGCTTCATTGCTGCTTTTACTTTGGAAAATGTAAACCAAGCTGTCTGGGGTCAGCTAAGAAACACTAGGATCTGGGTAACAATGGATTTTTCCAGCCCTGACAGCAGAGAAGTCTGAACCCACATCAGGACCAGAGAAGAGTTTTAGGGTGTCAGTGTGGGTGCATATGTCTGAGACAAGTATTTCTGGGACACCTGCTCAAAAATGTCCTTACTGTTCCTGATGTAGATGATGACACAAAGAACTCCATTTCAATGTAGCCTGCACAGACCCTGAGGGATGGTGAGTGAAGCCTGCATGAGTATGTAGTGGGGATCCAGGTCAGTCTGAGCACCTGTTTCCTGTTTCAGCCACCAAACACTGCTACCATGCTTAGCCTAGATGGAGCCCCAGATTCCCTCTCAACACAATTTGGAGATGAGTTTTAGTTTCCACAGGAGTAAACACACCAAGCAGGGTCACGTGACTTAAGAAAACACCCTTTCTCCTTTAAAATATATGAGGACAAAATAATCAAAGAAAAAAAAATAAGCACAAGGCAGATTTGTTTAATTATAGCTTCTCATTAATCTAATTAAACCATTTTGGGGGGGTGTCATTGTATAGTACTTAAATTTCCCCTTCCATTCATTTTGCCTATGAATGGAGTATGTATTCTGTTTCTACCCCTGCCTTTTTACTGGCTATTATTCAATGCAGGCAATTCCATGTGTATGAAGAGGACTTCTATTTAGCAGTTGCATGTTAGTTCATAAAATGACATTGTCCTAATGATTATCATCTATAAAGTCCATGATTGTAAATCACAAAGCTTGTGACCAACTTTGTATCATGGCTCTGTCTGCTTGTTCAGGCTGCCGTAAAAAGATACCACAGCTTAACATCCCTCAAGTAGAAATATGCCTTCTCACAATCCTGCAGATCAGAGGTCTAAAATCAAGGTACTGGGAGAGATTGATTTTCTCTGAGGCCTTCCCTTGTTGTCTCAGTGAGAATCTCTCCCATCACGTGGGCACGCTCTGAGTGCATCTGTGTTCAGATTGCTTATTCTTAGAAAGGATACAGGTCATCTTGGATAGCATCCACCCAAACAACCAGATCTTAGACAGATGTTATCCTTAAGATTATTTTCCAGTAAAATGACATCAAGATGCTTGAAGTTAGTGCTTTCAAGTATGAACTGGGGCTAGACACAATTCAGCTATAACTGCTTCTCTGTGATTTGGGTTCCTTCTCTGAGTTTTTAACTTGCAGAAGACATCATTTGCTTTCTGACTGTCAGCCCTCTGCTCTCTCTTTCTTGGTACCTCTGGAATATGATCCTGGAGTATATATATACAGACGTCTAGTGATGTCTGACAATCTAGAGATAGGAGACAAGAATGTACTTGCTAATAAATCCTCTTCCAGGAAGGTAGAGGAGGGATTTGGGGAAGAGACAACTAATACTGATAGTCACCAACCCTTGACCATTGTGGTATTTTATACATGAAAAGACATTAGCACACAAGCTCTATCAGGCTTCATTTTTCTTGGAAGGCTGGGTTAAAGTAGTACCATACCTCCTTCAATGGCCAGTACCAGGAAACATACTCAAACCATCATTATTTAATTACATTTAAATATAAAGTAACTTATTAGTCAAAGAAAACAAGGGGTTTTGTCATTGCCTTTTGATTTGGTTTGTGTGTAAGGCAGGGTTTGCTTTCCTTGAAGTGTCAGGGACTGAACCCAGGACCTGACACACATATATATGTGGCAATATTCTACCACTGGGCCACACCCACAACCCAGGGAACAGTTTTATAGGTATATGTGCATATTAATTTTCTCTTCAAAGATCTAACAATGTAAAACTTATGTTTCATTCTGTTCCCAGCAGCATTTGTTTTTCTACTAGATATTTTCTGCTAAATCAGAAGTAGGTTTTATTTAACATTAACCCTAACTGCTAATGAGGCTATATGTTTTAAATGATAATTTAATGGATGCTATTGTGATAAAAAAAGAATACACTGGGGAAAAACTTCTGTATCAACCTCAGTTGACTTGCATAGGCATAACTTAGTTATTGGAGCAGAATTGGGTTCTAAGAACTAACTCTCTTTCCAAAATAGAAAGCAACAAATTCATTCCTGTCTTGGATGGGGATGGCAATTCCCTAAGTTCCTCTGATCAGGACTGTGTACATCTAAGTTCCATGCTCACTGGCAAGGCAAGGATGATGTGAGCCTAACACTTGCTCCTCTAGAATTCCCACCCTGACCAGGTCTTCTTTAATTATCCTCCCTCCGTGCATACTCTGAAATATGCTTCCTGTATCTGGGGGCTTTGCACTCCCCCTTTGGAAAAAACTAATACTTGTTGGTAAAGCACTTTGAGATTGTTCCAAGAAACCTGGATTCTTGGGACAAGGTGTTATTATTTAGTTGATGGGAAACAAATATCCACCTAATAACCGCAATTATATTGTCAAAACTGCTTAAAATATCCATGCTGCTGGAATGGTAGTGATGTCAGGGAGTTTTGTGACTGGTAAATTGGAACATTATCATGAAATTAAAAAAGAAAAGTTACATTACTGAGTAATTCATCGGGATGATTTGATATTTCAAGGATAACCACCAAGCAATTTCAGGAACATGTAATTATTTTTTTCACTTGCTATTTTATGATGCATTACTCAGTACCGAGTGGTTGACTGCACCTTGTAAAGTGGAAGGATAGTGAATAAGGAGCCATTAACAGATCAAAGTCTATGTGGGAATATAACAGGTTTTCTTGATCTTCTCCTTCTCTTGGACTTGAAATCCTCATGCAGTCACCTCAGACCCAAGGTTCATGGGACATTCCTTGTACACACTGACGTGCTAGTGATTTTCCTCCTCATTTGACTTTCTCTGTGGCTTCAGTATCTTTGCACATACTCCACTTATGGCTGTGGTGTCCTTTATCCTTGCTTAGTAAATCCTTGGGTATTCATCAAATCATACCAAAATTATTCTCCTCTGCAAAGCTTTTACTTTCTAAAACCAGGCATCCTTTCCACACAACTATCCTGGGCACAAATCTCTTTTCAGACCCCACACACTGGTGATAAAATGTTTGCTTACAGTCCTTTTATTGCATAGTAAGTTCTTCAATGGCTGAGATAGCCTGTCTGCTTGTCTTTCTGACAAAAATTAGTATATAGAAGCTGACCTCTGCATAGGTGGGACACTGCTAGTCACTAGAGACAAAGTGGATGTCTTAGGGTTTTATCGCTGTGAAGAGACACCATGACCAAGGCAACACTTATAAAGGCAAACATTTAATTGGGACTGGCTTACAACTTCCGAGGTTCATGGCAGAAAGCATGGCAGCAGACAAGCAGACATGAGGCTGGAGGAGCTGAGAGTTCTCCACCTTTTTTTTTTTTTTTTAAGATTTATTTTTATTTATATGAGCACACTGAAGCTTGTCTTCAGACACTCACCAGAAGAGTGCATAGGACTCCATTACAGATGGTTGTGAGCCACCATGTGGTTGCTGGGATTTGAACTCAGGACCTCTGGAAGAGCAGTCGGTGCTCTTTACCACTGAGCCATCTCTCCAGCCCAAGAGATCTACATCTTGATCCAAACAACCAAGAAAAGACTCTCAGGCAGGTCTCATCTGCCCTGGGCATAGCTTAAGCATAGGACATCAAAGTCCACCCCTTCAGTGATGCATTTCCTCGAACAAGGCCACACCTAATCCAACAAGGCTACATCCACTCCAACAAGGCCACACCTCTTCATAGTGTCACTTCCCTTGAGCCAAGCATATTCAAACCACCATTGTGGGAAACAAGCTAAACATAGTTCCTACCTTTATGAACTCTTGATGATAAATATACCTTTCTGTCACAAATCTGTTTATAACTATGTAAGAAAGGAATGGTGGAAATATAGGAGAAAGAAAGTGGGGGGAGATGAGCATGCAGGAAAGTACCTGTAGGATCTTCCTAGTGATATCTGTGGAATATGAACTTTCATTCTGAATAAGATGAGAAAATAGAAGACTTATAAACTCTAGTCTCTCATGCAGAAGAACTAGGAGTCAATGAGTGGGAGTTATGGAGAAATAGAATGCCCCCATTATTTATCAATTTATCATAAACGCAAAAGAGAAACTAAAGGATAGATTTGGAGATACCAACGTGGCATTAGACTACTTAGTACCTACACAAAGGAATCAAGCAAAACAAAAGGGGGAAATGGAAAGCTTGTCTACATGAACCCACTTACAAAACTGTTCAGGGATGACTAGAGTTCAGTGCCACAAGAGTGGACAAATGTGGTTCTCTGATCATGGGTCCCTGCTTGCTGAAATGCAGCCATCCTCCACCATCTTACATATCACTCCAGAGCTGTACAAGAGAGATGGTTTCTGGTGAGTTTGTGGTGTTGCTGAAGGCCATTTACATGATGTAATGGAACAAATCGATCTGCTTTGGCCGCTCATTTTCAGTGAATGGCTGAGAAGACAGTTACTTTGATACATTTTGATAATTTGTCATTCACTGGAATTGGTCTTAAAAACACATTTCAACCAGTCTCCAAAAGGCCCACCCCAATTCCTCAGAAAGAGGTGCCTTTTGGGGGCATTGCAATTACCACATTTATATATGTGAAGTGTTATAGTGTGTGTGTGCTTGTGTGTATGTATGTGTGTGTGTGTGTATGTGGTATATGAGTGTGGTGCATACACATGACTATGCAAATATGTGCACATGACATCTCTGGGCTCCTGCCCAACATGAGTTATCTTCTTCTATCGCTCTCAACCTTACTGCCTTAATACATGGTCTCTTACTGAACTGTACACTTATCTTTTCTGCTAGAATGGACTGCTAGTAAGATGTCATGATTTGATTATATCTACCCCTAATGTTGAGGTTTTAGGCACATGCAGCTATACCCAGCTTTTTTTAAACTATGGGTGTTGGAGATTCAAACTCAGATCTTCATGCTTACACAGGCAGTACATTTACTCACTAAAGCATCACCGGAAGACCCAGTGTTGTGGGATTTTTTTTTTCATGGTTAAAAAGTAAAACATTCATTGGGATAGCCTAAAAGGTATAGAATAACTTATATTATTATATTATATTTGTTATTATTGTTATTATCATCCCTAAAGTTAAATAAAATATTATTTCATATCTAGTAATTGTCTAAAGAGCAGGGCCAAAATAAAATTATATTTGACTGCTGGAAGAGAAAGAGCTTGAAACAATGAACCTCACACCTGAAGTCTGAACCTTCTCCGGGAGAAACCCTTTAGCAGGTGGAACAGATAGAGGATATGAAGACAGACATGAAAACTCAGGGTGGTTTTGACAATATAAAGAGAAAGTGATTAAACGTGAGTTTACCTAGACTCGTTTTGATGAAAAACTAGATGACAAAATAAATTTGTAGATGGCATTAATCTTAGGAGTATATCAAGTAATTTGAGTTATGAAATTGCAATCCCAAAGGATTAGATTTTGGGCTACAATCAATATATAGTAGAGTAATGTGTAAAGGGTGAAAAAGTCATTTGATTCAATAGATCTCAAGTGAAATCAAGCCCATGTGGCCCTGGTGGATCTTAGGTTAGACACACAAGAAGGTTCCAGGATTTGCATCCCTTGTGCTAGAAAAGAGGCTTTGTAAGTATCCTGTCATTTCTACAGAGTTTCTTCCTTCACAGCTGTTTCCTTGATCCTGGGTCCTTCAAAGATAAGGTTAGACTGGATTATAAACTTAGAAGTATACATAATGACATTACTGTTGCCTATAACTTTTTGTGTTAAATGGAGAGATGCATGTAAACTCAAGTGAGGTACATGTAAGACTCATGTACATCCAAGGGAAGAACCGTTTGGGGGAAGTGTGAAATAAGAGTTCCTGGTTTTAGCTCATGCCTCTTTAAGTCATTGGACAGACAACTTGCCTTTCCAAGGCTTCTGTGTAGACCTGGTAGTTTTCCTCTCTGTCCCTAAAGTGGATGATAGAGACTGAACACACTGAGTCAAATGTCTTACAACCACAGCAGTCCATTAAGAGAGGTAATCCAGGTTCACCACCAAAAAACTGGCTGCTGCAGAGCTGAACTTCCTCCAGAATTAGTGCCCTGGATCCTAGGCTATGGCAGCTTAAAGAAAATTATCTCCATGCTTTACTCCCCTCATGAGTCACCTGTACCCCATGATGGAGAGGACTGACCCATGTGTCATCCTCCATTTAATATAGGCATTCATAGGGTCCTGTCTTTGAGCATCTGCCTAATCCACTTATGTCACCTCATTCACTTTTCCAGGCTTACTCCCCTCACTGAAACCTCATGCTTGGTATTTGTTCACCAAGTATATCAATAATGTTGGGAATTTAATTGAGGTATGAATGGAAAAATATTTTATAGCATCATTACATGTGTGTTTTGCAGTCCAAGCTGGAACCATCAATCATTTCTGAATACTTGTCAGCAAGGTGAAATAGCCAGATGTCTTATTTTCACAACTTTGTAATTTTCCTTGAACAACAAGTGACAAAAAAATGCTCCAGCCAAAAAAAAATATGTCTCTCTTCTAATGCATGTCACTTCTAACTACAGCTGCCCACATAACAAAGTGTGTTGGACTCCCCCTATAACTCTCTTTCCTCAGATCTGTTTGGACTCAAACAATGAGATATAGGACCATAGAAATTGAGAACTGAAGGTTGTTTCTGGCAGAACCCTGGATGACAAGTCAGTGATACAAAATGTGCATCACAACATATAAAAATGGATGAATCACAGCCACATAGTTTATATACCCCATGTGATTACATATTCCTGCTTTGGACTTCAACGTTTAGTCCAGCAACCCACTTCTGACCCTCCTTTGCCTTGAATATCTTCTGAAAAATATAGTATAGCTTAGTGGATGAAGACAAAGAATTTAGACATCCAAAAGACTTTGAACATGTGATTTCAACCATCAAGATCCATTTTCCTCACCTGCTGATGTTGGCCCACAAATATATTTATCTCTTAAAATGACCACGAGATTCTGAAAAGATAATTCAGAAGAAAAAAAAAACACTAAGTTAAGTGCTCTTACATGGAGGAAGAACATTGTTATTGTCATACACAAGCATGGACTAGTTGTAGGTAGTGTTTATTTCTAATCTCAGCAGTTAGGAGGCAGAAGCGAGGAAGGCTAGCCACAGCTGCATAGATAGATAGATAGAGGCTAGACCAGGCTACATGCGACCTGGTTTCAAAAAGGAAACAAGCAAACACAAAAATGAAACAGTGCACAAACATGATACACAGAGTACTCTGTGAGAGTTTTTTTTAGAGCAAGAGACCGATCAACAGTGTCACCTTAAATTGACCTTCAGACTAAAATGTACAAAGTATGGCACTAGGATGACATGCAGGCCTGATTTGAGTCTTAGATGTCTACTTTGGATTTCTGCAAACATGGACCAATCTTTCTTTTCAGTCCTTAAGATAGATTTGGTAAAATTATCTGCCTAGGCTTCATGTGAGAATTAAGTAACAGTGTATGGAGATTGCTGGGCTTCAGGGAAGGGAAGGGAAGCTCCTACTAAAATTTCAGCATAATGACCTACATGGAAAAGCTAAAGCTGACCCTGTGTTCTTCACATGGCCAAGATGACTGCAGCCCATGCAGAACACACTGTACTGCTTTTGGTCTTCCTTCTTAAAGAGGCTTAAAGAATGTATGCTAAGTTAATAGGCACATAGCAAGTACCAGGGATGCTCTGTCCCAATAAAGATAGTCTATGATATGGTACTGGCAGTTAGACTACCCCTTCTTAAACTGACTAACACTGTATCCACATAGACTTTTCTACAGAGTCTTTGACACCATGTTGAATATAGGATACCTGAAATCTGATATGCGTCCCTTATGTTTCTGATGCTGTCAATAATGTTGTAACTCACCTGAAAGATGATATGCCTTCTGGCTTATCCTAGTAGATAGTAAGGGATTATGACTTTATGAGGCTCCCCTTAGAGAGTAGATTTAAAGAGCTCTACTTTGAGAAAAAGAATCTTATGCATGTTGACTTTACCTTACCTGTTTTAATGGATTTTTTAAACACAGGTCATAAAGTGAGTACAAGAGTATCAGTTCTGCCAGAAGCTAGAGTCCTCTTTCTCCACACCACACTGAGGAAAACAGAGAAATATCATAGAAGGTGAATGTGCAGACCCACAGCTCTATAAGGAAATAGATTCAACCCAAGTCTCCTTCCTTCATTACTGAGCCTCTTGTCATTCTAACAGCATCTAGAATCATTACATGGATAAGTCTCTGGGTGTGCCTTTGAGAGAATATCTTGATTAGGTTAATTGAGGTGGGGAGACTCCTCCTAAATTGGGGTGGCACTATTCCCTGGGATGAGATCCTGAACTATATCAAAAGGAGAAAACAAGATAAGCACCAAAATCCATTGTTTTCTGTACCCTGACATTTAAGTGTCATACTATGTGCTGCCCCAAGTTTCTGCGGCCATACCCAGCCCTGCCTTTAACTCAAGTAAACCCTTTCTCCCCAAGCTGTTTTTATCAGGTTTTTTTTTTTTCATAGCAAGAAAAGTAACAAATGTAGTATCTCCTTGGCTCCCATAATTTATCCAGGAGAAGGAATATATTACTATTTAATTCTCCTGGTATGAGTATTGCTCTTTAAATCAAGTGGTATGTTCATATCCCCATTAGCCGACTCATTTTTGTTACAAAGTGTGTTTAGGAAGGATTGAAAGAATATTGGTTATATTTACTTGTGGTGACATGGTGCCATTGAAGAGAGTGGAGACACAGAAGACAAGGAAATGGGGCAGAAAAACAGAGAGAGAGAGAAAGAGAAGTTCCTTAATTATGAACCAGCCTACATCTAGAAACTAGATAGGGGGTCACGATTTTTCAATTGTGCTTGCCAAATTTTTATTTATTTTTATTGTTGGCTTATTTAAATGAAATAAAAACTCATCAGTTGCCATTCTCTCTCAATATTAGGACTCTCTCCATCTATAGTCACTGGCCCACAATTCCAAGAGCCAGAGATTCCTACATGCACAGTCTGCTCTCACTGGCTACAACAGCAATAACGATTATGTTGCCTCTGCTGTTTAAGTGCTGTTTTTTAGACTCCCCAAAGCTGACCATCACCGTTGGCCCCAGGAAGTCCCATGATATCTTCTCCCATGAGGAAGCATAGCTAAGAGGAAAGTTATTACTAGAACTCTCAGTGAGCCCAGTGACCCTCCTATTGCTTAAATGAAAAGGGTATCCTTTGGAGTATTTCAAGGAGAACAGTGAGATGTTGGGTTCCTTGCTCTTACAGAATAAAGCCCTGTGCTTTCTGACCCCTTCTTCACTGTCTTCCATCCAGGTTAGTGCTGTAGAATCATACTAGTAGTATATGAGGACCAGCTCCAAATGCCTTGGCTAGGAGGTTAAAACCCAAGTCCCTTATCTTATAAATCCTCTGCCAATCACCCTTAGATTCTGCTCTTCACATACAACCCTACTCCCCTTCTCCAGGATTGTGACCACTGATAATTAGCTAGCTCCTCTAATTCTGTTTGCAGGCATATTTCCTCTTAGCCTCACAGTGTACTGAAATCTTTAGTTATTAACACAGCAGCAATAGTGAAAGACATACATGTCTTAGAGAAAATGATCATCAGCTCGTGAAGCACCTGCCATGAGTACAGTGGTTTTGGGTTCTCTAGAAGCAAAAGAGGGGTCTCCCTTTTGGAAAAGAGAAGAAGAGAACTGAGGCTCTGAGGCCTGTCCACTCAATTTAGATCTCGGGGTTTGAGATTGGCATTGGACTCATGTGAAGGCTATGGATGGCCTTCTATCTGCAGGCTATCACCCCTATAATGTAATCCTAAGTCTACTTTTCAGTTTAGTAATCCCCACAGCTATAAGAGATAAGGATTGCTTTCAGTGGAGCTGGGGACTTGCTGGCTTTCATCACGATAGGTAGCTATCCCAGGCTGGAGATTGTCCTTTGCTTTCGTTGTGGCTCCTAAAACTTTAGGAAAAGCAGCCTATCCTGAGAGCCTAAAGTTTCCATCATCTTTTTGCCTCACATACTCTATAACTTATCTTCCAGCTGTGCCACCATTGGGTTGCCAGTACAGCAAGTCCTTCGGAATAGCGTGTCCTTACAGGCCAGCGTGTCTTGCTGTCTATCTCCACTGGGATTTTTTCCCTCACCAGTTGGTTATTCATTTCCAGGGTCCTATTCTGAGAGATTCCTGCAACACCTCTTAGAACCAAATCTTTTAGGCTGAGCTCCCCCCAAAACTAAGGCCTAAGCCAGGCATGCATGTGCAACAGGTTTAACTGAGAGAATATGGAAAAAGCTAGAGGAAGACAACATAAGAGAGAAGGATGAAGAAAGTGTGTCATCACAAGAGCATTGCTAGTGTGAGTGTCTTGGATACTTGGAGCTGCTTAGTGAAGAGTGTCTAAAAGAGTAGTCCCCGACCTTCTTGACACTGGGATGCTTTAAAACAGATCCTCATGTTGTAGTGATCCCTAGCCATTCAATTATTTCATTGCTACTTCATAACTGTAAATTTTCTACTATTATAAATTGTAATATATGCCAGGCCGTGGTGGCGCATGCCAGCACTTGGGAGGCAGAGGCAGGTGGATGTCTGAGTTCCAGCCCAGCCTGGTCTACAGAGTGAGTTCCAGGACAGCCAGGGCTATACAGAGAAACCCTGTCTCGAAAAAAAAAATTGTAATATAAATATCTGATACGCAGGGTATCTGATACATGACACCCCACCCAAAGGGGCTTGCGAGCCACAGGTTGAGAACAGCTGGTCTAGTGTGTGTTGGATGGTTTACCAACTAAGAGCTAAGAAAGATAAGTAGGATTCTCATTTCTTGAGAGTAAGCACTGATTATTTGAATGCTCTGACTTTCCAGGTTGGGGCTCACTGGGAGAAGTTCACTAACAGTTGCTCACTAGCATCCATGATAACAACGCATGAAGAGAGCCTGGTGAGAGAAGCACCAGCCTGAGAGACCTAGGAGTTCTGTCAGTATTGGCCACCCCAACAGAGCCAGGATTTAAGAGATGATGATTCAACCTAGGCCATAAGAGATATGACCCGTGACACATGACAAATGATTTTTAGATTGACTTTAAAAGCATTGGAACCCAAATAGTTTCTTCCAGTTCTAAATATGTTTTATTTCACTGAGTTGATACAACAAAGATCAGGTGTTGAGTTAAACTGTCTTTCAATCAAGTATGTGATGACAGGTTTCTGAAAACAGCTGGATGCTTGATGAAATTTATATTCAGTTTGCCTTCATGTTCACACACGCAGACACACACACACACACACATTGAGAAAAGAGGGGCAGGGTGAAGAGTGGAGGAACTGGAGTCCATGGGTGATATCAGGGACAGCAGGAGCATACCGGGTGTCTGTTCCCATCCTCCAGCTCATGTCCTATTCCAACTCCTGGGCCAGCAGTAGCAAAGTCTGGGGTGTGCGGTAGGAAGGTGAGACTGAACTTTGACTCAATCCCTGTTCTACGGTCTTTGAAGTCTCTTACTTCAAAACCTTTAAAAAAAAAAAAAAAGCCTTTTATAAGAAGTGAGTGATTGAGTTCACCTTTGCAGGAGATAGTTCCTTTGTTGTAGGGAAACTTCCACTCATCTGGGAAAGGAAGATTGTCACCTTTCCAGCCCACACCATTCCTTGCTGCCCACAGCCATACACAGACAGAGCAAGGAAACTCTTCTTAAATGAATATGGACTCCGCTTTGTAAAAGATACTCCAATTTGTATAAAAAGTTTTTTTATCCATGGGCAAAGGTGAATGTGTTTAATCTTTCTTTTACCGGGAAATGTTGTCTCTTTTATGCAGCATTAGAATAGAAACTGTTTATTACTTAAGTCTGTATATTGGGCTCCTATCTATACACATCTGTGTGTCTGTGTCTGTTGGGCTGTCTCCCTGCCTGCCTTTCGGTCTGATCACTTTCTCCTAGGACATCAGGAGCTGTGATACTGAAGGAACAGGAGTGATGTATGAACCTGATGCCATCTCCAGCCATGAGAGATATTACAATGGTCTCACCTTAGATTGCTTACGTCCATACACAATATAGAATGATTCCAAAGATCATCCACAAGATAGCTCGTGTCCTGTGGTGTGTCTGAGTTCTGGTGAGATAATCCTGCTGGAGGATATAGTCATATGATGAGAGCCATGACTTCCGAAGCAGTGGGCTTCTCCAGACAGGCTAGAGTAAAGTCATCTCAGGCAGACCTTAGGTCAGCAGAAGAGCTTGGTCCTGTGGAAGGATGGAGAAGTTTGCAATATCCCTCCAAAGTGGTATAGACAGGAAGGCTAACTTTGGCTTAGCATAAGGGGAAAGGAATGGTTCCAAGGCTCTTAATTCAGAACAAGCCTGGAGGAAGCTCTGCCAGCAGACTGTAAAGTAATTTTACCCAAGTCTAGAGCCTCTTAATCGAGATCTGTGTGTGTTGTCCTCAAGCCTGTGGGTAGGTTCTATGCCACATTTAGAGAGGCACACATCTCAGAATGCTCAGCTAAAGGAAATAGTGCCCTTACAGCTCCCTAACGGACATTGAGCCAAGGGAAGCTGATACTTCCATGCTGAGAGTTCTTCCGGGAAAACCCAAGTTCGTGAGAAGTCGCCACAACAAGGAGCAGAGAGCTATAGGAACACCCCAGTAAGAGGAATCTAACAGGGAGAGAGAGAGAGAGAGAGAGAGAGAGAGAGAGAGAGAGAGAGAGAGAGAGAGATTAGTGCATTAGTCAGGGCTCTCTAGAGGAATAGAATCAATAGGATAAGTCAGATTACATTAATAATAACAAGTGCTGGAGAGGTGACTTAGCAATTAAGAGTTCTTGCTGCTGCTCCACAGGGCCCAAGTTCAATTCCCAGTACCCCTGTCAGATGATGCACTACCACCTGGAATTTCAGTTCCAGAGGATCCAATGCCTGAAACCTTCTAAGGCACTCTCATTGACATGCACATAGCCCTACACAGATGCACACATATGCACATGCCTTAAGATAAAGTCTTTTCAAATTAGTAGAAACAGCTGAAAGGTTGAGATCTTGGGCTTGCTTGGTTTTAGACCCTGTGTGCCTTAGTGACTGGAGTACTCCCAAGTGACTTTCTCTCACTGGGAGTCTTAAAATATGGTAGATGCTCAATCCACAAGCATGGGTGCCTCAGTCGATCCAGTCTGACACCAAAGGCCTGGGAAGTTCCTGGGGAGCCTGTGGTCCTTAGTTCATGCTGGAAGCCTGGGAACCCTCATTCTTATATCAGCAAATGAATCATCAGCAGCAGCAGCAGCAACAGCAACAACAACAACAACAACAACAACAACAACAACAACAACAGGGCGAAGGGAAGACCAGGGAGCAAAACACGAGACACCTTCCTTCTAGTGTCCTTCGTATTTGGATTTGTTATTAGAAATTGACAGTCCCAACAAAGTGGGTCTTCCTGCATCTATTAAGGCAATCAGTTCTTCAGTTAAGGCTCCCAACTCCAGTCATTCTGAGTGTGCCAAGTTGACAATAAATATACAGGAGGGAGGGAACCAGCAAAAGATGGACGGAAGGAGGCTAAACTCCCAAAGCACTCCTTAGAGGATGGCCGAGATTCTCTGCGGTTTGATTACCAGTTCAACACGCACTTTGCAGCCTGGTCTACCTTTTAAGTGTCCTGAACACAGAAAGCCTGAGCTCTTACAGTGCTGCCTTGGGTGTATATGTGCCTTTTACCATCATTTAGCTGAAATAATAATGGTTAATGACTCCCACAACTCTATCAGCTTAAGTCTTTTCTCACCCTTTCCATCTCCCCTTACCCCATTTAATACAGAAATTGAATCTGAGATGAGCTTTTAATTAAAAAGCTCATAGTAATATACAAAATCCTGAAGATAAGGAAATTAAAATTAAAATTTGGATTTTTTTCCCTCCATCTCCTTGCTTTTGATATTTCCTGTTGTGTGCCATGTACAAAGTTTATTAGAACAAAGGAACACTGAAGGACTTTTAGCATAACAAAGGGCAATGCTGAGGAAGGTTTATCTGGATGTCGTGGAAGTCTGATTGCCTTTTAAAAAGAATTTTTAATTAAAATATAATTACATCATTTGCCCCCTTTCCCTCTCTGTCCTCCAATTCCTCCTATCCCCTTACTTCCTCTTAAATTCCTGGTCTCTTTGTCTTCAAAACACACACACACACACACACACACACACACACACACACACACACANANAGAGAGAGAGAGAGAGAGAGAGAGAGAGAGAGAGAAAGGTACATATGTATTTATTATATATGCATATATTATGCATACATAATCAATATAACTTTCTGAGTCCATCCAGCATTGCTGGTATGTGTACAATTTCAGGGCTGATCACTTGGAACTGTACAACTAACGAAGGGGCTCACCATCAGGATAGACTACTTTTAACTCTTAAATCTAGAACCAAATCAAAGTGTGGGTACCTAATACTTGCAGGTACTGAGAACTCATCTCCCTCTAGGCTTGCTGTATGAGTGCCAAGCCCATTTTAATAGAAAGTAGACTGAGGAAAGAAAATCAAGAAGTACAACAGAGTAATTGTCCTAACAAATGAGATTTGATCTGTTTTATTTGTCTAACATTTGACAGGTTCACAGAACATTTTTAGATCACGGGATCAATAATTCCTTCTTGAATGACAGTGGGGTAGGTGGCAGTGGCAGAAGAAACAAAAATAATCTCAGCTAAAAAACCATAAATATGTTGCTTTGATTTCAAGAACATTTTTAATATTTCTATTAATTTTAGGGGAATTTCATGTAATACCTTTTCATCATATTCATTCCAACTCCTCCCTCTAAATTCTCTCAAATTCACCCTGATGTCCTTACTGAGCCTATAGTTCAGGGGAGCAGCTGTCCTGTCATGTCCAGAAGACACTGTGTCACTACAGTCACACCTAGCCTCTGATTCTTACATTCATTCCACTATCACCCCTTCCATGATGGTCCCTGAATCTTTCAGGGTGTGGTATGGTGTAGACATCCTATTTGTGACTGAGTACTCCGCTGATATTTTTCGCCCTCACTTTAACCAGCAGTGAGTTTCTGCATTATCCACCTTCTATTGCACATAGAAACTTCTCTGATGAGTTGTAAAGCTGAGCTAATCTACCAATCGAAAGATAGAAACTGAGAGGGAAGTTTGATAATGCATCCCTCTAGCAGAATAACCATAGTAGGTTCACCCCTAGAGCTTGTCAACTCCCTAGATCTGGACTGTTATCTTATTTTATTGTTTTATTATGCCAGGCATAGGCTTTCTCTATGAGTGAGGATGCAGTGAGAGAACCAAACTGGACCACTCTGTGGGTAGAAAAAAAAAGGGGGGGTTATTAGAACATCAAACTGCCAAAGCTGTCTCTTGGGGGCACAGAATGGCAACTTGTCAGGAAAGCAGTCAGGTTTTATGTAAGAGTCAGGGTGGGGGTGACTGGGGGGGTCTTTGAACTGATGCAGACTGTTCTGGTTAACTAGATGCCACTGTCCAAAGTAGTTGAACTGTAGGGAAGATAAGGGAGGGTATCAATTTCCTGGAAAATAGAATCTCTCCTTAGGAGATTGCTTAAGAATGCTGAATTCAGGCTGCTGTTTACCCAGTGACAATCCTTCTTGTTTACCTGGGTCACAATCCTTCTGTGTAGAACATTGTCACCAGGACTGTCATTTTGGGGAATCATTTTGGACTGAAAAAAAAAATCCTTCTTAAATCTACCCAATGCATTTTTTATAAGAATAAAAGATGGTGCAGTTACTTCATAGGTAATGTCAGCATATCACCAAAGTGATGTAGACACATCTTAGAATCTTCATTCAGTAATAGAGTCCTTGAAAAGTAAAAGTCCATTCATTTGCATTTCCAGATGAATAACTTCTTCAGGTATACAGGACTAGATGCTCAGAAGTCAGAATGAAACGGACACTTAGAGGTTAATTTTTGCTAAAAAGTATTGGCTCTTCACTTAGGTCCACAAAGTAACTAAACAAAGCACAAAAGCCTGACATCTCTGTCTTCTCTCGGTGTCTGTCTTCTTTACCTCGGGTTGTCTGCTTACCTTGAGGAGCAGCGTGTTAATCAAAGAAGCGGCTGTCTAACCTATCTCACCCTGCTTTGATGCTGAAGGCACAAAAAAATAAGTCACTACCCTTAGCCTTCCTTCCAGAGTCATCCTGAATTCCCAGAATAGAAGGAGTCTGGGGGACCCACCATTCCTCATTATGAAAACAGCTATCCAGGGGGCCTGAGCCTTGTCCTAGTGAAGACTGATTATCTCCTGAGAACCATTTTATCTCCTCAAACCACGAGGATGACTTCAGATCATCTGGTGGAAGCACAGTTGAGTCAGTGATGGAGGGGTCACCTTGAACCTGAACTGCATAATGATGCCTATCTCTTGCCCTTTATTTTAACCCAAAGCTCTTATCAGCACTCCAAGACTTACTTAGAACTACTATACCCCTTCATTTGTTCCCCATTTCTATGTAGCCACATTGAATTGAACAAATCTCTTCTTATTACTTTCTATTACTTGTCCTTTTGTACATATATGTATGTGTGTGTGTGTATGTGTGTGTGCATATGATATAGGCATGTGAGTGTGCGAATGTATTCACTGTGTGTGTATGCAGAGTCCAGAGCAAGACATAAGGCCTCTTCGATTTTTGTGCTCTACCTTATTGCCTTGAAAAAGGGTCTCTCACTGAATTATAAGCTCATTGTCAGGTAAGGCTGGGTAGCCAGTAACCTTTTGGGAATCTTCCTGTTTCTGTTCTTTTAATGCTGGGATTACAAACACATGTAGATATGCCCAGTTTTTTATGTGGATGATGAGGGGATAGACAAGATGGCTTTGAAGAGTTGATTGCCTGTACTCCAGGATAAGGATTGGATAAGGATAGCAGGGAAGGATCTGTCCAGAGTTGTTCTATTCTGAGAACCCAAGATGACTCAAGAGGAATGGTCAAGGGCAATGATTTATCTGTGCAAGATGGAGTTCTGATGACAGCACAGGAACTACTCTTACCCACTGAGCCATCTCCTCAGAACTTTTTGCTTCTTTATTTGATGTTTAGGGACAGATGGCTGGGAATAACTTGTTGTAGCTGCTAGCAGTCGGCCTTTTACCCTAAAATCTCTGTCTAGAAGCATACTCAACTCTCATAAGAATTTGCTGATATAGTCAAAAGCTAACTTGCTGGTGTTGTCATGAGACTTTACAATCTATCACAACAGATCTTGAGATAAAGAACTTGTAGTGTGGGCTGGGGAAATGAGAGAGTCAGTAAAGTACTTACAATATAAGCATGGGGGCCTGGTTCAATCCCCATAAATAATATGAGAAAGGTTAAGCATCGAAATAGCACTAGGAAAGCAGAGACAGGCAGATCCCTGAAGCTCACTGGCCTGTGAGTGTAACCTAATCATTGAATTCTAGGTCACTAGGAGGTCTTATCTCAAAAAACAAAATGGAAAGGCACTCAAGGTTGGCCTGTGGCTTCAACATACAATGAACACATCTATACATGCAACCTCCCACATGAACATGCACACACATGGGGGTGTAAACATTGTTGTAATGACAAAGATAGGAGAGCTAATGATTCGGAGGGGGATGGAGAGGAAATAAGTGATGAATGGAAAGGCCCAGGACAATTCAAGGCTGGGCATGTGTGTTTGTTTAAACCCAGCCCCATTGTGAAAATAATCTGAGGAAGTCCTTACACATAGCCTAGCAAGGCAAAAGTAAAAAATAATAAAAATAAATTAGAAAAGTGGGACAAAGAAAAAATGAGCAGGTATAACCAGATGAAGACAAAATAAAGAAGGTCGGCTAGCAGAAAAGCAGTGAGGTGTGGCTCCAGTGTTCCAGCTCAGCCACAAATGGATATCCTAGGAGAAAGCACTCTTGTTTTTGTTTTTTTCTGTCTCTCTCATGTTTTTTCCCCTCTCAGGTAGAGGCACACAGTCCTGTTGCAGAATTAGTATTTGAACTCATTTCCACGCAGTGAGGAAGATGGAAACCTTGGTTAAATGAACAGAGATCTGTCTTTAAGGCAAAACATTATTGCCTCTCATTTTTTCTTGTTAACCCTGGGGTAGGAAAATGTTCATGGAACAAAATAAAACAAACCAAAAAAAAAAAAAACAAAAAAAAACAAAAAAAAAACAAAAAACACCTTCAAAGCCAGTTTGATGTGCTGTCAACTCATCCACTACTTCATCAATTATGTGTTGAATTCACTTACAAGACAAGATGAAATGAACATCCTCATCTCCTGGAGACATGTCCAAATGGCAATCCACTTTATGATCATGGGATCTCAGGCGCCTCTGCTCAGTTCCTCCAGAATGTAGCTCTTGTGTAAAACTGCCTCACAGTCTCTTCCAAACCAGTCCATCAGATCATCATCGACTCCATGTCATAACAAAACTCCACAGAAGGCCTCAGTAGCCCCCAGCTTCCAGAATTTTCTTTCTTGAATAACTCTATCCCCCAAACTGCTTAAGGACTGGCACTGGGACTCCCTAAACAGGATGCGGTGGAAGAGATGCTGTGTAGCTTCGTAGGGTAGGCATCCAAACAACCTCAGTTGCTGTCTTCCAGAAAGTTCTCTTAGAACTTATCTACCATAGTCTAGGAAGCCCACACCTCATGATGAAGTCACATAGAAGATGACTAAGATCTTCCTGCCATCAACTCAAGCAGAAAATCCCATGGATAGCTCATACCAATTGCTAAGTATGCAAGTGATACTTTGTAAATTGTGGAAAAATTGTTCCTTCCATAAGTGCAGCCAACAACTGGCATCCCACGCAGAAGAACCCAGCTGCTTGTACTTGCAGAAACCACAGAATCATGACAGATAATGAATGCCAGTTGTTTTTAAGCCTCTGTTTGGGAAGGGGTACACAACAACATGCATTTGGTTTGTTCTTTCTCTTGGAATGACACAGAAAGTGTTGTTATTGGCCCTCTTAAAAACTTTAATGTCCGCCGGGCAGTGGTGGTGCACACCTTTAATTCCAGCACTTGGGATGCAGAGGCAGGTGAATTTCTGAGTTCGAGGCCAGCCTGGTCTACAAAGTGAGTTCCAGGATAGCCAGGGCTATACAGAGAAACCCTGTCTTGAAAAAAATGAAAACAAACAAACAAACAAACAAACAAAAAACAACAACAACAAAACCTTTAATGTCCATAGCAAAGGTTGACTGTGAAAGGGGCCAGACAGTATTCTGCCTTTTATGCATAAGGAAGAGATACTTTATACCCTTGACAGTAGAGCATCAAGCAATTCAGCTTGCCAGACAGTCTCACACAGTGTGTCTTACTCAGAGACTTCTTTGAGTCTTCTCACCAAAAGCAATTAAATATGAACAAGGAACTATAATAGAGACTGTCAGTGTCTTGACTATATGCCTCAGGGCATACAAGGGAGCTTGCCATGTCAGTGTATAGATAGCTGTCCTTTTCTAGTCCTTTGGAATGCTACATTTCCCCATGCTCACTAGATCTTGAAGTATATCCCAGTGTCTTAGTTACCTGTCAACTGCCATGACAAAATGCCACAACCACAGCAACGAACAGAAGAGTTACTGGGGGCTTACTGACTCAGAGGATAAGTCCATGACCATTGTGACAGGGAGGATGTCAGAAGGCAGGCAGGGCACCGAGGAACAATGGTTGTGAGGTCCTGTCTTGATGTGGAAGTAAGAGGTAGTGAGAGAGCTAACTGGGAATGTTGTGTGGTTTTTGGAAACATCAAAGCTCATCCAAACCACAGCCGCCCTTATCATGTCTCCAGTGTGTGGTACTTGAGGAGAGGAAGGTGGATACTCACAGTGATGTTCAGATAACTCTACTCTTCACAGCATCTTTTCCAAGATTTATTATCCTCTTCATTCTATGGACGGAGATGGCGTTAAGGGAACTTAAGTATCTTATGCCATGGTTACCTGCCAGTAAATCACAGAACTGGAATATGGACCCTGACTGGGAACCTGTAGAGTAATCCACTCTGTTAAGCATAGCACTGTAATTCTTATCAAAACATAGTGAATATTAAGGGAAATAAAGCAACACTGGATTTTAAAAGTACTTTAGTATCAAATGCATTCAAACTACTAAAGAGAAAAATAAAAACCCTACTATTTGGTGAAGTATACCTATAGCTAGATAGAAATCTATATATTTTGTGAAAACATGCTGCTGAAATCATTGGCACAGAGCGCTGATCAATGGTTGAAAAGACAAACAGCCCACCTTCACTCATCACCGAGAAGAGTTTTCTTGCAGTAGAAAATACCGAACAATGAACTGGGTTCTTCAGCAAGTTCTCTTTTTCTTTTTAAGGCATGGAGGTAGTTGAGACAAGGCCTCATGTACCCATGACTAGCCTTGAAATCCCCAATCTTGCTGCCTCAATCTCTCCTAATACTGGTATTACAAAAAAGCACCGCTATGTCTGGCTCAATTTCTTGGTCAGCAAGAGCCTTAAAGCTGATGGCGTATGACACTTGTCCTGGGGATGTGCAGAGGAGTTGTACACTGAATTATGATTAAACAGGAAGATGTTTAAGATCCTCCCAACCCCAGGATTCAACAAGACCAGTTAGTTGATACTCATTAGTTTAGCATGGGAAACACTGTTAACTCTCCGTGATAATGAGATATTACACTTACCAATGTGACTCTTGTCTTTCTTCACAACTCTCAGCCCCACCCTGTAGGGTAGACTAGATCTAAGAACAGAAAATGTAGCTGGCAGGCATGCAGAATGGGGACGGTCAGACAAAGTGGCTATCACAATCATATCTGGATGCTCTCTTCTATGTGTTGCCCATATGGTGACAAATGAGTGTGAAGCCATTACATAAACAACTCTTATTTTGCATGGAAATCTCACCAGGAAGCTTTCTTGTCCCCCACGAATTGAGGACCTACAGAGTGAGAAAGGTACCCCAGCTCACACAGTCAGTCCACCTGAGCTTACTGTCTTTCTTTCCCCCAGAAGGACTTTCTCACCAGGGCTGTGAGGAAGCCCCTGCTCATTCTTTCCCATCACTCATCCCACACAGGATGGTTTCTCAAACTTTTTCTGAAAACACCAGGAGTGGCCTAATTGAGAGTAAGGGCACTTTGTGGTATGAGAAGGTTGTCTTCCTATTCCTTTGATTGTCAGCTACTGTGATACACACACAATTATTAAACTCCCTGAAAGCATGGCTTCTCAATTATCTTTCTCCTGGATCCTAGAGAAAGTGTGATTGCTCTGTAATAACTGCTGCTGTGGCATAAATTACCTTCAGCAAACATCAAATGTGCTTAATACTCTCTCCCAGTGCAATGGCTGCCACTGTAACACTCAGACAGGGCAACATCCAGTTACAGCACGGACCTCCACAATCAGACCTTTGGATGTCAAGTTCAACCCTGCCAAGTATGCGCTGAAATTCAATTAATAAATATTAATTAAATGGGTGTTTTGTAGGAGGCATAATTTTATGAGTTTTGTTTTGTGGGTTTTATTTTTAGACTTTTGTTTGTTTTGCTTTGATGTGTTTTGATGAGTTTCGTCAGAGAGGTCTTTGCCTTATAAATGACTTTGTTTAATGCTCTTCAAATTGCAGTCAGCAAATGCCCAGCATGGGAAGTGGAGACACTGTTTCTGGTTGCTAATGTTGAGTGAGTCACTTAGCTATTGGCGCTTCTTTTTTTTTGTCAGTACTAGATATCAGACCCAGTGTCTTGTACACATTAAGTAATCACTCTACTGCTGAGCTATATCCCTAACCAAATCTCTCTCTCTCTCTCTCTCTCTCTCTCTCTCTCTCTCTCTCTCTCTCTCTCTCTCTGTGTGTGTGTGTGTGTGTGTGTGTGTGTGTGTGTGNCTCTCTCTCTCTCTCTCTCTCTCTCTCTCTCTCTCTCTCTCTGTGTGTGTGTGTGTGTGTGTGTGTGTGTGTGTGTGTGTGTGTGTGTGTGTTATCCCTCACTCTCTCTCTTAGGAGAGGGAGGGGATAGGAGGATAGTAAGAGGAGGGACAGACAAAGAGAAAGAAAAAAAGAGAAGAAGCAAAATAGGAGCCAGAAGATGGTGAGGGACTGGTGTTCACCAGGCCACCTGGCTTCAGTATCAGTGCCTCTCTGTTAACATATAAGGTATAGTTTTTCACATCTGAACAGCACAAATGGTTTTCAGTGCCACATCTGTCACTATGTACTTGAATATGCAAATGAGCCATTTGGTACTGTAGTCACTCCAAACTCTCCCCATGCAGGCTAAGAGAGCTCTGTAATACCAAGTCCCCCCAAAGAGCTGCTTGTATACTTCACCATGAAGAGGCAGGAACCTCGGCACTAGACTTGACCAATGGATGCTAACCATGGACAAGTAAATTTATTTGGATTCTTTTTTCAGTACTAGAGACCAAACCCAGGCACTTTGGAACATGAGCCAAACTCACAAGTATTACTTCTTCCAGAAACTTCTTTGCTCTGTTCTGTGTTCCTTTTTGCTATTTGGGAATAGCTATGTCTTCCTGCTGACCTCAGGGTCATACACTGTGGTAAAAGTAGAGCAACGAAACCAAGAGAGGTGCATAAGGAAAGTAAGAAACGGCTCTTATTATTGGAAGTTGCTAAGAGTTGAGTTATTCTCTACATGGAACTAATGCCTTACGACAGTATATTGGTTATAAGGATCCTCAAGCATGCAGCAAATGGGGAAAGTCACACACCGTAGGAAGTGACTGCATCGGACATTTGAGCAACACTATCTAACTGATGCAAAGCTTAGATTCCCTACTTCCCACGGAGGCATCCCACACCAGTACATGCCTGTTTCTGGTACCTCTTCCCTTTCTACATATGCTCACATAGCCTCCCTTAGTTCCTGCCTCCATCCCAGAAGGAAGCTCAGTGGAACTCTTGAGTCAGAATCTTTAGTTTGGTTTGTCAATTTCCTGGTAGCACAAGAGACTCCAGTGAACACTGAAACCAGAGGTTCAACCAAACTTCAATCTGCCTTACACCTTTGGTAATCCATGTTTTAAGGCCACAGAATGTGTCTGGTCCCCATCTCCACTGCCAGAGCTCCTTTCCCAATTCTGCAGTGCTTCACTTGTCCATGTTATGCATAGGTCTGTTTTCATACACCCTGCCATTCGGGTAGTCCTCTCTTTCTCTTGATTCTCATCTCCCTTCACCAGCTCTTATCACCTTTGACTTAGCTGCAGACATGCTTGCACTGGAGCTATCTGGTTAAAACCCATCTTGACACCTTAAAAAAATGTTCACTGTGTTTCTTTTTGACATCACAGACCCTTGGGAGGCCCCCAGTGTGATGTTTCCATTTCTTCCCAACAAGTACTTTCTTAAAGAGAGTACCAAAGACTTCATGCACTGGCCCCAACTCTGGCTTTCCAGGCTCACACATCTGGCTGTCTTTGAATCCTGCTTTACTTTAAGAGTTTCCTACCTCCCCTTTTGTGGTCCAAAAGCTCTTGAATGGGTCACATAAACAATAGCAAGATAAGCCCAGTGTTCTCAGATTGGGAAATGACAGAATGAGAGTCAAGCTATGTGTAACAGCCAACCAGGAGCTACCTGCTAATTAGGTGAATGGAAGGAGATGTTAATATTCCAAACAGAATCTGCTTCCAGCGAAGGGCTTGGAAACAAGGTGAGTGTGTGTGAGTGTGGGTGGGTGTGGGTGTGGTGTGCATGCAAATCCAAAACTATTAAGGCAGTTTTCAGAAAGACTAGGCAGGAAATAAAACTACAGGGTTGAGGGAAACCAGAGGTCATTGGGCAAGGAGAGTTAACTGAAGGCTTACCTGAGACTATGAACTAAGGTTCAGGAAGTATGCATCTCATCCCTTTCTTGGAGCATGGCTGTTAACATGGTGAATGTCTGGTTATTCTTAACTCATTAGGCAACTCTAAAAGCTAAATGATATTCCAATGAGGGATATTCTATGCCTCATACTCTGCCAGTTGTTCTATTCTCATGCCTTACTTTATCTTCAAAAGGGGCCTAAGGGGAAACATTATACTTACCCTATTCTACAGTGGAGGAAGCAAAGCTTGTTTGGGTCTGTAACTCATAAGGGATTGCAGAGTGTAAATGGACACTGAAACTTGATTGTGGCCTAGGGATCTGGCTTAAGGCACCTACAGTACTAACCTCTAGGGCCCATTGTTTCTCAGCTTCCGGATAAAAGTCTCCCACGGTGTTTGTCAAACCTACAGGCCACTAGGAGGTCTCAGCTGGGAACCCGCAGGCCATTGGCTGCACTAGCCTGCTAGTTATTGCAAGGGCCCTGGGTGATTCTTATCTTTAGGGAGCTTGGGAATTCATCAAAAAGTAATGAACCTTTTTAGACCAGAGCTCCTGTTAGGGAGTGACAAAAGATCTTTGTGAGACTGGAGTGTCTGTTAGACAGTGACAAAAGAAAAGGAGAGAGTGGCTATGCAATTCCTGGCAGAGGGCAGGACCCCAGAGGGAATCTGGCCCTCCTGGGATATGGAGCTTTTCCTCAAAGTTTTCCAGGACCTAAGAATCATAGGCAATTTCCAAAGATGCAAGAAAAGCCATCAATCACCCCAACTTGCAAAAGCAGGCATTGGAGTTTCAAAGAAGCAGGAAGAGCTCTTTGAAATAAACAGTCTTCCGAGACCTTCTCTGAGGGAACTGGGTTAGTCTTGCTGAAGACCCATTCCTACATCCTGCCAACATAATCAAGCTCACTGCCTGTTCAACCCAACCTTCTTCTAAGGCATCAACACTTCTTCCTGCTTATTATCCAGGATCATTACAAAGGCTCTGAGTAGCTGGAACTAGTTGACTATCTCAACTTGTCCTGCTTTCCCTTTTGTGCCTGTGTAGGACCTAGAGGCTCCTCATATTTTATCCCATCACCTATCTTAGGCTCTATCATTGGCCAGTAATCTTGGTGGTAGATTGGTTTACTTTGTTCAAAACTTGAAAATATACAAGGACTTTGACCCATGCAAACACCCCCCTCCCTGTTTCTTCCCTTCCTTGGTAAGTCTACACTCTGAGCCCTCCCAACACATCAGTTCCCCTGACTTTGATCTTCCAGGTCTGTCAGTCCTGGAGAACCACTGGGAGAAGTTTCAGGCACTAACTAAATGCCTTCTTTGAAATATAGTTGCGTGAAATAGTTCTTGGGGACCCACATGAAGGTAACTGGCACACATGGCACTTAAGTCAAAGCTTCTTATATTTAACCTGAGAACAAATCAATCATGAAGTTTATTTAAACAGCCTTTTATCTGGGAGGGGAAGGACAGGTGGTGACTCTTTCACAAGTGCACCCAGGTGACTTTAGTGCTGGTAGCCCAGGGCCTTCTGTTGGAATAGAGGATATCACCAATACTTATTTTTGAGCAAGCCCATCTAGAGATCATGACATCTTGTGTGTTGACCATTTTCCATGACTATAACAGAGGACTTGACATAATTAACCTTAAAAGAGAAAACGGTTGTTTGGGTTCACAGTTTAGGAGGTTTTAGTCTCTGCTCAGCTAGGTCATTTCTTTTGGGCCTGCTAGGCAGCATACTGTAGGAAAACATGTGACACAAGAAGCTGCTCATCTCATGGAAGTCAGAAAGCCAAAGAGTTAGAGGAAGGGGTCAATGTCCCCAAATCTCCTTCAGTGGTACGATGCCCCAAATCTACCTTCCCCAGGGTATAAATCTACCTACTATAACCTCCATAGGCTGTAGCCAGTGCTTCTACTCACAGGTCATTGAGGAAACTGATCATACCATCTGGAACTCCCCTCCCCCGCCTCAAATCTGCCAGAGCTAGCAACCTTCTCTGGTTGCTGTTTTCAACCAGTGACTGACCCAAAATATAGACGTATAGAAGCCATCTGTGTCTGCCCCCTAAACATACAGCTATGTGTTGACAAGAACCATGGCTTCTAGATCTCTCTCTAATATCCTGGCACATTCCACAGTTAGTCTTTAATTCACATAAGCGACTGAATTACAATTAATATTGAGTGAATGACTGTACATGTCTAGGGTAGATAAAATTAAGTGCATCAAGTTCAGAGGTTATGAGTCAGCAATATTGCCCCCATAAAAAGCCAGCTAGGGAAGATGTTAGGCACAGTGAGCCATAGTCTGTCACAGCCATTTCCCCAGAATAACATATGAACAGTGGACAGCAATGGGTATATGAATAGATGTGGATGACGTTCAACACTGAGCGAACACTTCATGGGTTGACTGGCTCAGTTGTTTGCCTTTTGTTTTTATAGCATCAACCATTTCCTTGTTGATTTTTTTTCAGCATTCAAAGGCAACTAGATAGAGAACGTTGGTTTAACCATCTGCAAACACGAGCAAGGTCTATCTATGTAAACTTCTTAATTCAGCCTCAGATAGTTCCACTAAAAGAATGTAGGAGGGTGTATTCATGCTTATCCACTACTGAAAGCAGCTGTGACCATGAGTCCTGGTTGCAGCTCTTTTGGTTAGGAAGCGAAGGCTTCAGCTCTATGAAATAAAATCCATTTTTAGACTCTAAGCCCTAGCCCATCTTGTTCTGTCTGGCCATCATAGGAGGTCAGCTCAATACAGCAGAGAGAGGCACAAAGTCTGATATAGTATCTAGTACACCAGAAGCACTGTGCAACCTACTTCTCTCCCTTTTTATATACACCCACAGGAACCATTGCTTGCTGAGATGGGCAACCAGAGAACAGAGATGACTATTAGACAAGGTCTCCCGGCTTCCCTTCAACAATAACATAAATTGTGACAAGTCTGTAGATCCAACTACCTTGCCCAACTGCTCCCCCTAGATTGTCATCTCACTCTGAAAGACTCCCAGCAGGCAGAGGAGGACAAAGGCACCTACGTGGGTTAGTACGAACAGTTCTGTTTTTGTCTCAAGTTCGCTTCTGACACTCGGCATTTGGCTCATTTCTCTCTGAGTCGCTTCCACTTCCCCTGTGTTTCTCAGATCTGGGCTAGCGTACCTCAGTGAAACCTTCACCAGTTCACAGTGAAAAAAAAAAAAAAACATATCTGAACATCCTTTCCTGCTTTGGCCATGTGAGTATATCTTACTATTCCAATTCTTACCCTTCAGCACACTTACTAAAATCTTTTGTAGATTGCAGTGTAGGTTGGTTTAGTTAACATATATCTCCCTGGAAAATGGTACTGTCTGTGAGAAAAGGACCACATTATTCTATTCATTTTGGTGTGTGTCCAAAATATAACATGGCTTCTGTGTTCTGGTAACAGGCCTCATCACTGGATCAGCAGGCTATAGCAGTGTTTCCAAGTGTGGTCTCTGATGTTTACTGAATACCCTGTCAACAGTTTTGGAATGCATTGATGAATATCAAATATTTCATAAAGCTATGCTTAGTCAGCACAAAGAACTTCACTCCAAAAGTCTGCCCTCCACACTGCCTCATCCCAAAATAGTCTTTCAAAACCATCGTGGTAATACAGTTGTGTGGTTTTTTTTTTCTTTTAAAATATTATGTAGCATTTGTAAAAATCAGCCAAAGATGTTGATCTCAAAGTCACTTGAAACATGGAGCTGTCTTAGCATCCAGCATTCTAAAAGCCTCATCTCACCTGATTCTACCATGCAGTTGTTATTAGGATGAAATTTACATGCCATAAACTGTACCTTTTATTTTTTATTTATCTCTGTGCGTGTTTTGTATGTGTATGTGCACATGTGTATGTGTGCGCACAGGTATCTGTCTGCATGTGCAGAGACCACAGGAGCATGTGTCAGTTGTCCGTTGTTTTAGATCTTCATCCTGTTTCATTGATACTTGATCTGTGACTGAATCTGGAGCTCACTGCTTGTGAAAAGCCCTGATATTCATCAAGAGGCAGAGAATTGCTTGTCTCTACCCACGCTAATACCCACTGAACACTGGGGTTACAAGCGCTTACATGGCTGAGCCTGGCTTTTTACATGAGTTTTGGGGTTCTGAACTCAGGTCCCCATGGTTGTGCATCAAGCACTCTTACAATCCTTTTGCCAATTCAGATTCATCCTTTTAAAGCATAGAGTTGAGAAGGTTTTAGTATAAGGATTATCACTTCTAACTATTCTAGAAAAAGCCTACCACCCTGACTATTCTTACATCCTAGCAGTAGTCACCAGAATGTCTTCTTCCCTTAATCCCCTGATTATCACTAATCTACTTTCTATCTCTACAAAATTGCAAAACTCTGGACATTTTATGTAAATTAAACAATAGATCATTTCTGGGACATATTATGTCAATGTCCATTCAATTAACATGTTTCTAATTTCACTGACATCAAACTAATATTACATTCCTCTTTATAGCGGAGTAATAGTACACTGTATGCATATACAAAAAAATCTATCAGTCAGTTGGAACATAGGGGAACTTCATGAACATCCATGAAATTGGCTATTAAGAATATTCCTACTATGGACATCCATGCATACATTTTGTTAAACATGTTTTAAATTATTTTGATTAAATATTTAAGAGTAGAAATGCTGTGTCACACTAAGCAAGGTTTCTTAAAGAGTTATCAATCTCTTTTCTTTTGCATTCCTGTCAGTAATGTGTGATGGTCACAGCTTCGTTCATCCTCATTTGTTCTTATCTGTCAGTAAAAATATCTATTTAAATCCTTTGCCAGCTTTTGTATTCTCACTATTAATAAGAGCGCTGCTTGTCGCCAGCCATTATTCTTTGATTCATTTATCATAATCCCCATGTGGACAAAAGCCAGATCAAGAATCTTATGGATTGCTCCTGACTTTCTAGCCCAACATGATCTTGTTTTCTCCATGCACTCACCAGCCCTCAAAGGTAGGACAGATTGAGACAATCTTTCCCTAATATGTTGTTATTTGAATCCAGGGTCGCAGTAGTTGGTACTGAGGGATAGCATTGCATAGAAGGGTATTGAAAGGTAACAAGATTGATGGCTACATCTGAAAAAATGCTCAAGGGGGAGCTAATGAGAACTGTCGGACTCAGCAGGGAATAAGTACACAGTGAAATCTGAAAAATGAGATGGAAACACTAGAATAGAAGGATTAAGGGAAGTGGGGGATGAGAGTTGGGGTAAAGGAGGGAATATGGGGAGAAAAACCTAACTCTAAAGGTCTTTAAAAAGCCACATGGAAATGTACTACTATAGAAGCATATCTCTCTGTCTCTCTATCTGTCTCTGTCTTTCTCTCTTCCCATCTTCCCATGTGTGTGTTTCTGTGTGTGTGTGTGTGTGTGTGTGTGTGTGTGTGTGTGTGTGTGCATTTTAAATGGTGATATCATACTATTGGGATAAAATGTCATAACTATATAGACATACCATACCAACACTTTCAGACAAAGATAGCCTGGCATTAGAGGGGCTATGAAAAGAAAAGCCCAGGGACTATGAGAGCCCAGAAGGAAGAATGTTCAGAAAAGGCTGGGTGAAGAATTTAGGACCTTGAGGTGAGTCATGAGGCTGGTTTGAACTGGACTAGAATCCTCCAGGCAAAGGAAAAGTATACATGAGGATTAAGGAGTGATGGAGTGAGCATATTTAAGTCTGCATAAGATCTTTGATGAGACAAAATTGGAAGGCTTGAAGAAGGAAACTAGAATTTCAGTCAGACAGAAATCCAGAATTTGGTTGATCCATTTCTAAGTCCTTGCCCTTCATTTATGAGGCAAGGATAGTAATGTAGCTTACTAGCTACTTGTTAAAGTTTTCAAATCTGAGATTGCTTGAATACAGCTTCTTAGCTGTGCAAACTTGAACCTAACTGTGGCTCATTTCCTCCTCTATACAGTGAAGATAATTATGTGCTAACCTCATAGGGTTGGAATGAGCAGGAACTGGATTAATTATTAACTGGATTAATACACACAAGACTTTTAGAATAATGGTTGTGATATAGAAAAGGGGAATCATAAATCATCATCATCGTCATCACCACCATCATCATCATCACCAACACCATAATTACCTGGTTTACTTTTTTGCTTAGCATCATCCCAGACTATGTGATTGAAGGATGGATCCATGGTGGGGGTTGCGGGTAGGAAAATGTAGCTTATAGTTTGAGCAACTCTTGCCAGAAAGTAACCCAAGGCTGGTAAGGGGAGGGTTATGCTCCCAGCCTGTCACTTGGAGTAATGCAAAGTGTCCCCACATGTCCCTTCCGGATGACAGCAAGCAAGGCCACCGCTGAAAGACAAGGACTTCTATTAACAACGAGCACAAAGGAGCTCAGCATATTAACATCTGACTTTGGAGAAAAAGAGGCAAGGGCACTGAGTGGGTCTCATAATCAGAATGCAGTTTCAGGGGACCTTGATGTGGGTGCTGTCTCTGTTCTGAAGATCCTTCCAGTTTCAGTTGACCCCGTAATAGACAAGAAGAACCCCAATAACCATGAGAGCAGCCCCCTTTGACAGTTTTGGGAGGGTTTTTAATTCTAACACTAGTTTGTTTCAAACCTAGAATCATAATCAAAGCTGTTTTCCCCTCAGGTCAAATATGATTTACTATACGTTCATCTCTCCTCTACTCTGATTTTCTGAATTACACACAGGAGCCCGACTAGTCCAGGCTCAACTTGCATAGAATATACAAGCCTTATACTAAATTATAGAACGGTGCCATAGTTGCTGCAAACAATAATCACCATTAGGGACACTATATGGAGCAAGGCATCCAGAAGCACATATTGGGGTTATTATATGTGTGACAGTCCTAAACTATGATATTTGATGGCTCTCTTAATATATTTAGGAAGCAAGAATTGGGTTGCCAGGATAATCACGTTCTTTCTTCCTTTTTTTTTTTTTTAAGTGAGAGCATTGAAAACCAACACTGACAAAAATTACCATGTAAAGTCCAAAATAAGATACTTCAGCATATTTTTTGTATGCAGAATTAAGAAGAATCAAAGTGAGGTGAAGGTCGTTTTCCATAAAATGGAAAGGTGAGAACCTTGACGGGTATCCTGCCAGGGTTTCTGTGCATTCCAGGTTCCACACTGCATACAATTCAGTGCCAGGGGCATCGTTCTCAAGCGCTATTCTGATCGTGCCTTCCTCTTCTCACTTCCTAGGAAGCACAAGAAACAAATCGTAGGAGGCAAACTGGCAGGTTACTTCTATAATTTGCAGGGTCACCAGGGAGTCAAAGCAACTGCCTGTTCTAGATACCGGAAGTTGTCCTTTGGGTGTCATAAGGAATCCACTCACCCCTCTCCGAGGACCCTGTTCAAAACGAATCACCCACCCTTTCATCCTTCCTGTGCTGTACCATTCTGTGCAGTCACCCAAAAACCTGCTTTTCAGAGAAATAGTATTGGTATTGGTTAAAGCCCCTACTTGGCTCAGATAGCCTCAGATTTTTATCTAGTAACCCAAATCTCAGACGCCTTCCAGGATCTCATAATAGTTTTATTCCCTCGGACTCTTCTGGAGGTTAACAGTTCTGTACATTTTCTGAGTTTGCGATGACCATGACTGTTTTCATCCTGTTTCTGTGGCATTCTCTTTCATTTGAATTCGTCTGATACTTTTTTCATGCTTACACAGGGTGATGGGGTTGGAAAAGAAACCTAGAGAGGCATAACATGTAGGGGGTTGTATCATGTCGCAGGGGGTGGTTTGTCAGTATGACTTATCACTGTTGACATTCTCATGCTCACCTTGCTGAGCTAGTGTTTATCCAGTCAGTACACTGTAAAGTTGTTCTCCCTGCCCCTTTCTGTATTAAATAGTTCACAAGGAAGTCATTTAGCACAACTCACAGATGGGGACTGGATTACTCTGCTTGCTTGCTTGCTTGCTTGCTTAAGGACAGAGTCTCTGTGATGTTTGCAATTCTGCTCGATCGAAGATTTGCTCTCCAGTAATATGCTTAATTATTTGTGTCATTAATCATCATTAAATATTTACTATATTCTTAAGATTTTTATTACTATCCTCTTTGCTGTTTCAAAACAAAACAAAACAAAAACAAAAGATGTCCCCCCCCCAAACTTTAGAGAGATGTTTATTTTGGCTCACAGTTTGGGGGATGCAACATCATGATAAGAAAAGCACCACACTGTTTGGCAAGGGAATCATGGGACAGCTACTGGTCATGATTCAGCAGATTAGAAAGAAGGGAACTTGGACCAAATTTCACTCAAATGCCCTATTTTTGCCGGCCAGCCTTGCCTTTTAAAGGTCCCAGACCTCCATATATGCTAAGGGTTGAAACATATGAACCTATGAGGGATACTTCACATCCAAACTGTAGTATCCTACCCTCAGTTCCCAGAGGGTCATGGCTGTCAACATTAGGGTAGATACATTCAGTCCAACTTCAGGAATCCATGTAGGCTTGCAGTCTCTACATTGTTCAAAGGTCTAGAGTCTCTTCTGAGACTCAAGACAAGCTTGTAGCTCTGAAACCCTGCAGAATCAAAGGGAAAGTTACATAGTCTAATATACAATGCTACAATGTAAGCATTCTCATCCAAAAGGACAGAGAAAATAGCAAGGTGATAGTGACCCAACCGTGACCCAAACCCATCAGAGCAAGTATTGAAACCTGCAGTCCCATGTTCTTCATCCTGGATCATGGGAATAGCATCTGGAATCTAATGAGCTTCTGTAGCACTGACCCTACAAGTCAGTCCATCGATAAAGACAATTAATAAAGATAATCAAAGATATTGAGAAAGATGATCGTTAAAGACAATGTAGCACACATTCGTCTTTAAGGATGGCTTTACTCACTGCGGAAAAATTTCCTCAGGTTGGCTCTTGCTGTGTACATGTTTCGGTTGGAGTGCTGGCTTCTACACTTCTACGGGAATATTCCTTTAAGGTTTCCTTCTGCTTTCAAGGACTTCTCTAGCACGCAGTTCCACATCCTTTGATATTCTTCTAGAAAACTAGTTCTAAATGCCTACCAGTCACACAGTCGGGTTTATTACAGAAATGATGTTGCTTCTCAGGAGCACAGGCATTTATTCATTATATCATTGGAAATTTTAAAATAAAATATACAAATAATGTAGCTTGGTGTGTATAAGTGTAAATGCAATGTATACATTTAAAACATAGCCAAATATTCATCATCAATATATAAGAAAGCAGCTAACTTTTCATACTGATGTCTTGTCCTGCTTGTCCTGTAGTCTTGCTATAATTTTAGTATTTCCAGGAAAGTTTCTTTTAGGAGAGGTATTCTTTAGAGTTTTCTTCATAGACAAATGCATCATCCTTAAACAAATATAATTTTGTCTCTTCCTTCTAAGTCTGTATGCCTTGATTTACTTTCATTATTTCTTTTCTTCAACCCCTACCCCCAACCCACCCCACCACCATTTTTTCTCTTTCTTTGTCTTATCCACTGGTTGAAACTTTTGTACTGGTATTGAAGAGTAGTTAGAGGAACATCCTTCCCTTGTTTCCTTTCCAAGGAGGTGAACACCACACCTTACTTTAATAACTGTGATGTTAGTTGCAGGTGTTTTTGTGGCATCCTCTGATCATGTGAAGGATACTTGTTTCATTCCTAGTATTCTGAGTGGTTTGTCCTAAATGGGTATTTTGAAAAGTTTGGCATGCATTAATTGTCTTGGTTGTATGGTTTCCTTTCTTTTAGCTGCTTCTCTGGTGATTTATTATGTTTTTTCAACTGTGCCAATGTCCCTATAAGCCTCCAATAAATTCATGTAGCCGTGATGTATCCTGCTTATATATTGCTTATAGATTGTTGGCCTCATTTTCTTAATTTTTGTTGAAGATGTTTGAGCCTCGGTGTATGAGAAATGCTTTGTGATAATTTCTCAGTCTAGTTTTGGTGTTGAGCTGATGCTTGCCTCACAGACAGACTTCTGCAGTAGTCACTTTCCTTTGACTTTCTGAAAGAGAGCATCATTCATTCCTAAAACATTTGTAGGATCTGTCAATGAAATCATTTAAACTCAATGCTGTTTTAGATATTATCAGTCACCAATTCAAATTACTTAGTGGTTATAATCATAGGTTCATTTAGATCATACATTTCTCTGTGTGTGAAATTTACAAGTTTTTGTCTTTTTTTAAAGATAACATTCATTATCTAAATATCAAGGGAAGTTATCCTTAAATGTTCTCATTGTCCTGTAACATCTACCCCATCAGGAGCAATCTCTTCTCTTTTCTGATATTGCTAGTTTGTATTATCTCTATTATTATTCAATCAGAAAACATTTTAATATTGTATTGATATTTTTTAAAAATTTGCCTTATTTCCTATTATTTTCCTAGTTTCAAGCGCATTGATTTATATATATATATTCATTCTTTTCTGATGATTTAAGCTTAAAGTATTTTCTTTACTTTCTCCTGACATAAGCCTACATTGTTAATGTTGCGTCTTTCTTCTTATATAATGTATATACCATAAAATGCCATACTTTTCCCCCTGAGCATTACTTCTGCAGCATCTAAAATCTCTGAAAAGTTAGATCATCATTTTCTTCTTGTTTAAATTTTTCCTCAGGTGAGAGGAGCTGTCATGCAGGGGCATTATGGGTCAAGGACATAGCTTGGCAAAGAGAAGGCAGAGCAAACAGAATGTACCATGTTCACAGAATACAGATTGATTTTGTCTGATCCCAACAGGAGGAAAAGCTGAGGTGTGTAAGAAGTTGGTCCATGAACACCCTCATGTGTCATGCTGAAGGGAAGAAGACAATGTTTTCTTTGCTCATTCTAAATCTAGACACTGTCTTCAGTGAGAGCACAAAGGCATTGCTACCTAGATCTTATAATGCAGCTAATGGGGACCAACTGTCCCAATGCCACTGTAGCCAGGCACTATGGGATACTCTAGAAGCCTACAATTAAAGAACGTACTACCATGAACATAATTCTCTCTAGTGGATTATGCTAGGCAACCTGGTGCATCTGAGCATCCTCAGAAGTGCCTCTTCCATGGCACACACCATAGCCAATATGTCTCTCTCCATCTCTGAAGCTGGAAAGGTAGGTGCAGTGAGACTCCTCAGCTCTTCCAATGACTAGACAAGATTGCAGCTGTTTATTGAACCGTTCCCTGATTAGAATCCCTGGAGAGATTTTATTTTCCCGAAACACACCCAGTTTTCAGTATTCAGTACAAGACATGATCCAAGAATCTGACCCGTGTTGGGCTTGAGGTGGCAATGGCTTCATGTCCAGCAGAAAATTGAATGTTGGGAGTGCTTGCCTAATATTGGCTTTTTGACAAGGCATTGCAAGAACAAGATATACTCAGGGGACTGTTAATTGGTTTATAAGCAAAACTGGGAAGTAGAGAGTCCAGGGATGAGTGGCCTGGGAGGATCAGAAAAGCCGATTCTAGATTCCAAATAGCAGATAATAATACTGGCAAAATCTCTTCTCTAAAAGCAAACAGTCTGACCTAACACTGCAACCAAGATCAAGTTTAAAATGTGGACTGCCGCTTAACTCTGAAAGTGTCAATCAATGTACCATGAAATTGGAAGAGAGCAGCAAGTGGTGAGAAAGAAAACAATAATAGGTTTGAAAACTTTCGCAGTTGGGGCTGGTGACATGACTCTCTGGTTAAGAGCACTTTCTGGTTTTCCGGAGGACCCAAGTTTGATTCTTAACACCCATGTTGATGACAATAAGAACTTATAAGTCTAGCACCAAGGAATTTTATACACTCCTCTGTCTTCTGAGGATACCACACATGTGTACACATGTAGCACATACACACACACACACACACACACACACACACACACACACACTCACACCTACAGAAATAAAAATAAATCTCTAAAGATCAGCAGTCCACTGGGATCTTGCAAGAACTATATCACAGTTTCAGATTAAATAGATCTTTGATAAATTGAGACTTAGAGTAGCCATTGTTACTACAACCCTCTAGTAATAAACAGTAGGCTGTACAAACTCCTTAGCCCACAAGGCTAGGTTCTCTCCAATACCTACTTCATATATATATATATATATATATATATATATATATATTCATGGAATATGATTAGAAATTAAATACTTCTCCCCAGAGGGGGGGGAAAAAATAATGCTGCGGCCATAGAAGAAAATGTATCAGAACTTATGTCCAAAGAGTAGTAGAAAAAGTTTGGTGGATTTCTGTAGTCAAGAAAGAATGCCTGGTGAGGTCTACAGGGCATGACTCCCACCCTGCTGTGGATCAATTGTGTAAGTTTTTCTCTCTGTGTAGATGGGAGATTATTATTTTTTAACTGTGAATTTTTCTTTACTTTTTTACTGTACATAAGGAAAAATAAATCTATAATTTTAGTATTAAAGTGTCTGGACCCATGAGATATCCAGTGTGGTCATCATGTCCTTTCCCATTTGGTTGCTGAAAGGAACCAAGTCATGTAACCAAGGAGGCAGTCCCCATTGGACCCCTGAAAGACCCTGAGAACCAGAGCCCTCTTCTGGTAACACTGACTGGTAAGTTAAGATGGTAGGTCTGATTGTTCTAGCCACTAGAATTAATTACCCGACCTAACTAATTGTTTAGATGCTCAGGTCTCACCCACAACAATATAGAAAATGTAGACCCTGAAACCAGATCTGATGAGATCCAGAAAGTTGGCTGATCTGGGAACATGTCTGCTGCCAAATCTAAAGTGATCAGCTACTCCCCCACAGCTTGTCTTTATTTCTTAGAATAATGAGAGGGTCTTGTCATTTTGTAGCTAACCAATCTTGTCTATGTTAGAAAGAGTGATGGAAGTGTCATCCACTGACCCAATTTCTCTCCCCCTACCACGTTGAAGGATTTTATGAAGGACTGTAACTAGACAATCACCGTCCTCCTTTATGAGCTCAGACAACCTGCCCCCCCTTCATTACATTTACTGTCCTCGCTTGCCAAGGCACTTTTACGACTCTGGGAACGATTGCCTCACTCTTGAGGACCCGGGAGTATCCCTCAGTGCTTCATATAACTTGTCACAATATTTTTCACAGCAATTTTTCTTGTGTGCTGCTGTGAGAACCTCTCGCCAGCATCTCCCCTGACGGTACTGTTCAGGGTTGTAGCAGCAGGAATCATCTTCTTGAAGCAGCAAGAGACATTTCCTGGGGCCATGCCCACTGTCAGCTTCTCTAGTCTTTAAATTCACCATCCCGAGTATCCTCTCAAACCTAGAGGCTCAAGGTTAGAGTGTACAATCCTGGCATTTCTCACCACATGTGTAAAGGAAAAGGACAAACCATTCAACAAGAGCGTCTGCGGTTCAAAGGAGCAAGAGCAAAGAGATGCCCTGACCCAAAGCAACAATGACATGAATAGCAACATTGATTTGCACATCCTTCTAATATGTAATACATTTCTACCTGGTACAAGAGACTGGAGAGGCAGCATTGTGATTGGCGTCCGGTGTTCAAGATTCAGATTTTACTGGCCTGCCTAAGAACTCTCTGTGACTGAGCTCACACCATCCCCCTTCCCCCACTGTATACAGAGGCTTTGTCTTTCTTTTGTTCTTACTTAATATCCATAGCTTATCTGTCTTGCAATATTTATCTGCTCTGAGAACAAAGCAGCCATTCATCTCGGAATCGCAGACACCCTAACCAAGTGCCCTGCACGAAATGAGCAATCAATATTCATTAATCCAACATTGATCGAGCACCTGCCATATGCCACCGGCCTGTACTAGGCACAGATGACACAAGAGTGAGTGACACATGGAAAGCCCCTGATCTCAGGGAAGTTGAATGCTCAACCAAGACAGGCATTAGAAATACAGGAGAGCATGCCTATGTGTAACATGGTCATGGTCTCACTGAATTGGAGTGAAGGTGACAAATAAATGGTCAAGGAGCCTCTCAGAGAAAAGATGTGCAAACCAAAACCCTTGAAGAAGAAGGTGCAATAACTTTTTTTTTTCTCCACAGCCCTTAATGCATTAAAAAAAAAAAAAAAAAACTCAGCGAGGACCATGGTGCCAAAATGGAACATGCAATAGCATTAACCACAGAAACTAAGGGCCAAAGCCATGGATTTATTCCGAGGACAGTGGCAGCCACTGGAAGGCCCAAACAGGAAAGCCACATGACTTGATTCATAATTTTAGAAGGTGACTTTGAGATTAGCTGGTAGAAAATGGCCGACAGTCGAAGTCCACAGGAACATTGGCAGAGGGTATTGCTGCTCTAGCAGGGGCAGAGGGGTCAGAAGGTAAAGCTGACCAGATCATGGATTCCTGTTGAGGTGGAGGTAACCCAGCCCCAAGCACAATATGCCATCTGTTGAGCAGCTACTGCATGCCAGTGCTTCATGATTGTTATCTCATCCTTGCAGTTATAAAACATTAGTGGATCGTCTTATATAGCAGACACCGGGAAGAGGGAATCATTTTAATGCTCACAAAACTCCATGATAAAAATAGGTTTATCCAAAGTCTTTGATCTTGGGCATAGATACCAATGAAGCTTTATAGTCCATGGTACTCTGATGGTGGTAAACTCCAGCCCCTGTGATGGGCCTTAACTAGACAGAAACGCCAGGGGCTTTGTTCTGTTTCTTAACATACGACAACTACATATAGTAAACTTCCTGGACATTTCATGTACAGTCATAGAATGTCGCTTATCATCTCACTTGGTGCTTCACAGCTCTGTGTAAGAGAAAGAGAAACTGAGGGTCAGAGAGCTAGTTAACTCACAGAAAGTCACTTACAAGTGACCTTGCATGGAACAAATAATGTAGATAATCTTCAAGAACCACTAGGTAGTGGAACCAAATTTGAACTCCCCCCCCCCCAGCTCTGTTGGGCAATCTGTCATCATGATGTTCTGTCCACAGTGAAACATAAATAGAATTTGTATTTATAGAATCTCTATTATTCTTTACCATATTAGGTACTCACGCAGAAATCACATCAACCTCTGTAGGACCTGGACTGAGAATAAACCCAGGCTTAGGAGTCAAAGTCCATACAGACTAGAGGAGGTATGGCTGGCAAGGTTGTCTGCTGAGACTCCACCTTGCTCCGTGAGTGGATCGCCACAAAGCGAACATCCCTGTAGCCTAGGGTTCTCCTGCATGGGTCAGCCTTCAATAGGCACATCAAAGAGCCTGAAAATGCATTGCAGAGAGATCTTTTCAGAATGACACAGGAGGCCCTCCCCAGAATGATATTGAAAACATTGCCAATAAAAGTGATGAACCACTTTTGCAAGTGACCCAAGACTAAAACTTTTTTTCTTCTTTGCCTAGCACGGCATCCCCTTCATCTGTCTTACATTGTAATCAGATACAACCTTGATGGAATGAAAGCAGAGGTCACCCTGAACAAACTGGCACTTTACGTGCTTGGGAAAAGGCTCCTTTGTAACAGGGAAATTACAGCATTTCTATAGAGCGATTTTTCTTAAAAGAACAGGTTGCTTTGTTCAAAATGCTGCTGATTTCAGCGCTCTGAGGAGATGGCCCGTTCACACTGTCGACCTGCAGAAATTTGTGGGGTTCCTTTTGTTTGTAGCAGCCTGCATATATTGCAGAAAGCATATTAAAATAGAACGCACAAGCCATTGTCAGGCAATCTTTTGATTGTCCACAAAATATCAGACCAAATGCAAAATGATTGATTCTCTCTGTCCATTTTACCTCATGTCGCTTCATGTGGGAGTTCCGTGGGACAGGGTTCACTAGCTCTCTGTGGGGTCCCAAGACCTGAATTTTGTCCCTAAATATGATGGAGTATCCTAGGAAGAGAAATAGCACATTTAGGCAATGGTATTTCCGAGCATAATATCAGACACTGTTCAAATGAAAATATCAAAACCAGCCAAACCCAAGTCTTACAGTTAGCTAATGTGTAAGAAAGAAGGAAACACAAGTGAGCCTATAGTGCTCTGAAAGCTGTCTGATCAAAATTTGTGCCACAAATCAGAGTGTGAAACTATAAGATGTATTTGAACAAAAACAAAAAACAAAACAAAAAAAAACCCACAATGCTTTGTGTCAACCTAAACACTACACATGCCATGTCTCAACATGAAATGTTATCAAAAATTAAGCAAAGTGTTTCATTTTCCTAGTGTCAATTTTAACACTTAGCAATGTTTTTGGCATTGTAATTACTGTTTTCATTCTATTAGGCCTTCTGTGAACAGGGATGTTTGTCTACAGTTCTAATAATCACTTATATTTTTATGAACAGATGTACTGCTTCATTAAACCTGATTGTTTATAGCTAATCATAAAAGTTTTACCAAACCAACTAAATCTCATCATTTGTGCTTCAATATCATTTGTTTCTCACTCCTTTTGCATATTATGAATGAAATTAGTATTGTCATTTTTTTTTCATGAAACAACTATATTGTGGATGGATTAAAGGAGACTGCTAGCCAGGCGTGGTGGCGCACACCTTTAATCCCATCACCCAGAGGCAGAGGCAGGCAGATTTCTGAGTTTGAGGCCAGCCTGGTCTACAAAGTGAGTTCCAGGACAGCCAGAGCTATACAGAGAAACCCTGTCTCGGAAAAACCAAAAAAAAAAAAAAAAAAAAAAAAAAAAGGAGACTGCTACTCTCTCTAGCATTAAGGAGAAGTCCCACTGACATGCACTTTAATTGCTTTTACCATGTAGAATGCTTTGTCATCTAAGACAGCAGGCAAGGGCTGTGTTCATCAAAGCATCATAAGGTTGCGGTATTACTTTTCCTAAGACACGGGGGTAAAAAGCTTGATTAATGAGAAAATCATCATACATGTGTGCACAGAACAAGTATTAAGAGAAGAAAAGAATCTATTCTGTGAGTATCAGAAGCACTTTGATTTTAGCTGCCGTAGGAGAGATCTAGAAGTTTTCTAGAGGAAAAGCCAGCTGTTACTATATCCATATAGCGATCCAGCGTGCCCAATATTACCTTGCTGTGTTAAGCCCTTGGGATGCCAGAATGTATGTGTTACTACAGTTGGCCCTCACGATTCCAACTAATAGATCACCCCTCTCAAGGCTGTCGTGAGGATCAAATGAGAACTGTGTGCAAACGACACAGAGCACTGCCTGGATACTAGCAGCTCCCTTACCCAGTCGGCCTATATACTGAGATTGGGTCATGGGCATAGGGAAGGACAGAGAGCCTCCCTTGTATCCAGATGTGGGACAGTCTCTTTCCTGCCTTCATTCATTTTCCTGAATGTCCCCACTGCCTGGACAATGTTATGGTCTATCAATGTAGGTATTTGCAAATGAAATCTAATAGTCCAAACTACAGAACATTTTAAATACTCTTGGGCTAACAAAAGCAGCTCTGGTTTAAAGAGTTGGGGAGCCCTTTGATAGAAATACCAGTCAGGACTTCCATAGCTGAGATAATGAGTATTTGAAGCGGCATAGTCCTGTCCCAGGGGGTTGATTGAAACGCCACTCAGTGGAGATGGAGTGGCTGGGTATCTTAGGACTGACTGTGGCCAGAGACAGCCTGTGAATAACCGCATTTGCCATAGGGGACATCAATTTTTTTACTGAAAGGGACTCAGCTTATTTGTTTCCTCCTAGACACCAAGGGTAGGCAGGGGCTGACGTGTCTTTTCTGTGGCAAGCAAGCTGTCTTTGGCGACTGGGAGGGCCCTCTGCCTGGGGCTTTCTTTCCTTGCCTACACACAGATGGATCAGAACAAAGGGGATTTGCACATCTCTTGTAGCAGTACCCAGATTCCGTGCTTTCAAGCAAAATCTTAGCCATCGAACATGAAAAGCCTAAATGTAGAAGCATCTAGGTTGAGCGGCACAGGGAGGACTCACCAGCCACCTCAGCAGCCCTGGAAGCTTTCAATGTCCCATTTGGTCTGAAATCCTCAGACACAGATATCCCTGGGTCTCTGGGCCCTGCTGATCTGTGAACGTCCACCTCTCTGTCCCATCAGCCCACACAGATTCTGGGCTACCTGCTCTCTTGGATTTACTTTGCTTTGAGAATTTTTCTCTGGATTGTCTCAAATTGAAAGATGAGGCTCTTTTCTCTCAATGGCCTGGAAAGATGTCCTTTAAGAACTGAATTGACCAGCCGGGCGTAGTGGCGCACGCCTTTAATCCCAGCACTCGGGAGGCAGAGGCAGGCGGATTTCTGAGTTCGAGGCCAGCCTGGTCTACAAAGTGAGTTCCAGGACAGCTAGGACTATACAGAGAAACTCTGTCTCGAAAAACCAAAAAAAAAAAAAAAAAAAAAAAAAAGAACTGAATTGACCCCTGTTCCTCATGAGCTACCTGGTGCCTTTGCTCAACCTGGACAAACAACAACAAAAGATAATGGTACCAGGTCAACACAAGTGGGTTTAAAGCCTTTGGAAAATTAGAAAGGATAAGCAAAATTCCCTTTAGGTTTTTCTAGTAGGGCCTTCTCTGCTGCTTACTCAGAGAGAGCTCTGGGACTCCTGATTCATGAGGTCTCTCACCAGACCACCCCTCACCTCTCTCTAGCTTTCCTCTTGACCCCCCACTTTCATCTCTTTTTAGCCACCTGGCCTCTGACTTCCTTTCCTATCCCATCAATATCTGGGCTTACCTGACACTTGCTTCCAGTTTTCCTATAGATACCGGCTCTATTCTCTACACAGAGAGTACTCTCAAAATAAAGCAGGTCCTGGTTCTCTCCGAGAGAGGATGAGCTTCCGGACTCATGCAGAACACCACATAAGCCAATGTTTTGGTACCTTCTGAATAGCAGAACAGATATTCCAGACCCCATCATCTAGCCTGCCCTGGGTTCCCCAGCTACCAACCCTCTGCCTCATTCTTTCTGTGTGCTTGGGCCTCAAGTAAGATGTAAAGTGGGTAAAGGTGCTCATATAAGAAAGGAGAGCCGGGCGTGGTGGCGCACGCCTTTAATCCCAGCACTTGGGAGGCAGAGGCAGGTGGATTTCTGAGTTCGAGGACAGCCTGGTCTACAAAGTGAGCTCCAGGACAGCCAGGGCTATACAGAGAAACCCTGTCTTGAAAAAACCAAAATAAATAAATAAATAAATAAATAAATAAATAAAAAGAAAGAAAGAAAGAAAAAAAAGGACAGGAGAACAGAGCCCACTTCACCTGGACTAAGTTTGTTCCAGGCTGAGATTTAAAATCTTTAACCCAGATTGCTGTGCCTGTTATTGTTGGTATATATTTTGTTTCAAATATTACCACTCAGCATTGAACAATCAATAAAGTTATCTTCCTGGCTTGGCTTGGCTTGGCTTGGCCTACCTTGGAGAGGGTTTCCTGAGGAAGGAGTGTTTGGGAGTGGTGAAAGAAATGACTCGAAGTCAATCATGGGTACAAGCTGACAGCTCTGCATTCTGCTTGAGCTAGTTCTCCAGACAGTTGTGTAGATAGCTCAGCTCTTGGATACCAAAACCCAATCTTTTGTTTACTTGTCAATTTGATCATTATCCCAGGTTCCCTTTTGATTATCCCACATATCAGAATTTCTGGGATGAGGACCTTAGCCCCTGATTCTTGGAAAGAGCCAGCAAATATATTTTTTAATATAGCAAGTAAACTCAGAGATCTGCCTTCCTTTGTAAGCACAAACAAATAAGTTTAGCTGGCTGGGATCCGGCTCTGAGATTCTCCACACCTGGAACTAAGTTCACTTCTATGCTGACCTTGAACTCAGAAATCTGCCTGCCTTCGTATCTTTCTAAGGCATGCTGGCTCATTAGTGCAGCTGTCTTTGTTCTTTTAGGTTCCCGAAGTCCCTTATACAATCTATACTGTATCCTTGTATTGTGCATAGTTGAGAAACTATACATTCTTGAACTCATGTTTTCAGAGTTCTTTCCCACAGCATTAAGGGCTGCCCTGAAGATCATAGTGTTTACCATTTTGCAAAGGATCATTCTTGCCTCCTGGACTTGTGTGCTGTTTCTAATTATGATGAGGTCATTAACCTTAACAGAGAGACCATTCCCTAAAGGAGAAACATGAAAATATATACATTATTATGCAAACAAGCTTTACAGATAGCAATCATTAGCATTTGTAGAGGTCCACGCCCTGCTAGCTCTGCTCCAGGAGAGGGAACTGTGTCACACCATCCCTTCCACAAGGCAGGACTTGGCATATTCCCTTAAAGGGGTTAATTCTCCTTCTCCCAGCAGTCATCCTGTAGATTTTTGTCTAGGGGTAGGACCTCAGGATACTTACTGCTTCTGCATTAACATGTACATTGATATCATCATTGTTTCAGGCTTGTTTGTACAGCCATTTCTAGGAAAGACTGTTTCACAGCAGGACTTCTGGTATTCTGGCTCTTACTATTTTCCTGCCCCATCTTCTATGATGTTCTCTGATCCATAGATACAGGAGCCAAGATATACTTGGATCTATTGGAACTGGGCTCCTCATGATCTGTAGACTTCTGCATTGAGTCCAGTTGTGCTTTCTGTCTCTATTTGTCACAAAGAGAGGTTTATTTGATGAGGAGTGATAGCTGTGTCTGAGGGTTCAGAGCTAGGAAGGACAGGTGAAATGGAACATGTCATATTTGTCTTTCTAGGTCTGGGTTATCTCATTCAATATAATTTGTTCTAGGTTCAGCTATTTACCTGTAAAGTTTCATGTATTCATTTTTTTCTTTATAGCTGAGTATAGTATATACTCACATATACATATAGTATATATGTACCACATAGGAGACGTTATTCATTTGTTGGTTAAAGGGCATTAAGTTGGTTTTGTTTCCTAGATATTATGCATAGAACAGCAATGAACATTACTGAACAAGCAGCTGTGCAGTAGAATGTCCAGTCCTTTGGTAATAAGCCAAGGAGCAGTATAGCTGGATCATATGAGACTCTCATATGATCCAGCTATACTGCTCCTCCGTCTCTGCAAAGCACCCTCCTTACAGTTGTGCCTTGGATCCTGCACCACAAAGTGATGCATGGAAAAACATCATAATAGGATGGAGTCCCCTCCTCCTCCTGGCTCATCATAAAGTAGAGCCAGTAAAGAGCAGCACAAGAATGGAACACAAGAATGTATGACCTTGAGATGTTGCTTCAACTCCAATATTTAAAACACCCAGGAGTTCTATATGCTGTTAGAGGGACTGGCTAGTGAGGACCTTAAGTAAGCAATGAACAGGCAGAGGTCAGATGCTGGACAAAACTAAAGACATCATAGCTAGGAGATGCTAAGTCCTATCATTGTGTCCAGGTGGGATTAATCAGACTTTAGAGAATATTAGGACCCAGGGCAATGAGTTAGATCAGACCAGTCATACAGTAGTGGAGACCTAGGACGGGAGGGTCCAGAGTTTGCCTTCTCTGTGGTAGTTGGCTTTTTTTTTTTTTTTTTTTTTTTTGTCATTGTGACACAAACTAGAGTTATCTGGGAAAAGATGCCCTCAATTGAGAAAATGCTTCTGTCAGTTAGACTGGCCTGCTGTAGACAAGTCTATGTGGCATTTCCTTGATTAATGATTGATGGAGAAAGGTGGGTGGTGCCACCCATAGGCAAGTGGTCCTGAGTTACTTAAGAAGGCAGAGTGAGAGAGCCATGGAAAGCCAGTAAGCAGTAACTCCTCTGTGGCTTCTGCTATAGGTCCTGCCTCTCAGTTTCTACCTTGAGTCCCTACCCTGACTGCCTTTCATGCACAATAAAGCTATAAGACAGTATAAACACTTTCCTTCCCAACTTGCTTTTCGCTGTGGTGTTTATCACAGAAATACAAGAAAACTAGACAGACATTACCCAAGTAAACAAATGAAGAGGGGAAACCAATAAAACAGGACAAGGATAATTGTAATTTGGAATGAGAAATGTTGAGAGAATATTGCCACCGAAGAGACTGACTACACCTAGAATACACTTCTGATTGTGTTAGATCAGAAAGTCATATTTATTTCACCACTAGCAGGTACCCATTACTGTCTCTAGTGGTTGTAATGAGAAGGTCTCCCAGGGTATCACTTGCATAGAAAAATATTAAACTGTCATTTTGGCACATCTGAAAGGTAGTGTGTAAATTTAAATTTCACTGCATAAACAATAGCAATATCAGGGTGTTGAAAGAGAGAGAGAATAAGGCAAAAAGAAGTAAACATTAGCTGCTGAAGTTAAGACAGGCTTGAATTGGATCATGACATTTAAGATGTGATTTAAGAAGTAAAGAAGAATCTAATAGAAAGAGAATCCAGGCATAAAGAATAACATGCGATGTGGTCCTAGGGACTAGGAGGAACTTGTTGTGAGTGATAGTAGATGAAAGCAAGACATTGGAATGACTTGGACTAGAGATATAAACACAAAGTGATCACTTAAGTCCTTGTGAACAACATACAGCATACAATACGGAGTGCAACAAAGTGATCACTTAAGTCCTTGTGAGCAACATACAATAAGGAGTTCAGATACTCCTCCTTAGAGAACAAAGCCACTGAAGGACTCCAGGGTAATAATGTAAGACACCCAAAATATTTTTAAATGTATGTTTGGGGATGTGTGGTCACTAGAGTCTGGGACAAAGGTAGAGAAGAAATAGTCATGCATTGAGGTGGTGGTGACATGACCAGAGGAGCAGAAAAGAGATGAGGGGACACATGTCGATTTTCAAGTACATTGAAGTGGGTATCATCAGGCTTACTAACATGGGCATGGGGGAGGAATGCAGCAGGGCATACAGGCTCCTGTCTTGAACAGTGACAACTATTTGTAGAAATTGTGAAATCTGGCTATAGAGGACTTAAAATGTGGATATAACTTCTTACCCCCCTCCCCCCATCAAGAAGCAGATTCGGTGTCATTCATTACCCATCAGCTCTTGTCGCTGGGTTCACTGAAGTTCAGCAGAAATGACTATGAAGGTCAAGGTCAGATCATAGCTCACAAGAACCCTACCCTCCGTTTTCTGTAACATATATTCCTGAGTCCCCAAGTCATTGCTACTGTGGGAATTATGCGTGCAAAGCAAGGTACACACAGTTCTGGTGGTTAAGAAACCACCTGTGAGGGTTGTGAACTCTGAAAGTCACACAGCAATGAATCATCACCAGGCGGCTTGGATACTGATGGCTGGACTGACCCAAAGTCTCTCTTCCTCACATGATGGGGTAGCTGGTCCTTTGAATACTTCTAATTCTATTACTCTCTCCATTCTGTGCTTTGAGAAAGGTAACCAGGTTGAACTTGTATCACTTTTTCTAACCTATTCCCGGAAGTCATGCAACATAAATGTATTCACTGAGATCAAGGCACTAAGATCAGTCCATACTCAAGAGAGGAGTTCTTGAGTTCACTTGTGGTGCCTTAGACTGAAAGATTTGTAGATGAAGATGTTTAGTGTTCATAACTCTGGAATCTGGGCAGTCTTAGATAAAGGTTGGGCAGAGTTCATTTTTGGTAAAGGCTGTTTTTCTGCCTATAAAGTGGTACCTCTGGCTGTATTGTGGCATAGCAGAAGAATAGAAGGGCATGAGGAATCTACCCAGTTATGCCCAGTCTCTTTATAAGGTACTAATTATATCCAATAGGACTGGGTTCTCATAAAATAACCTTCTGCAGTCACCAGCTCTTCATACCGATCTCTGAGGGTTGCATTTCAACATGAACTTTGGAGGAGTCACAAACATATAAACCACAACAGGGAGGAAACTGGCTTCTCCCTCTTATGGAATCAACATTGTAAGCATACAGCTATGGCTAGGTTAAGATGTTTGATGATCTTAATTTTGCCAGGTGGGAAGCTAGGTGTTTCTACCACAGTCAATAGTCCATGAAACCTAGGTTCTAGCCATTCTCACTGATTACCAGACATGGGGACCTCTCAAATCCAGAATAGTCAATCTAATGGTGTCAGTCTAGTCACATGTACGTCCCACTTCTAAGGGACCAGGGAAATGATGGATAACTTAGTTGAATCGTGTACAGTGAGCTATAACTTGATAGTTGTATAAGGCACTGATATTTTTGGATAGTCAGTTTTATGATGGCAGATAAACATAGTACTGGAGAGAACTGGGTTTCTTTGGAGACAAAGGATATTTGGTGCGTGGAAAAGCTTATTATGTCAGAAGGAAATGAAGACAAGCAGGTGACTAGAGAAGCCAGCTGTATGGAGATGTTGAGAGGAACTGATGAGTCTGCTAGGGTCAGATTGGTGTCATTAGAAACCCTGGGTGTCACACTCTCCAGACGTGACTGTGTACAGTTTCCTCATCTACTCACTTATTCTGCATTGGCAGGTGCAACTGGGCACATTTCTGAGCTTTGCTCCCCTCACAGACAATGGAGAAGGCTTGAACACCATCCCTGGATGGCATAAGAAATTTCAAAATTGAAGCCTAATGCAAGCCTGCAACCTTCATCATTGCTATTAATAAACTAGAACTCGTGCTTTTATATTATATCTGTCCGAATAATTCCTTTTAAAATAATAAATATCCTTAATAAAATGCAATTTCTAAATAAAACTGAAAACTACCAGGTCTCAGGTGTCACCTTCATCTTGCACGAATAACTAAGAAGTCCAGGTTAATTCTTTTTACTCCAAATATCTAGAGGCGTGGGGGTGGGGAATCCTCTTGCTTTCATTTTTATTCTTGAGACATATTTACCAGGACTTTTTTTATCTTTTCAGCTGCAATTTACAAATGTGAAAAACTGCCCCACCCAGCTTCCCACCAGAGACTTTCTTTAGGAACAAGAAGGAACTTGGACCTGCTGCGCCCTCCTTCTGTTCCTGTCTTCTTTTCTCTGACACAGGCAACACAAAGAGAAGGAAAATCACACATTGAGAAGCTCCTTGAATGCAAAACAGAAAGTAGACATACTGAAACTGAGACAAGGGTCAGGGGCCTTTCCAAATTGGGTCTTCTGGGGGGGGGGGAGAGTACTAAGGGAGATGCCTTATTAAAATTTGCTCCTGACTCTGGGGTAGCAGAAATTACTCTCAGTCTCTCTGATCTGGTTTCCTATGACTTTATCAAAGATTTCTCTTCTTGAAAAATGAGACAATAGGACGTAATAATCTTCCTAAGTTAAACATTATAACATATAACAGGTACTCGAGCAAAGAAAGATTTGGTGGGTGGGCAACAGAGGACGGTGCTATAT